>NW_025423340.1:5000-309253 GCF_020497125.1 Mauremys mutica | reverse complement strand
GCCTGGACTCCAGAGAAAACAATACACTGCTGATAAGAAGAAGTACATCAAAAGATTTTGCAGCCACCACGGGCATAACTATGATGTGTCGTGTTTCACTCTTTATATCTGGTGCCACCTCCTTTCCGTTTAGCCTTGTAGTTGACCAAGGGCAAAGCTGAACCTCTCCTCAGATACCAGGGAGTGTTTATGTCCATTCCTGCGAGCTACACAGGGGTTTGATGTTGCTGTTTCAGTCCTCTGGCTCTGCCGGGATAAGGAACAATTCAGGCTGTTACTGAACTGAAGGAGGAAGATCAGTTTTTGGCAGGGAGAGGGATGCCTCCTCTTAAAGGTGTTTGTCTGGCTGGCAGCCCTGGTCCCCAGGTCTCGCCCGTGGGGCTCCAGCAGTTTTGGGACCAGGTCACTCCCTTGGCCCCACCTGCTGCCCCCAGGTGCTCCCCCCCAGGGGCCCCGTCAGTGCAGTGGAGCTGAGCAGCATCTGCCTGCTCACTCCAGTGGCTGCCGGCCCCTCCCCATGGCAGGGCAGGATGGGGCTGGGCCTCCGCATGCTGCCTCCACCCCGAGCACCCCTGCAACCAATGGGACGCTGTGGGGGTGATGCCTGGGGGCAGCAGCACACGGAGGCCCCCCAGCCTGCCCTGCCTTGGAGCCCCAGGTAAGCACCACACTCCTGACCCCCTTCCTGAGCCTGCACCCCCACCCCCTCCTCATATACTCACTCCCACCCCCAAACTCCCTCCCAGAGCCTGCACCCCAATCCCCAGCCCCAACCCAGGGCCTGCACCCTAGACCTCCTCCCCCCACCCAAACTCCCTCCCAGAGCCTTAGGCTGGTGAGGGGCAGAGTTTTGGGAGCAGGTTCTGGGCAGTATGAGTGACATTATTGGCCCACTGGGAGGACTGGAGGACTGGCCCTGGCCCTAAGGTAAATTGAGGTTGTTGGTGGCACCAGGCATGGCCCAGTGTTAACAGAAGGGTGGAAAATGACAGTGCCAATGAAGGCTCCCTGTATCAGGCCTCTGCTTGTCCGAACTGCTTCCATGTTTAGACTTTAATTAACCCCACAGGCCAGACGGAAAGAATGGAATGTGTGGCAACTAGTTATCAGTACCAGGAGGCAATTATACAGCCTGCTTGCACCTGGCTGAAGGGAGTGAAACAAAATAACCGGTCGGGAAAAAGTTACTAACGAAATGATGTATTTTCTGCCAAGTATGATTTAACCTGTTTAAAGTAATTGCTACGTTATAATGTATTTGCTGTATGGGAACTAAAAGGGAGGAAGAAAAGGGCGGGGGAAGGGGGAGCTGGGCATTGGGGGGGTAATAGAGATGCTTAGCTAAAATCATGTATAAAGAAAGAGAGCGGCTTGTATGGGGTGTGCTTGATTTGAGACGTGTGTCTCCAAGCATCCTGCTATTTGAGGTCTCAAATAAACCTTTTTTTGCTTCTCCACCCTGGTGTGTCTATTGGAGCGAGGCACTCCGGGCAATGAACCACTGTTGCTGTCGCCTCGGGCCTTTGTGCCGGCAACAAGGTTGAGACCCTGCTTTAAGGGATTGGAGCAACGCTGGAGAGACTGACGGGCAGGGAGCTGGGGAGCTGTGTGTGCTCCAAGGAGAGTTGTTGTTGTGCTCTGGTGACACAGAGCGGGGGTGGGGAGTTTGTAAGCTGTGGTGTTTGTACAGAGATAAAGTTTACTAACCCCCAGGTTATAAACTGTTCCTGCTCTGGGCTATACCTGACACTCTCTGTTGTGAGGGTAGCTCAGTGGGTGAATGTTTCCCTGCAGGGTAATGGGTTCCTACTTCCAACCCAAGTGATTCCCTTTAAAAACTTTTTTGAATGAAAATCGATTTCCAGACCCATCTCCAATATGTTCAGGAGTTCGCTGAATGGGGGCAGGGGGCTTGAAATGAATTTAAACACTCAGCATTTTCCTGTGCAAATGAATAAAGACCTAGCAGAGCTGCCCAGCAGCTGAAATCAGTTCCAGTCCTCGGCGTCTCTAGGAGGGACACTCGGTAGCTGAGGCAGGTGGGACACCTCTGTGGTGAGGACAGGTGAAAAAATGCTGGATTCAATGAAAGCTGAGCCCATAGGAGGGGAAGGTGAACGGCAGCACCACACAGGGTCATAACACTCAGACACGGGGCTTCACTGTCACTGCCCCTGTGTTTTCCATCATTTCTATCCTAAGGAACACACCCTCCCCCTCACACTGTCACACAGAACCTTCTCCCCTTGAGCCCCATCCCACCCCACCCCACCCCTACCCCTCTCCCCCCACACACGCCATGGGACACAGCCTCTCAGTGACTCACCCAGATGGGGGCTTGTCTCTGCATCTCCCCAGCAGGGGAGCAGAGAGCCGAAATGGCCACAGGAGACCAATGGAGCTAGGCAGGGATAGAAAATACTTCCCCTCCCTTCCCAAGAGTCCCGTTAATCTCACCCATGGGACGTTCCAGCACCGGGTGGGCTCAAAGCACCAACCTTCCCCTGAGCAACGGAGGGGGGAACCAGCTCTATCACATGGAAGGAGGCTCCCCACCTCTGCTGCTGCCATCCTGCAGCCTTTAAAATGGATTTGTTTTAGCTAATGCAACGCCCCCCTCCGCTAAACCATCCATGAAACATGGAGACAGGCTGCTGAAAGCAGGGTCTAGGGGTGCAATGGGTTAGTGCCCAGTACTTACAGAGCTGGGCTGAGTGGAATCATGCTGAGGTTGTGAGTTCAAACCTGACCTAGAGCACCAGTTTCCTTTAAGCAAATGGCTTCTGCCAATCATTTTGCCCTGCAGAAAATACAATTGCAGCTCAGAAGACACCGAGGTCCCCTTGCTTTACAGAGAGCAGGGCAGAGTCCACAGATCTACCAGGCTCCACTCTCCACCAGCCGCCTGTGTCATGAGCGGTCGAGCAGAGCCCAGAGCACTGCCCCCGAATCCCCCTCAGTCTTTGCTCCCCAAACCACCTGTGTGCTCACCCTCTTCGCTGTGAGACTCACACCCTGCCTGGCTTTCTGTATGTTGGGTTTTTGTTGTCTGTCGTATTGATGTGCATGTGGGTCCTGTGTGATTTTTGTGGATGCCATATAGTTTTGTGTGTGTGTGTGTGTGTGTGTGTGTGTGTATGACTTTTGCATGCAGATTGTTTTTTGCTAAGTATTCTTTTGGTATGTGGTTTTTGTGCTTTCCTGTTGTGGGCTTTTGCTGTATTTTTTGGTTTGGATTTGTTCTATGTTTTGTGTGGCTTTCCCTTATGTGTATATGGCTCTGTGTGCTGTGTGGGTTTGGTTTTTGTTTATGTCTGTGTGGGCCTGTGCAGTCTGTGATGGTCTCTTTCTCTCTGTTTGTATCTTCATGTGTAAATTCACTGGAACTTTTCAAACTCTCCACAGCTTTGCCAATTTTCACCAGGAATTTTACTCATTAACGAATTTTCACTTGTTCCCTACCAGTTGGTGGCCATTGCCCCAGGGGCCTGTCAGTCTCAGGGTCCTGCTTTCCCATTGGCCCTTCCCCCTTCTAGTGGGACTGGGAACTAGCCAACCAAAAAAACCCCACTCAGTTTTAGTAAAGGGCCAGCAGTCCCTTACACAAGCTGGGCCTGTGAGGGAGGGAGAGCTCAGTGGTTTGAGTATTGGCCGGCTAAACCCATGTTTGTGAGCTCAGTCCTTAAGAGGGCCATTTAGGGATCTGGGATAAAAATCTGTCTGTGGCTTGGCCCTGCTTTGAGCAGGGGGTTGGACTAGATACCTCCTGAGGTCCCTTCCAAGCCTGGTATTCTATGATAGGGTCACCAATGTTCAGAGAAACTCGCACAAGCTGGTCCGATGGTGTAAGGGTTGGCATGCTGAAATCTGAGTTCAAATCTCAGTGGGAGCTTGTGGTAAATCCCTGGAGAGCCAAGTGCTTTCCTGTCTCCAGCTGTCGAAGAATGAGTTGTTTACCTTGTGCTGAGTGACTCATCCCCACTGGAGCCAGGTCTTTGGTTGGAATGGGGTCTAGAAGTGGCTGTGGTTTGACTGGGTGTTTGGGATTTCTGATTCCCACAAGTTTGGCCCTTGTGCTTTCTACCACACTTTTCCTCTTGCCCACATGGCGCTTGAAGAAAGGAGTGTCAGGGCCAGTTTTCATAGTCAGGGAAAGGCAGGAGGGAGGAAGAGTCCCAGGCTGGAGCCCAGCACCTCTCCTCCTCTGGGCACCTAGGACAGAGGCGGCTGGTGCTGACAGCTCCAAGGGAAGCTTAAAAGCCACAGATCAACCAAGAGCAGGGCAAGAGGAGGGGAGAACCATGCCTATGCGTGGCCAGCAGACAGCCACAGAGACACCCAGCCAGCCTGCTCCCTGCTCCCTGGCATAGAATCATAGATTTCAAGATCAGAAGGGACCATTATGATCATCTAGTCTGACCTCCTGCAAGATGCAGGCCACATAAGCCGATCCACCCACTCCTGAACTAATTCTCTCCCTTGACTCTGCTGTTGAATGCTCCAAATCATGATTTAAAGACTTCAAGTAGCAGATAATCCACCAGCAAGCGACCCCTGCCCCATGCTTCGGAGGAAGGCGAAAAACCTCCAGGGCCACTGCCAATCTACCCTGGAGGAAAATTCCTTCCCGACCCCAAATATGGTGATCAGCTGAACCCTGAGCATGTGGGCAAGACTCTCCAGCCAGACCCTCTGGAAAGGGCTAACAATATCCCAACATTGACCCTTTGTACTAATTACCAGTGTGGCATGTTATTGACCTATTGACTAAACCCGTTATCCTATCATACCATCCCCTCCATAAACTTATCCAGCTTAATCTTAAAGTCATGGAGGTCCTTCGCCCCCACTGTTTCCTTCAGTAGGCTGTTCCAGAATTGCACTCCTCTGATGGTTAGAAACCTTCGTCTAATTTCAAGCCTAAATTTCCTGACTGACAATTTATATCCGTTTGTCCTCATGTCCACATTAGCACTGAGCTGAAATAATTCCTCTCCTTCCCTGGTATTTATCCCTCTGATATATTTAAAGAGTGCAATCATATCTCCTCTTATCCTTCTTTTGGTTAAGGAAAACAAACCGAGCTCCTCAAATCTCCTTTCGTACGACAGGCTTTCCATTCCTCGGATCATTCTAGTGGCCCTTCTTTGTACCCGTTCCAGTTTGAATTCATCCTTCTTAAACATGGGAGACCAAAACTGCACACAATACTCCAAATGAGGTCTCACCAACGCCTTATATAACGGGACTAGCACCTCCTTATCTCTACTAGAAATACCTCGCCTAATGCATCCCAAGACCGCATTAGCTTTTTTAACGGCCACATCACATTGCCTACTCATAGTCATCCTACGATCAACCAGGACTCCTAGGTCCTTCTCCTCCTCCGTTACTTCCAACTGATGCGTCCCCAGCTTATAACTAAAATTCTTGTTAGTCATCCCTAAATGCATAACCTTACACTTCTCATTATTGAATTTCATCCTGTTACTAATACTCCAGTTTACAAGGTCATCCAAATCTCCCTGGAGGATATCCCGATCCTTTTCCGAATTGGCAATACCTCCCAACTTGGTGTCATCCGCAAACTTTATCAGCCCACTCCTACTTTTGGTTCTGAGGTCAGCGATAAATAGATTAAATAAAATCGGACCCAAAACCGAACCTTGAGGAACTCCACTGGTAACCCCCCTCCAACCCGACAGATCACCCTTCAATATGACCCTCTGCAGTCTCCCCTTTAACCAGCTCCTTATCCACCTCTGTATTTTCATTTCGATCCCCATCTTTTCCAATTTAACCAGTAATTCCTCATGTGGTACCGTATCAAACGCCTTACTGAAATAAAGATATATTAGATCCACCACATTTCCCTTGTCTAAAAAATCTGTTACTTTCTCAAAGAAGGAGATCAGGTTGGTTTGGAACGATCTACCTTTCGTAAAACCATGCTGTAATTTGTCCCAGTTGCCATCGGCCTCAAGGTCCGTAAACACTCTCTCCTTTAAAAATTTTTCCATGACTTAGCATACTACAGATGTTAAACATGCCGAACACCCACTGAAAACCACCCGCAGCCAGCTGCTGATGCTTTGTGGCCAACATCAGAAGATGGTAGGAAAGCAGGGCCAGCCCCCCTGGTGGGGCCTCTTACCGTTCCCACTCAAGGTGCTGACTTTGGCAGTGGGGCAGGAGATTTTACCCCAAGAGGCTTTTCCCCAGCTGGCGAGAAGCAGAGAAACACCCAGGCTCCCAAGGTGCTATTTAGCAAGTACCCTCCAGCACAGGGACAGGCGCACACTTG
Source organism: Mauremys mutica (assembly GCF_020497125.1). Taxonomy (NCBI): domain Eukaryota; kingdom Metazoa; phylum Chordata; order Testudines; family Geoemydidae; genus Mauremys; species Mauremys mutica. The sequence continues at coordinate 302,949 of NW_025423340.1, read as the reverse complement.
GAAGAGGGAAACTGCTCCACACGCTAGCCCGGGCAGCCGCCCATTTTCTTTGGCAAGTCAGGAAGGGCAAAGGTAAGACTGGAAGCACCTGGGGCTCATGCCCCAGACTTTGTGACAACCAACCCCCAACTCCTTCCCGGGGCTCTAGCTGAAGCCAGAGCATTGGCCTGAGCGGCCAAGAACAGGTTCCAGCCCTGAAGGGAGCAGGACGTTCAGCACAAAGGTAAAACCACGAAGGGACTCAAACCCTCAATCGCGTGATCCGAAGTCAGACACCTTATCCATTAGGCCACATAAACAAAACTTTTCCAAACACTTATTTGGAAAAGGCAGACACTGTGTTTCTCAGGTCCTCTACTGAGGGGGGCCAAGAATCTCTGGGCACAAGAAGTCGAGTTCCCAGCGAGACGTGAGACAATTCTCTGGAGCCAGGTACAGGACTTGGCAGGGAGGCTCAGGCATGAGGGATTGGGGTGCAGCGGACAGACCGGCTGTCTAGGTGTTTAGATTTGGTCTCACTGAGGAGAAGGAGGAATCCTGCTGACAGGCAGTGGCTGTGGAGAAAAAGTGGGATGTCCAGGCTGCTCAGGTCTCCTTCTTCCAGCTCCTCATCTGGCTGGGCTGCTCCACCGGCCTGGACAAGTCCTCTGCATGCTCAGCAAATAGCCCAAGAGCCATTTCTGCCCAAACCTGTGCTGGGGGGTGAGCTTCTGTCTTCCCTGTCCCATCTGTGGTAGAGCAAACCACTAGATTGAGAGAGACAGTCAACAACGATTAAGGCTAAGATTATATAAAGGGGGTCACAGAATTTGTGACTTTCAGAGATCTCAGTGACATTTTCCGCCTCAGCCCTGAGGCAGCAAGACTAGAGCTGTCGGCCGGTGGGGGCCACACAGCTATCAGCCACCAGTGGCGGAAGGGGCTCCCACAGGCCCATGCCACCACGGGTGGACCCCACAGCTCCCAGCTACTGTGAGCAGCGGGATGCCCCCAGAGCTCCCAGCTGTTGTGGGTGGATCCCAGAGCTCCCAGCCACCACATGTGACAGGGGGACCCTGGAGCTCCCAGTGGGAGCCGGGGCAGCGCTTTGAAGTGCTAAGTGTAGCCACAGCCTGAGTTTGGGAAAACCCCACAACCACATTCAAATCTACACTCATCAGCAACCCTCCCACCCCAGAGTACGCTGGGCAGTGCTGTGCCTCAGTTTCTCACCTTGCGGTGTGACAGGCCAATCCAATGTTCCTTTAACAGACCCCTCCACTCTCCTCCCCCAACCCCCACTCCCCTTGGGCAGCAACGCCCCAGGGGTGGGGGAGGGAGGGGAAGGCATCAAGCGAAACCGCAGCTTCGACACTCCTTCAACCGGCTCTCGGTTTGCCCTGGTCACTCTGCGTCGCTGCCGCTCCACGGCATTGTCCGTCACCCTGCTGCTGAGAGCTCCTGTGTCGCCACTTCCCCTGCTGCCCCCTGCCTGTCTCCTGCAGCCTCTGCGCGGCCACGTAGTGGGGGAACCTCACTACAAGTGCAGCCTGGGCAGCCTCGTTCATTGCAACACCATGGGCAGGGTGTGAACCGCCAGCTGGGAGAGACTAACGCCCTGCCCCGCCCCTTCCACCTGAGGCCCCGCCCCTTCTGCGAACACCCCTGTGCCCAGCCTACACCAGCCCTTAGATCCCTCTTGGTATTTCAATGCAGGCACTGACCTGTGAGAGGAAAACATCAGCTGGCAAACGCAGAGACGGAATTCCCCACATTTAATCTCGCTGCACTTTCCAGAAAGTCACAACATTCATTTAGTTCTTGCTAGGACAGAGAAAAAAATAAGTGACACTAAGTTTTTGGCTTCATTAAATAAAATTAAGTGTTTAATTAACATAGTAAAAATATGTCCTGATTCCGCTAAGTAACACCATAACATGAAATAAGAAGAGACAAATCTTGTCAGTGACGACTAATTTCGCAAATGATCTTCCCTTTATTAATTTCCACACTGCCCCCGTTGGAGGTCTGGGCACCTCCAGTGTCACTGCTCTGCATTCACCTTCCCCTTAGAATTGTTCTTGGACATTCCCAAATTTGGAAAATTGTGCAGTTCAGAATGTGAATAGTGACCCCGATTCCTTCCTGCACCTGCTCTACTGTGCTCCACAGCAGCTTCTCCCCCTGCAGAGTCACCCCAGCACGGCAGTGCAGCCGCCCAGGGCTTAGCAAAAATTAATAATACAGAGTTTGGAGGAAAGTAAACATTTGGGAGTTGTGGAAGTAGTAAAAGGCAACGGTTGTGGTGTTAGAAGAAGGCAGTTTTTGGTTTAATAATAAAACCCAGTTATATAAATGTAACTGTATGTGCAGCTCTGTGAACTCACGTTGGATGGAAGCTTAGTAATTAAGTTATACAAGAGGGTCAGGTAAAGTTTTGTCCCGAGAAGCCTTTACAGCCATTCTGAGGGGAAATGGGCCCTTTGCCCACAGAAATGGTCTATAGGGGATGGCTGCAGGCAGCAGGCAGAGAGATAATCTCATCAACATTAGTTGACTCCTGGGTAATGTAAGCAAAATCACTAAAGGAATCTCCGGGGTTTCTATTGGCACTTAACCTGCCTGGCCCTGGCTGGCTCTGGTTGTACAAGATGGACATGTAATCGGGGTACAGTTGTGTAAAAAAAAATTATTGCAGTGCAAGGGATGTTAGACAAAACAAAATTTTGTGTGTAATTGTGTAAGGTTTTAAAAACCTAAAGTGAGACTTATGGTTTGTAATATAATGTTATGAAGGTTAAACTATGGAAGGAATGTGCGTTTTCCCAGGATGTGTGCAGTGTATATTGGAGAAGGGGTAAAAGAAATGCAAACAAAACATGGTACTTAATTCAAACCCTGTTAGGGCTCCAAAGGGAGCCACAATAGGTTGTGGGTTTTTTTTTAGATCTGTGTGTTTTGAAGCAGAAGATGAAAGTGGAAAGGAATCAGAACTCGGGTGGAAGTTGATTGTGTCCCTTTTAAGACAGTCTCTGAGCTGCTGATGGCTTTGGATCCAAAAGCCAAGCCCGAAAGCCGGTGTGAATGCAAATGACCTAGCTGATGGGGGAAGGAGAGAACTGCCCATCAGTGGCAGCACAAAGGAGCTGCAAATAATAAATACATCTGGTCAGCAAACAAGATACTGGAAGACTCAGATTGTGGCCCTCCAGGAAAGGGAGGTGAAAAAACAAGTCAAGCCTGAAAATAAGGGGGACAGGTTAACCCTAAGGAGTGTGTGTGTGTATATACAGTGCTAAAGCTAAATCTACAGCTGTCTCTCAGCTGTTACCTGAGGATAAACTTAAAGATTGGTACAGCAGAGAAACTATTGCAAACTGGGTCTGTTGTACAAGAGGGGAAACTGACCCGCGAGTGGGGTAATTCACTATCTGACTATAGAACAAAATAAAGACAGCCTGGAGGTAATTCTTCTGTTTTTCCTGCAATTAGCAAGGAAATTTGTAAAAGGAAGTGGTATTATTATTATTAAGCACTAATCTGTCCCCACCGGGGGTGTGTGTGGAAATTGTTTCTTTTGTTTTTCAGACACTCTACAAGCAAGCTGGTGCCAGCAAAAGACTAACCCAGAATACCATGAATCTATGTTTTGTGTTGTTTGTCTGTGGTGTTTGTCTTGTTGTTAGCATTGTTGTGTTTCAGTGAACAGAAAACCTCATGACATGAGTGGGGATGGCTTCAAAAGGCTGACCTGGGGGAAGATGTGTATGGAAATTAAAAATGCTCGACTAGGAGGCCAGCACCTGTGTAATAGCTACCGTGGTATCTGGAAGTGAATCGGCAGCTAAGGTGGCCCCACAAGCCCTATGGGAATAATGAGAAGGGGATTTGCTCACTGGGAATCAATGGAGGGGTGTGTAAAATGATGTAAATCCAGAGAAGATGTTTGAATGTGCCCTTCCCTGATGGCCGTGGAGGAGCACACCCAATGGCCCGTGGCAAGGGGTGGACAATTGGGTGTACTGTGTATGAGGTGTTTTGCTGGAAATGTACATATTACTGGGGGCACAATTACACCAGCCCCTAACCAAATTCCACACTACACACTGCTCTCTGGGCTTTGGTGCACAGATAGATCTGTGACTCTTACTGCTGTGAATAATCGAACCAGCGCATACAGCCTGATTCCACACCACGTGGTTAAGTTGGTTTGAACAATAACCCATTTCTCTGTGGACATTCAATGGACTTATGATATGGACAAAAGCACAAAAACCTGCAGCTGCAGCGTATTGCAACTGCCAGCAACTGGACATGTTAAGAGCTTGACCCCGTCGAAGGAGGAGAGGAGGTGTTTCGGTGGTGGCCAGGATGTTGGACCATGCGGCAGTGCTCAGGTCTCTCGGTGTTGCTGTGGATTATTACAGCGGCTGGTGTATTGCTAAGTATACTTGTGTTACGTTGCCTAAGGAAATAACCTAGAAGTAATGGAGTAAGCCCCTCCCCCCTGTACTAGACAACCTGGACCCAACCTTCCCAGGCCCACTATAGTGGGAAGTCTGGAACGCTAATTGGAACCGGTGTGGCCCGCCCGTACGAGAGAAGGTGCAGGGCACTGTACTACGCACGGGGCAGTGGGACAAATGGAATATCAACACCTTCCACCTTGATGCCTGGCCCTATCAGGAAATGTGTCACCATATGTCCTATGTCTTGCTAAGGGGGAGAATGGGAACAGGGACACAGGCAAGGCTCTGTGGTGTCAGGGCTGGGATGGGGACACTGAGGAAGGAAACTGGAATCATTGCTTGCTGGAAGTTCAATCCAATAAACATCTAATTGTTTGCACCTTGGGACTTTGGGTATTGCTGCTCTGTGTGTACGCAAGAAGGACCCTGTAATGGGAGGGTGAAGGGATAAACCCTCTAACACTAACTAACATTTCAACCTCTTCTTTTCACACCCTTGCTCATTCTCAGGGGCTGCTTTGTCTCCAGACAGATCCCTTCTCTTTCAGGACGGCCTTGCTCTTTCCATCTGTTTCACTCACTGAGGTGTGGGAGTAAACACTCCCCTTCCCTCTAGTCTCAGACAAACACTAGTATTAAGTGTTTGCTACTGATGGGTCTAGAAAGCATTTGTCAAGTGGAAGATGCCATTTTTGGGGGATTGTTCCCAAGATCCAGTAGTTTGGGTTCAAACATCTCCCAGCTTCCTTGGTGAAAATAAGGCCAAGGCTTCCTTGCAATCTAGAGGCAGTTTTTCACCCCAGATGGGACTTGAACCCACAATCTCTGACTTAGAAAGCCATTGCCTTGTCCATTAGGCCACTGGGGCCCTGTGAAAGAAGGGAAATTCAATCTCCTAAATGCATATTTCTCATATTAACTTGGAAGCCAAATACCCTCTTTCTGCACCTTACAGAAATGTCTGCATCCCCTGGCAGCAAGGCTACTGGGCAGGTCGCTTACAGAGCTGAGCACCACCTTTCTGCCAGCCATCTTTAGAGAAGAAGGGTCTTTTCCCTGACAGCCACCCAGGGCTACCTAGCGCCCCGAGAGCCTCCCTTGTGTTCTCCCGCAGCAGCCGCCTGCCGGTGTGGGTGAGAAAAGGGGACCAGGAAGCACTGCAGCCTCATTCCGGGACAGGAGGCCCTCGCCACGCCCAGGCCTGCCTCTTGCCTTCAGCCCAGGCAGCCAGAGGTGCCGGGGAGCTCCCTGGCAGGCCGCCGCCTCACCCAGGAAAAAAGGAAAAGGGGATGAATGAAGAAGTCAGGAAATAACAAGGAAATGAAGAGGTTTGTCAAACGGGTTTCTGCCCGATTTACCATCTTCTCAGCTACCGCTCAAAGTTAAAGACCTAAAGTCGACCTATCGGCATAAGTACAGATGGTTAGGTGGGAATTAAAAGGAGCTGCTGTCACAAGTGTTAGGTGCCTGCAAGCAGCATGCAGACCGTTTAAAAACACTGCAATTAGAGGCTCAGATGAAACATTTGCCCTAAATCAGAAACGACAATAGGAGGACCAGCAGAACGCCACTCTAGGTACATGGCAGAGTAATGGAGGCCGTTAGAGGCAAAAAGTCATTCCTCAAAATTTGGAAATCAGATGCTAGTGAGGATAATAGGAAGGTGCACAAACTCTGGCCTGTTAAGTGTCAAAGTGTAACAAGTCAGGCTAAGAAAGAATCTGAGAAGCAACATGCTAAAGACACAAAAGCTAAGCATAAATCCAGTCAATGCGAGTCCTGGTCTGTCCCCGCAGAAAGGTGAACCCCCTCTGTGGCTGGAGTGAGCTCCTCTAAGCCGACCTCACTACAGACCCTGCGCCAGGTAGTGCTCATTGTAAAAACGTTTCCTCTGACGGTTGGGAAAACGGAACCAGCGGTCCTCAGGCCGGCTGACACAATTAAAATCCCCCCCAACAACAAACATCATGCAGGCCAGAGCAAGGGAGCCTTTGATCTTCCCTCTCATGCCTTAACTGGGGACCATACACACTAATATAGCAGTAACCAGTGCCACAGAGCACAAAGCCCACCAGTAATGCCCTCCCTGGTCGGAGCTCCACCACCTTCTGTACTCGCACCGCGAATGTGAAAAACAAAACTCCAACCCCATCATTCTTCCCTGGCCAGGAGGCCCTTCCACCAATCACCCTCTGCCTTTTGAGCTACCCTAGAGTTGTTAATGTGCATTTCCTGAACACCCACCATGGCCAAGTCCAGCTGCTCCAAGGCACTGAACATCAAGCACCTCCTCCTGGGCCCTGAATTCCTTCCACCTTCCACACGGCCACTTTTACAGACACCCCTTCCCTGGTACTGCCCTCGCTTAGCTGCACAGAGGAGTTTTCACCCCCAGTCCCTGCCTGTCACTGCCCAGCAGCCCTCTGGCACCATTCCTGAGGGTCACCGTGCCTCACTCTCTTCCTGCCATGTTGGGAAAGACAGCTCCCATCTCTCCTTGGTAAAGGTCAGGTGGGCCAACTAGGGGCAGAAGCCCATTTTATGTTTTCCTACTGCAGAGCCCAAGCTCAGGGACTCACCTTCAGTGCCACCCAGAGGGGAGGCAAGCAGGGCAATTTGTCCCAGGCCCCACAGGGGCCCCATGAGACTACAGCATTGCAACTTTTTTTTAATGGAAGGGGCTCCCAAAATTGCTTTGCTCCAGACCCCCTAAATCCTCTAGGGCAGCCCTGCTCATCTTGGGTGCAGACACCACTGTGCTCCCAGAGAACAAGCTGCCCCTGCACAAAGAGGGATGAAAAGACCTGCTAAAGTCTGGGATTAAACCAGGGACCTTTAGATCTTCAGTCTAACGCTCTCCCAACTGAGCTACTTTGGCAGCTGCATGGGAGTATTTTGGCCTGTTGCTTCTCTGTCGGGGATGTTTTTGCAGCAGTTGCACACAAAAAGGACGTCATTGGGAGCGGCCCATGAAGACAAGACTCACTTTTGCCTGTCTTGCTCAGCTTGACTTGCTGCTTCACCCCGTTCCTGCTCTAGTGCCCGGGTTGACCTGGTGGTGGAAGGGGACTGGGGGCCAGTGGCGCGGGGAGGAGGTTGAGCTGGACCCTGAGCTAGACTAGACTCTGGCAGTGAGACTCTGGCCACCACTTGCCCCCCCCCCGTTGTCCTGGCTTCCCCCACTGGGCGTCATGTCGGGAGGGACGTGGGGCTTCTGCCTCCCCTCCCCGATTTTCACCCCGCAGAGGAGTGTGAACAGGAAAACGAACGGCTGTGCCACACCCCCACCGGAGGAACCCGACATAACCTCAGGATTAAGACCCAAGGACTCAGGCTGAGAACTGATATAACTCCACTCATCTGGGATTTAACAACCTTTCTTCCACGGAGCAGGGCCAGATCCAGTGTTATTCCTGCCCCAAGCGGCAAAAAAAATAAATTAAAAAAAAAAATCCACAATCGATGGCAGCTCTACCGTTTTTGGCAGCAAGTTCATAGAATCATAGAATCATAGAATTCAAGATCAGAAGGGACCATTATGATCATCTAGTCTGACCTCCTGCAAGATGCAGGCCACATAAGCCGATCTACCCACTCCTTTAGCAAGCGACCCCTGCCCCATGCTTCGGAGGAAGGCGAAAAACCTCCAGGGACACTGCCAATCTGCCCTGGAGGAAAATTCCTTCCCGACCCCAAATATGGCGGTCAGCTGAACCCCGAGCATGCGGGCAAGACTCTCCAGCCATACCCTCTGGAAAAAGGTTAAGAATATCATATCATTGATCCATTGTACTATTTACCAGTGTGGCACTTAATTGACCTATTGACTAAGCCCGTTATCCTATCATACCATCTCCTCCATAAACTTATCTAGCTTAATCTTAAAGTCATGGAGGTCCTTCGCCCCTACTGTTTCCCTCGAGAGGGACTGAGTGGGTCAAATTGCCGCTGAAGAGCTGGACGTGCCTCCCCTCTCCGTTGGCTGCCCCAGGCACCTCCTTGCTGCGCTGGCAGCACCAGATGATGTAGCAGGCGATAGCTAACCCAGGTGGGGCACATGACCCCACACGCCCTCTGCAAGTCTTGCCTCTGAAATTAGGAGAACTGGTGAGTTCAGGGCACAGCTGCACACCCAGGAGAAAGCCCAGCACGACACGCCCAGGGTGAGGGGGGTGCTAAAGCCTGGCATCAAACCAGAAACATTTAGATCTTCAATCTAATGCACTCCCAGCTGAGCTACTTTGGCAACAACCAGCCCCACCAGGAAGGCTTAATACACGAGCCGCAGCACATGCTGGGAAGACTTAAATCTGGATGTCACAACACAGGAGACAAACAGTGGACTTGGCCCCGGGGGCAGGCTGGGGCTCCCTATATCCCAGTCACTCAAGCCAGCACCTGCCCCCTCAAGCTGTCACTGGCGCCCCCAGGTCTGGGAGACAAGAGCAGCAGTTCTCACTGGAACAACTCCACCCACAGCTCGCAGGCTCCTCCCAAGCCTAAACCGGGAAACCATCTTGCCAGAAAGCCGCCCACTAGGACTCACCATTGCTCCTTTTCCTTCCACCCAGAACCCCACTTCTTCTTCTCCTGGGCTGCAAGTAGCCACCCCTGGGAAGCCAAGAGGCAGGCACAGGATTCTACCTCCCAGCAGCCAACCGCACCTCCCCAGGCTTTGTAGAACAAATGGTGGCGCTCTACTAACCCCACACGTAGGCTAACCTCCCAGGGCAGAGGAGGCCAAGCCACAAGCATTCAAAAGGCGACTGGCCTAATTCCTCGAGCTTCCCCAGGCTGACGCCAAGGTACTTTGTCCACTGATGTCCCCACCCTCCATCGTGCGGGGGTTGGGGTTATCCCAGGGACAGGCCTGTGGCAGAAGGAGGAGCGCCTTGCTGGACAGCATGGGGAGCTGGGAAAAGGAAGCCAGCATGTTGCTGCCCAGTTTTGGGCTGAGGCCCTTCTGCATGTCAGGCAAACGTGAGAACCACTACACTACAGAAACTCCATCACCGTGCGCTGCCCTGCCCCGCCCCGCCCTCAAATTCCCTGCACTTTGGTGGTGCTCACCCTGGCACACACCGAGGGGCGAACCTGGAGAACATGGCCGCAGCTCTTCAATGGGTCAGCTGGAAGAGCAGAGGACTGGAGCCGGGGCTCAGGAAGTCGTCCTTACGTCACCCTTGTGACTCCAGCTTGAGGGAGAGCTTCTTTTTCTTCCCTTGCTGAGAAAGAGCAAGAGAAGAAAGAACAGTCAGGTGGGCCAACTGGGTGCAGAAGCCAATGCTGCCTTTTCCTGCAGCTAAACCTGAAATGAGGGACTTGCATTGGGTAAAGGAACTGCTGTGTTTCCAGGAAACAGCCCACTGCTGCAGAAAGAGGGATGAAAGAGTCCACTAAAGCCTGGAATTGAACCAGGGACCTTTAGATCTTCAGTCTAACGCTCTCCCAACTGAACTACTTCAGCACCTGCAGGGGCCCTTTTTGGGCTGCTGCTTCTCACCTTGAAGCTTATTCTCAATAAACCATCACTCCAGTCAATAATGGCCAATGCAAGACGGACATCGCTTGCTATTTTAGCACTCGGAAATGTCATTAACTAGTCTTTGGATCTCCCGAATGCTGCGCTTCAGTTCATGGGGGAAAGGCGAGAGAAGCGACCTTTGAACAAAAGGCCTGGGGTTAACATCCTAACGCTGTCTCCGACTGTAACACTATTTAATAGCGGCCCACCCTGTGCTGGTGACAGTTCCATTGCTAGGTGTTAGTACATTTCAGTTACTGTTAAAATTAAAAGTTTCTATGTGCTTAAAGGAAATGATTTTTTTTATTTGCTTATATATGGCATGAATAAATACAGGTTTACACATCCTAGCATGAAAATGTATTTTATATGACAGAGAAAATCATGCATCCAAACTGTGCATCAAAATCATGCGATGAGCTACAAATGCAATAAGAAATAAGGTATTCAATGGTTTAACATATGGAGCGGGGGTGGGGGGGCACCGAAGACACTTCTTGCCTGGGACGTCACTTGGTCTAGGGGAGGCCCTGTCAGGGAGAGCAGGAGTTAGTCTCACACGCCTATTTCCAGGCTGTTATCTGTGGGCGCCCTGCTCTGGGGGAGGGATCGCGGCAGCCCAGACTCAGGGCTGGAACAGACCCTGGATTGAGGGGGTGGCTGCAGGGTTTGCAGCGCTCTGATGTCTCAGACAATGTGTCTCCCCAAAGCCTCGGATCTGCGTCCCCAGACGGCTCCTGCGCTGCCTCCGCTCCTCTCACAGTCTATAGCAAGGAGCAGCAGCAAGGGTCAGGGATGAGCCTTAGGGCACTAGGTGGGGGGCAGAGGCTTCAGGACTAAACCCAGCACCCAGAGCAGACGGGGATATGAGGCTTTTTCTCTCTCCTTAGCCATGTGCTATAGCTCCGAGAGCTCTGTGAAATGCCTCCCCGCCCACAGCCTGGGGAAGGGGAAGGAGTCTCAGGTTCTAGCTTGATTTGGATGAGGGTCGCTGGACCCTAGAACCATTCACTGCCCTTTCCCGGAGAAACCTGTGATGCACAGAATGGGGCTGAGATAAATGCTGACAGGAGCCAGGAATTGCTCCCCTGGAATAGCAGCAGGATTGGGCAGCTGGAAATCTCCCCAAAGGAGCTGAAGCCTTGGTGGGTCAGACACAGATGCCCCAGGTGCTGCATGGGAGGTTTAGGTTTGTTTCTGGACAATAGCAGTGAGAGTTTTATTGCCTCAACATTTCAGCAGAAAAATTCAGACCCAAACTGTGTGTGGCGGGGAGGTCGATAGCGGTTTCTTTGGGTTTGATTTAGTTTGTTTTCTCCTTCTCATTGTAAAAGACTTTGATGATTTTGATGGGAACAATGTTGGCACAAGGCCAAGGAAAAATAAGAAAAGTTAAAAATCTGCATTGGGGTGAGGGGGTCTGTGTGTGCCAGGGCAGGGGTGGAGATTTTCATGGGGAGGGGGTTAAGGGATGAATGAGAGGCTTTTGTGGGAACACAGGGGGATGTTTTGCAGTTTAATTTTTCCAAAGGGAAACCTCCCCCCTTTCCCTGTGCTGCTGCCCAGCTCAGACCCCACTGACACCCCTGTGACGAAGTGGGAATTTTCGGAATGTTTTGCATATTGTCTATGCCTCAGTTTCCCCTAGTTGTTGCATGATTATCTAGGTCAGAGGTTCAAAACGCAGGGTGCATCCCACCAGGTGGAATGAAGTAACATTCAGGGGAATGGACCTGGGGCCCAGGCCAGCCCCCAGAATGTGTGGGGAGGGAGCACCCTCCAGCTCCGCTCCTGGCTGTAGCCCCAGCTGCTGGCCCTGGCTGCTGGCCTGGCTCCCAGGGCTCCACTCCCAGCCCTACACCTGTGGCTCTGCTGCTGGTCTCTGCCCCCACCCCCAGCTCTGGCCCCTGCCTCAGCCCCCTGACCCCTGGCTGCGTCCCTTCCCCCACAGCTGTGGCCCCATTCCCAGGTGTGGCTCATGGGGGCACGGAGAAGGGTAAGGGGGGGCGTGACCCTCAAAAAGTTTTGGGACAACTGATCTCGGTGCTGGGACAAGGGTGTTTACTCTGCGGAGACCCCCAAAGGGCAGGTGTGGCTGCTGTCTGGCTGCCTGGGCCCAGACAATGGCCACTAATTCTGTCTCCTAGCAACCGCTGGCCGGGGCGCACCTGCTGCAAGACACCAGCTGGCTGGGACGAGTTGGAGAACAAAGAACGCGGTGGAGGCCAGGTGAGCAAGTTGCCAGGGAAACAGAACAAAGGACAGAAGAGGGGCAAATGGGCCTGGCTGAGCTGGGCTGTTGGGAGCAAGGAGTCTGCTGGGTTGGGGACTCGAGGGGAGAGCCCAGGCTCTGAGTTCGGGGTCTCCCCAAGATGGACGTTGCTGAATCTTCCTGCTTCCTGTGCGAACACAGAACTTTCCCAGGCTGGATCCCAGACCCCTAATAAACCTTCTGTTGTACAGCGCTGGCTGAGAGTCACTGGTGACTGTGGAAGTTGGGGGTGCAGGACTCCCCTTCGGGGGGGGGGGGTTAGGGCTTTCCCAGGTGTCCTATTCAGATGGACTCACGACAGGAAGGTTTTGGGGTGGGACAGGGGGGCTGAAAGGTCCAAGGTCGGTCTGAGGACTTGCTGAAGCCGAGGAGGCTTCCCCCAGTGACAGCATGTGGGAGGAAAGACTTGGACCTGCCAACTTTGTGACCCTGTGAATGTGAAGTGACCAAGTGGTGAGTTAACAATGATACTGTTGCACAGGATCTGACTGGAACTAGGAAACAAAAAGCCCTTACAGTGGAACTCTTGGGTGACTAGAAAGATCTGATTTGTGTTCAACCTTGGAAGGCAATAGATTGTTACATCGGTCAGAACAGCCTGGTTTGGTTTGGTTGGTTGGTTCATGGGTTGGCTGCTTTCCCTGGTAAATTGCAGAGGGTTCAGAGAAGAGCCACGGGAATGATTAAAGGCTTGAGCAGGAAAAGGAGTTTAAAAAAATCCTGCAGCCCAGGAGAACCTCCCACTGCTGGCAATGGGAATTGAGCCTTTTTAACTAGCTGCTGGTACCTGCGGTCTCAGCTATGGATTAAACTGGTGGCAAACACAGCTTCAGCCAAAGAAGTGAAGGATGTAAGTGAAAGAGCAAAGCCGGCCATCCGGGGAGCTGCTGCAGTCCCATCACCACAGCTGGAAGGGAGAAAAGGAAAAACTCCCTGAAGTGCTGGGAGCAGCACCGAGAAAAGGAAGTTTGGCCATGAGATCAGTAGCAATAACTATGAAATGAAGGAGTGCTTTCTCCTCTGTGCCGACAGGTTTGAATTGTGTCACTTTACTACAGGACAAAACTTTAAAATATCCTGCTCTAATTTCAGGATGGGTCTGTAAACATAATCGGTCTCTGTGGGAAGTGGGACATTCAAAATTCCCAAGGAATTTAAGGGGTGGGGTTCACGGTTGGTCACCTGAGGGCAGTGCAGTTCAAACTGATGACCAGAGAGGAGAGAGCAGGGATTGTGGGACACCTACCCGAGGCCAGTTGCAGCGCTGTAATCGACCAGGGTGTCTACACTGGTACCGCGGCGCTGTAGCCCCGGTGCAGAAAGCTGTACACCTCTCGTCAGGGTGTTTTTTTTTACAGCGCTGCAACTGTGCAGTTTCTGTGCATTAAGTGGCTTAGCAGTGTGCACACCTCAGGAGTTACACCGCAGAAAGCTGCTTTACTGTGCAGAAACTTGCCAGTGTAGACAAGGCCGTAGATGGCTTAACTAAGAACCCAAGACTGGTCATACTGGGTCAGACCAATGGTCAATCCAGCCCAGTGTGCTGCTGAGAGTGACCAGTGCCAGATGCTTCAGAGGGAATGAACAGAACAGGCTTGTTGACCAGCAAGATGAGGGTTTTTCACCATTACCTTTAACTTCATTGTTGTTGATTCCTACTTATCCTATCTCACCACACCTCCCCCGAGGCCTCTGGGCAAATCAGGTGTGAACCACTCCTGTGATACAGGCCTGTCCCAATCCAGCTGAATTGAGACAGACTTTCGGCCAATGTCCGTTTGGAAAAGGCCCACTTAACCCAGCGGGTTTCTCAAAGTATCTGTTGCTGTGAACAGCATGTGGTGTGGACGTGTGCAGGGGCAGCAGGTTATATGGGCTCGTGGTGCCCGAGCACCAGGAATATTCAAGGCTGGGGGCTGTGCTCCACCAATATTTGGAGCTGGGTTTCTCCCCTGACCCTGCCTGGAGCGGGCCCTGCCAGCACCCCCCCTTCCCCATCCTGGAGCATCCCCCCCCCGCCTCAGAGCTTCCCTGCCCGAAAAAAAACAGCCGGTGCCTCCATCCCTTGCTTGTGCTGCCGGCTGCCTGCTGCTGCTTCTGCCTAAGGCTATAGAGAGCAGTGACCGGCAGACTGTTGGAGCAGCTCAGGAGGCGAAGGGGAAGGGGGAGAGAGGAGTGGGGAGGAGGCACAGAGGTGCTTGGGAGCCCTCTCTCCCGTCCCCAGCACCCACTGGAGGAGACGCCAAGGGCACTTCCGGCCAGGAGATGGACATCTGGAGTGGACCTCACTCACCGGAGCAGCTGCTGGGGCTTTGGTGAGGCTTGACCCTGTGATCCGCCCCCTCCCCCCGCAGCCCCCACTCCTGTCCAATGCTGGGCAAGGGGCAGCCCCATCCCCAGTGAGGCTATGGTGAGGGGCAGCAGCAGGGGAGGGCACATGTGATGGCAACAACCCCCCCCCCCAGCCCCCGGTACCCACCGTAGGGGAGGCGAGTGAGCTTTCTGGACCTAAGAGAGGCCCTAGGAGCATGTGCAGTGAGAGGGGGGGGGTCCTCTCTGGCCCTAGCCCTGGGGTAGCCTGTCTGCACCCCAAGTTCCTTATCCCCAGCCCTTCCCTACCCCAGAGCCTGCGCCCCAGCACCCCAACCCTGAGCACCCTCCTGCACTGTGAACCCCTCATCCCCAGCCCCATCCCAGAGCCCTCACCTGAGGGGAAAACCGTGCAACTTAAATTTGGTGGTCAGTTTGGTGTATCATTGTGTTTAGCACAATACTTGATTATTTTACACCCTTTAAAGTGTATAACTAGTCGTATACAGGTGTTACTAAGTGAGAATGTTCTTAATGTTTTCTCTGAATCCTGTGTGGGAGCCTCAGTTTCCCCTATGCATTTCTCAAGGATCTAGATGGTGGGATAAGAGGGTGTGACTGTTGTAGAGCCCTAGAGGGCCAGTGTGATGCCGTCTGCACAGAGAATGGCCGATACCGTCTCCGGGCAACTGATGGTCTGGGCCGCTCTCCTGCAAGGTGCCAACTGAAGGTGTTGGAGAACAAAGAGATCAGGTGGCCTCCTAATGCCTGGAAAAGAGACAAAGGCCAGAGGAGGGAGTGTCAGTGCCTGTGCGGACTTCCAAGAAGCGCATGGTGTGGAAGGGGACGCTGGGATGCTTTGGAACAACTCCATACAAAGCCAGTCAGGACTCTGGGGGAGCCTCCTCTCTCTGAGCAGACTGTCTCCAGGGCAAGAAGCTTACACCTTCCTGGGTCTGACCTCGGAGCATTCAGCCTTCCACACCGTGCGCTTTCCGCAGCGAGTCTGCCCAGGCAGGTCCTGGGGCAACCAGAGGTCCCTGCACCCCAACTCTGCAGTCAGACGTGACCCTCAGCCAGCCAGTAAAACAGAAAGTTTATTAGACGACAGGAACACAGTCTAAAACAGAGCATGTAGGTACAGAAAACAGGACCCCTCAGTCAGGTCCATCTTCTGGGGGTGGGGAGCCCAGACCCAAGTTCTGGGCCTCTCCCCATTTCCCTATCCAGCTCCTTGTCTCTTTTGGACAAGGAGGCCACCTGATCTCTTTGTCCCCAACACCTTCAGTTGGCACCTTGCAGGGGAAACTGAGGCACCCACACAGTATTCAGAGAAAACATTAAGAACATTCCCACTTTGTCACAACATGTGCAACAAAATTTAATAACGTATATTGAAGCAGGCAAGTGCTGCTTCTGACTTTCCACTTTTAATTGACCCTTGTAATCTTGTGGTGCCGACGTGTTGTAGCTTCATTTTATATCGGCTTCCAGGGCGGGAGTGCGGGGGCACCACCAAAAGTTACACAAACCTGCTGCCTATGGCTGTGCTCCCAGAGAACAAGCCCCCTCCTGCACAAAGGGGATGAAAGGACCTGCCAAAGCCCGGGATTGAACCAGGGACCTTTAGATTTTCAATCTAATGCTCTCCCAACTGAGCTACTTTGGCAGCTGTATGATAGCACTTTGACCTGTTGCTTCTCTGTCTGGGATGTTTTTGTCAGCAGTTGCACACAAAAAGGACAGGAAAACGAACGGCTGCTCCACACCCCCACCGGAGGCACCCGGCGCCCTTAGCTGTGGGGAGTAAGAAGTGGCTGTTGGCTGACAGGGCCTGTCCCCGAGCAGCTGGAACAGCAGCTGCCACCTCCCCCTCGGCTCCAGGCTGTGGGAAATGCTCATTGCCTGGCTGCATGGGCGGATGCTGCTCCCTGCTCTGGAGAGCGTCTGTATTGCTCTGTCAACCCCCCGTCTTCACTGAGCCAGTCTGGTAAGGTCCCAAGTGCCCCCTCCGGCCTGGCAGCTGAGAGTCTGTGCAGACATCAGCCCCCCTGCCAGCCCCACAGGCAGCAGCAGCGCCAGCCCCCCAGCACCACAGGGGCACTCAATGCACTTCCTGTGGGGAAATGGCTCCTTGGCGTCCAGCTGCTAGAGTGAGAGCCAGGAGAGAGCAGTGTCTGGCTCACCGTGGGGGAGAGAAGAGACCTGGTGAGTGCGGATCTCCCTCAGCCTCCCCCGCAAGGCTGGTCAGTTGTATTGTCACTGTGATAGTCGGTGCTTCCCATCAGGGCCACCAGCAACAACTCCTCCCCTTCCTTCCAAGGCCCTGCCCCCACTCCACCCCTTCCCCCAAGCTCCCACCCTCGTCCCCTCCTGCCCCATTCCTCTCCCTCCCCCACCTCTCCCTGTCTCTTGCTCCTCCCTCTCCCCGCCCAGCGCCTCCTGCACCCCACTGAACAGCTGATCACTGGCAGGTGGGAGGGGCTGAAGGGGAAGAGGAGGAGCTTGTCGGCAAGGCCTGTAGTGGGGGGGGGGGGGAAGCTGGCTGCCAGTGGGCCCTGAGCACCTATTTTTCCTCTGTTGGTTCTGCAGCCCCGTAGCGCCTATGGATTTGCTGACTCAGCTCCTTTCGCACCCTAGAGAGAGGAGCAGAACCAGGGCTGTGGCTCATCTATGGGGCACCAGGTGAGTGGCAGAGGCTTCAGGCGCTAAGAGTTTGCTTGACCCCTCAGGGACACAGTGTGAGGTGGTGTCCCAGGGATCTCTAGGAAAGGAGCAGAACAGGATTTACTTGGGTTGGGGAGAGAATTGAGAGTGTCTCAGGGGGTTGTACAGAGGTATTGCCCTGGGTGAGCGACTGGCTAAAACACAGGCCTCGCTGTGAGCAGGATTTGATCCTGTGCAGGGGAACCCTATTAGATTTTAACTCCAACATCTTAACCACTCGGCCATCACAGCTGTGAGCACAAAGCTGCCCCCATGCAAGAGAAACTGGTAAAGAATCCCACTGTCCAGGCTTGAAGTCATCTGAACTACAGAATTCCCACCACAAACCTGGCTCCCAAAGCACAGGGGGGATTTGGGGTTTGTTCTGTTTGCTTAGCCATGTGCAGTAGCTCATGCTCCAATACGTCTGTTAGTCTATAAGGTGCCACAGGACTCTTTGCTGCTTTTACAGATCCAGACTAACACGGCTACGCCTCTGATACTCCTAGTGACACTCTCCGATGGATCCCCATCCTCCAGTCACCGTGAGGTAGGTAGGAGCGGATCATTATTATCCCTACTTGAAAGAGGGAGAAGCTAAGCCTGAGAAAGGAGAATTGACTTGTCTTAGGTCACACAGCCAGCCAGTGGCAGAGTTGGGAATAGGACCCAAGAGCCCTGATTTTCAAACTAACCATCAGAACATGAATTTCACACATTGAATGATCTGAATAAAGTGCTCTCAGATGAGCTCCACACCAACAACAGTGCACAGTAATTATTCAGCAAGAATTTGAGGAGAACTGCAATGTTAGAGAGAATCATGAATTGCTCAGAGACCATTAATGCAGCGAAGCAGCAAAATTTGTCAAACATATAACAGGTTATGACTTATTTCCTTGGTCTTAAAAGAGAACAACAAGGACCTGAGTCTCCTCCCTGTCAATAACCCCCTGCTCAGCCAATCAGGGTAGAGACTGAGGACGGGAGGCTGAGGGTTCTCACCAGAGAGCCCAAAGGATGGCCCAGGTCACTGATGGGGATCACTGCCCGAGCACTATTTCAGCCCCACATTTTTGGGTGGACCTCCCACAGTGGGAGCTGCAGAGCACTCCCCCGCAACACACACACACACACACACACACACACACACACACACACACACACACACACACACACACACACACACACACACACACACACACACACACACACACACACACACACACACAGCTCCTAATAGCCATTCATGGACTTAACCTCCATTCATTTATCTGGTGTTGCGAGGAGAACAGGTGAAAGGACAAAAGAAGCAAGAGACAAAGAGAAAGGAGGAAGGGATGGATGGAGGAAAAGGTGAAACAAAAAGGACAAACCCTAATGACCCCAGTGATTCTAAGGGACAAAATCCCAGGTGCAGAATAAAATTCTGCCTCTTAAGCTAGTGTTTTCCATGCCTAAAATTCAACTGTCACCAGATGGACCAGACTGAACAGGTTTCAAACCTTGAGGAGGCTCTTACCTTCTAAACAGGGATGGTTGTTTTCTAGTAAAATCAGGAAAAGGGAAGGAGGAAAACTCAAAAGAGGTTCCTCCTGGCGCTCACGTCCGTGAACCCGAATACTCTCTCAGTCCTCAAAGAGAGACCTCGAGAAGGAGACTTGCTGAAGCAAAGCCGCAGGGGTCTCTGAGGTTTCCCTGGCCCCTTGCCCCTGTCCTGGCTGCCTGGCTGATGTCAGCATCTCTCTGTGAGGTCACCACCTCCCCACCACCTTTGACCAATAGTCTGAGGTCCTGCAAAAGGCCTTTGTGATGTCACTGCCACACCCCTCCCTTGCTGTGCTAATGTCCTGCCCCTGGCCAGGCACTTTGGAGGTTTGAGCTACTCCCTGTGGATCACCCCATTCAAGGAGCATTCGTTCTAGGAAGCAAGCCGGCTAGACAGGAAAACATCAGATGCTGCTCCCAATGCTACACTCAGTTTTTCAGAAATTAGTCAACTTTATGGCCAGAAGAGACCATTAGAGCATCTAATCTGACCCCCTGCATATCACAGGCCTCCTGTATGACACAAGATCTACTTTTGGGGCAAACACATTCCAGAAAGTCATCTAGTCTTCATTAAATGACATCAGGAGATGATGAATCCACCACTTTCCTTGGTAGCTTCTTCCTGTGGTGAATCATCCTCGCTGTTGAATATTTGCGTCTTATTTGTAATATGAATTTGTCTTTTTTCACCTTCCAGCCACTGGGTCTTGTTATGCCTTTCTCTGCTAGATTCAAGAGCCCTTTCATACCCAATCTTTTCTCTCCATTAAGGCCCTTCAACACTTCAATGAAGTCACCTTTCAATCTTCTTTTGATAAGCTAAACAGGTTGAGCTTGTTCAATAGCTCACTAGAAGGCATTTTTCTCCAGCCCTCAGAACATTTATTGGCTCTTTGGTTATCAGACTCCTGAACTGCAGCTGGATGTGGTTCTTGTTCTTCTGCACAGCACAGCTCCTGGAGAAGAGGGATCTGCAAATGTACATTCATATGATACCTTTGTTTAATTGATGAAAACATAAATTGACACTTAGAGGATTGGAACTGATTTCAGCTGATGAACAGCTTTGCTAGGTTTTTATGCATTTGGACAGTGAAATGTTGAGTGTTTACATACATATCAAGGACCCCAGTATAGCGGAGCTCCTGAACATAATGGAGAATGGAAATGTACCCTTAGAGTCCATCTCTCCTGGGATAAAGATGGCAGCAGGGCTGGCCTGGGTCATCTGACTTGGCCTCATGGAGTTAAAGCTGAGGGGCTAAAAACTGTGGTGCAGATATTTGTGTTCACACTGAAGCCTGGGTTCAGAAACCCTCATGGGGCCTCAGAGGTTGGGTTCAAGCCCATATGTCTGCACTGTAATTTTATAGAGGTTGGGAGGGAGTTTAGTAAGTGGAAATGGTAAAACCGCATTGAGGGAAGTGGACCACTGACCTATCAGCTCTTAACACCCAAACTTTCAGTAACTCTCTTATCAGTGCCTGTGAGTGTAATTTAAACCATAGGTCCATCTAGCTCTGAATCTTGTCTTCTGACAGTAGCCAATACCAGGTGCCCCAAAAGCCACTAACCACAGCACCACTGGGAGCTGAACCCAGAATCTCCTGTTTACAGGACAGGTGTTTTAATTAGCTAAGCCACAATGCTTGTTGTTACTTAAAGCATCGTGTCTGCCCACACCTGACTCTCTGCCAATCCCCACTGGGCCCTGACAAGTGTTTCTCGTGTTTGGATTCTGTAAAGCAGAGGAGCAGGTGACGTTTTGCTCCCCAGGTGTGTGTGTGATTCTTTGGACAGGTCTGTACTACGAAATTAGATTGGAGTAATTACATTACTTAGGCTGACAATGCAGTTATATGAACCTAATCCTGGTGTACATAGCAACTCAGCTGTCAGAACTTTCTGGAGCTATGAAAGGGGAGGGACCCAACCTCTGTAACAGGAATGCAAAGCAGATGAGTTCATGGCAGGCATGGTGGGATACTGGTGGAGGCCCGTTATGGTGATATAATGACCAGCAGCATTTAAACTGACAATTTGTCACTTTAAGTTTGCTGAACAAAGCTCTAGGCCTCTCGTCAAGGTGGTTTTATTTTGTCACCAAAACAGGGCAGTTTTGTCACCAGACATTGCATTGCAGTGTGTGCACCAGCTACAAGCTGCCGACCGAGGGAGCGTTGTGTGTTTTTCACACACCTGAGCAATATAATGATGCTGAAATAACTTTGCAGTGCAGACCTGGCCAAAGATTCTCTCTCTCACACACACACACACACACACACACACACACACACACACACACACACACACACACACACACACACACACACACACACACACACACACACACACACACACACACACACACACACAGCTTGCAAGGAAAACCTCACCTGCTCCTCTGCTTTGCAGAATCCAAACACAAGCAAAGCTTTTCAGGCCCCAGTGGGGATGGCAGGGAGTCAGGTGTGGGCAGACACTGTATTTCAGCCACCCACAGGCACCCTGGCATAGCTGACTAAAGCACCTGCTTTGTAAACAGGAGATCCTGTGTTCAACTCCTCGTGGTGCCTTGTTGAGTAACTGTTGGGGTACCTGGTATTGGCTAATGTGGGAGGACAAAACACAGAGCTAGATGGGCCTTTGGTTCAGCCCAGTGTGGCTGTTTAAATTATACTCACAAGGCACTGATAACAGAATTACTGAAATGTTGAGAATTAAGAGCTGATAGGTCAGTGGCCCAGCCTGTCACAGACGACTCCCCCTCCTCTGTGACAGGGGCAGGTCTGGGCTCTCACACCAAATGGCTCATTGTGGCTGCCAGAACCTGTGGGCAGCTCATCCAGTTTACACGGAGGGTTGAGTTCTGCTTTGTGCACTGTGTGTGAGAATGAAAATCCTAAACCGCCCTTTGAAATAACGAAAACAGCAGGACGTGTTATTGTCCCTGCCCCAAAGCAGACAGACCAATGGAGAAATGCCATTGAGTCCAGGGTAATACTCCACTGCCATTTTACCTTGTTTGCTTGCTAAACTCCCTCCCAACCTTGTGGGGTCCCAGAGCCCGATATTGAACTTGAGCTGAGATGTCTACACTGCAAATTTACCACCCCACGGCCCTAGCCTGGGAGCCTGCACTGGCACGGGACAGCCGTGGGTGTTTCATTGCAGTGTGGACACAGCCTAGCATTATGTCTACACTGCCATTAACACACCCAAGCCACTATTCTCAAACCCTGGGTCAGTTGATTCAGGCTTGTGGGGCTTGTGCTGCAGGGTTATAAAATTACAGTGTAGACACTTGGGCTTGAGCCCAGTCTCCGAGACCCCACGAGGGGTGAGGGGCTCCGAGCCTGGGCTCCAGTCTGAGCCCCAGGAGCCCAAATCAGATCATCCAGGCCAGCCGGGCCACAGGGATTTTGTCACAGTATAGATGCCCCCTCAGGATATGTCTACACTGCAATGTAAGCCCAGGGTTAGCAGAAGTCATGTCAGCAGCCCCAACACATAAACCTAAACCACGAGAGAAAGACCCACCCCCAAATAAGCTGGGCAGTGTCCTTCTCCCTACGGTTCGTAAGTCCAGCAACCAAACGTCCTTTAACATGAGCCATCCCCGCTCTGCACCCCACTCACAGCTGTTGTTCTTAGTCAGTGCAAGCCCAGAGGTGCCTCTGTAGAGTTCACCTGCCAGCTTGGGTGGAAAAGGGGGAAAATAAGAAGGCACCGTACTCACTATGCTGTCTAGGGACTCATTCATCCCTCCACAGCCCCCCTGTCCTAACGTTGGTCTGACACCTAAATTTTAGTGTTGAGACCCAAACCCCAGCCCAGTTGGCTTTGGAACCCCTGTCCCCTGCCTAGCAAGTGCTATTGAATTGAGGGTGAGTCCCTCCATCGGGGTCTGCCAAGCACAGTTGTGCTGCCCTCGATTCACACAGCAAGGATAACAACCCTTTATTTCTCCTGCCCCTATAACATGGAGACTGGGAATCCAACACCAGCCACAAGTGATCACTTCGGCCAGCAACCCAACATATTTCCAACATACTGTAAAATCCACATGCAGACTAACTGTCTTGCCCAGGCTACGCTGCAGGGGCTATTCATAGGCGCGACCCCACTACTGATCAGCACGGGAGTTTTGACCTGCTCCGTTTCCAACCTGGGCTGGTTCACCCCTCCTTAGGCAACCTGGGGACCCCAAGCTTCCCCGGGATCACCATATTGATGCTGAACTTAGTGCAGACACCTGATCAGCACAGCCCCCTGCAGCCCAGAACTCCTGAGCTCAAACGATCTGCCGGCCTCAGCCTCCCCAGGAGCTGGGATCACAGGCTCAGCCATGGGGCCTGGCTGGTTACAGGGTCTCCCGCTTCCAATTTCAGGCTCAGCCTGGGAGCTCTGCGCTCTCATAGAATCATAGAATCATAGAATCTCAGGGTTGGAAGGGACCTCAGGAGGTATCTAGTCCAACCCCCTGCTCTGAGCAGGTAGAAGTGGAGCCTGGAACTGAGCTGATGCACTGAGGGTTATTTGCACTGCGCGCTTCACATGGAGGTGAAAACACGGGGCACAGATCTTTGAGCACAACCCTCGTCCTGAGGAATGGGGGGGGGCTGCATAAAGAGAGACCGGCTCTCCCTGGCGGGGCTGCAGCGGCTCTTCACAGGGGCAGTCCCACTGCCAATTGGTACCAAAGTTTTGCCATCCTCCCTTCCTGGGCTGACCTGGTTCCCCTCTCCCTAGGGGGAACTGGCGACCCCAAACTTCCCAGAAACCATCACTGCGAGGCCATCCTGAGCACAGGCTCCTGCTCAGCACCCCGGGGTGCAGCCCTGAACTCCGGCAATCAGCTACGCTCAGCTGCCACCCAACAAGCGTTACACGCAGGAGCCTTCGTGCCCCGCATGTTCAGGTCCCTCCCAGCGCCAGCTTTAAACTCCGCTGCTCAGTTCTAAGCTTTGGCCACACGGGGGCAGCCTGGAGCTCAGCCAACGCCTCCTGTTGCTGGTTGCGTTTCCCGCTCCTCATGGCAGGTTCACACCTCGCAGGCAGATCTCTGAATCCGAGCCGAACCGTTCCCCAAATCCAGCGCTTTAGCAGCAGCTTTGCTAGGAAAGCGCTGACGTCCCCAAGTAACGTAAGAGCCAGAGCGCTGTGTCCAGGAGCTTCTCTTGGGCCCCTCACCGTGGTGTCTGTCAGGCGCAAGGAGAAACCAGGGAAATGTTTTCATGGCGTTTAAGGGCAGAAGGGGCCATTAGCTCAGCTAGTCTGACCCCCGAATAACACAGAATTACACCATGACACACATTGATCCCACAGACCTTAGACAGATCATAGTGTTTCAGCCCTCAGGAAGGAGGCTAAACTGGGTGCCAGAGGCAGCGAACAAGGGGCCCCCAAGGCAATGGCAGGGAGCTGACGAGGTGAAATATGCCCAGATGATCCCAGCAGGCGACCCACCCCCATGCTGCAGAGGTGGGAGTCCCTGTTCCTCCTGCCCTTAACAATCCCTGGTGGTAAGTGGGTCCCCCCAGTTCCCCAGATAAGAATCCTCCATGTGGTTTCCCTGGCTTCACCTCCAGATAAGAACATTGTGTGGAGTGGGTGGGAGGAAGGTTCTCTGGCAGAGATGTAAAGGGGGACTGTGTCTCCCTGTCTGGCCCAGGCTCCTTGGAGGAAGTGATCTCAGTGTGTCTGACTGTCTCCATTCCTCCCACCCATAAGAATCCCTGGTGTGTGGGTGCACCCTAGACCATTAAGGATCTCTGGTGGGCGGGTGTCTCTCTCCCCTAGTCAGGATCTCTGGGGCGTGCCTATATAAAAAGAGACTTTGACTCACCCAGGCTGGGCTGCCATCATGGAACAGACTGGGTCCTTCTGTGGAGGGTTTGCGTTCCTCCAAGGACGTGATCTCAGTGTGTGTGGGTGTCCCTGTTCCTTCAACCCTTAACAATCCCTGGTGCGTGGGTGCGCTGGGCCCCATTACAATCCCCTCTGTCTTACCCCCCATGAGGGATCCGGTGGCTATGGGGGTTCTCCACACTACTGGGGGTGTCTGGTGCCCCTGTCCCTGCTGGTTAATAGTGGAGTGTGCGGGTGTCCCCCCGCCCGTTAAGGATCCGTGTTGTGCGGATGCCCCCATTCTTCTCATTAAGAATGGTGCAATGGAGCATACGGGTGTGTCTCCCACCCCATGAACTAGCTCCCGTGTGTGGTTCCCCTGCCCCCATCCAGGCTGTGTGGTGTGTGGGTGTCTCTGTTCCTCTTTTCAAGATCCGTGTTGCAGGGGGGGGTCCCTCCCCCCACGTCAGAATCCCCAGTGTGTGGGTGCTCCCATCCCCCCAGCCAGGCTCTGCGGGGGGGGGTGTCTGTATAAAAAGAGACCGTGTCTCACTGTCTTGCCCAGGCTACGCTGCAGGGGCTATTCACAGGTGTGATCCCACTACTGATCGGCACGGGAGATTTGACCTGCTCCGTTTCCGACCTGGGCCGGTTCACCCCTCCTTAGGCAACCTGGGGACCCCAAGCTTCCCCGGGATCACCATATTGATGCCGAGCCCGCCCCCCGAGTATATAGCCTCATTCAAAGATCCAGGGTCACTATATTACTGCACATAGCAGTCAATCAATGCAGTTGTCGATAAATCTCTGCATTATGCATTTTTGTATAACGTTTACATGACTTTGTATTGAACCTTGGTAATATGTTATAGCAGGCCCCTAAGGTAGTATAATTAAGGTAAAAGAAAAATGTCTTTTTGCTAGAAGTAGAATAAGATTTCCCCCCCACTTTGTAATCTGTTGCCCTGTTGAATGAATGAGGTGTGACTGAGGAAGGTGTGGAAGGCAGCACCTCCAGACACCTGCAACCCTTGGAGAGGGGCTGGGAGCCAGACCAAGGAGCTTTGCCCAGGGCTGAGTGGGACGGAGTTTGGGTGCTGGGTGCAGGCTCCGGACTGGGGTGCAGGATAGGTGGAGGGGTGCAGGCTCTGGGAGGGAGTGCGGAGGGCTGGGTGCAGGCTCTGGGACAGAGTTTGGGGGCTGGAGGGTGGTGCTGGGGGGAAGGGACTGCCATGTGGCTTCCTTCCTCCCTTGCTGCCCCTCACCATAGCCTCAGTGGGGGATGGAGCTGCCCCTTGCCCAGTGTTTGCAGGAGTGGTGGCTGGGGGGAAACCCAGTCAAACTCTGGTTTTACTCTTTCGCTGATGGCTCACTTAAACCCCTTACAAACTCCTTCCTGCCTCTCTCACTCCCCTTTTCTATTGGGCTTGTTTGATCTTTTCGGTGAAGCCAGATGAAAACCACAAACCCCAGTGAGAGCATCAGGCTGGAAGACTAGACTGAACCCACCACCCAGCCTAGTCCATCCCAGAGCCCAGGACTGAGGGCAAATGTCCCCCCACCCCCAGGGCACCTGTTTCCACTCCTGGCCTCTCCCAGCACTGCCAGCGATTCTGTGTGGCTGCATCGGGTGGGATTTCAAGTGGACCCCTCAACCGCCCGCTAAATTCACCCCTGTTTTGCAACCACTCTGCACCAAGAGCACCTTCCTTCCCTGCCCTAGAGCTGCTGGATGGCTAGAAAGCTGAGCTGGGCATTTGATTGATCTGGAATATTATCATGCCCCCCCTCAAAAAAACCTTAATATCCACAAAGCTCTGGGGGGGGGGCTATTCCCCCCCCCAAGCCGGTCTATTTCATTCTTGCAGGGCAAATGAAGGAGCCATGGTTTAATGGAAATATTCAGCCCCTACAGCGGTCTTGCAGCAGGGAAAGCAGAGTTGATGGGACGGGAACTGGTTTGGATAGGAGCCCCCATCCTCCTCCTTTGCAAATAATTTGGAGAAGGGAATCTGATCACTCAGTGCCTCAGTTTCCCCTCCTGCCGGGGGGGGGGGGGAGATAAAAGTCTCAGCCTGCCGTGTTGCAGACCTTTTGCATTCTCCCCTCTTGATGTATTTGATTTCCTCCTCCAAACCTCCCTCTCTCTCACCTGGAGTTCACAGCACTAAGTACCAGCTCGGGGCTTTTTTCCTGGGTTACATGATCCCGACTTTAGTTTTGAACCAGACACAGGCAGCCACAAACTCACCCTCAAACAGCAACACCACGAAAACCACAAACCAACCCAATATTACAAACCTGCAGGGAATCACGGGGTCAAACACTCACGGCTGGAAGCCCCAGCAGCTGTCTGAGATTCCTGTCTCCCACCAGACCAGAAGCTCCCTCGGTGTCTCCTCCAGGTGAGTGGGGGGGAGGGGAAGGAAGGCTTCTCCCTCTCCCCACTTCCCCCTCATGACCTGCAAGTACAGCCAGGGCTGCCTCAGCCAGCCAGCGTCTCTCGTTGCCTAGCAACAACAGATGCTGCTTCCGGGATAGGTAGAGTTTGCTTCCAGGAGAGACGCTGCCGGTGCAGGGCCCCATTCCGGGAAATCTGGCAAATCGGCCTAAGGCAGGCCCTGATCAGGGACAGGCCAGTAGGAGCTGGGGAAAGAAAGCCAGCATGTTTCTGTCTGGTTTCAAACCAGGGACCTTTTGCGCGTTAGGCAAACGTGATAACCACTACACTACAGAAACTCTGTTGCAGGGCTGTGCCCCTCCCTTCATAAGAACATAAGAATGGCCATACTGGGTCAGACCAAAGGTCCATCCAACCCCGCATCCTATTTACCATCAGTGGCCAATGCCAGGTGCCCCAGAGGGACTGAACCTAGCAGGTAATGATCAAATGATCTCTCTCCTGCCATCCATCTCCACCCTCTGACAAACAGAGGCTAGGGACACCATTCCTTACCCATCCTGGCTAATAGCCATTAATGGACTTAACCTCCATTCATTTATCTGCAAAAAGAAAGAGGAGTACTTGTGGCACCTTAGAAACTAACAAATTTATTTAAGCATAAGCTTTTGTGGGCTAAAACCCACTTCATTGGATGCACGCAGTGGAAAAAGCAGCAGGAAGATATATATATATACACACAGAGAACATGAAAAAATGGGTGTTGTCATACACACTATAACGAGAGTGAGCAGTTAAGGTGAGCTATTATCAGCAGGAGAAAAAACCTTTTGTAGTGATAATCAGGATGGCCCATTTCCAACAGTTGACAGGAAGGTGTGAGTAACAGTAGGGGGACAAATAAACATGAGGAAATAGTTTGACTTTGTGTAATGACCCATCCACTCCCAGTCTTTATTCAAGCCTAATTTAATGGTGTCCACTTTGCAAATTAATTCCAATTCAGCAGTCTCTTGTGGGAGTCTGTTTTTGAAGGTTATTTGTTGTAATATTGCAACTTTTAGGTCTGTAAATGAGTGACCAGAGAAACTGAAGTGTTCTCCACTGGTTTTTGAATGTTATAATTCTTGACATGTGATTTGTGTCCATTTATTATTTTACATAGAGACTGTCTGGTTTGGCCAATGTACATGGCAGAGGGACATTGATGGCACATAATAGCATATATCACATTGGTAGATATGCAGGTGAATGAGCCTCTGATGGCGTGGCTGATGTGATTAGGTCCTATGATGGTGTCCCCTGAATAGATATGTGGACAGAGTTGGCAATGGGCTTTGTTGCAAGGACAGGTTCCTGGGTTAGTGTTTTTGTTGTGTGGTTGCTGGTAAATATTTGCTTCAGGTTGGGGGGCTGTCTGTAAGCAAGGACTGGCCTGTCTCCCAAGATCTGTGAGAGTGAGGGATAGGTTGTAGATCCTTGATGATGCACTGGAGAGGTTTCATTTGGGGGCTGAAGGTGATGGCTAGTGGGGTTCTGTTACTTTCTTTGTTGGGCTTGTCCTGTAGTAGGTGACTTCTGGGTACTTTTCTGGCTCTGTCAATCTGTTTCTTCACTTCAGCAGGTGGGTATTGTAGTTGTAAGAACACTTGATAGAGATCTTGTAGGTGTTTGTCTCTGTCTGAGCGGTTGGAGCAAATGCAGTTGTATCTTAGAGCTTGGCTGTAGACAATGGATTGTGTGGTGTGCTCTGGTGAAAGCTGGAGGCATGTAGGTAAGTATAATGGTCAGTAGGTTTACGGTATAGGGTGGTGTTTATGTGACCATCGCTTATTAGCACTGTAGTGTCCAGAAAGTGGATTTCTTGTGTGGACTCGTCCAGGCTGAGATTGATGGTGGGATGGAAATTGTTGAAATCATGGTGGAATTCCTCAAGGGCTTCTTTTCCATGGGTCCAGATGATGAAGATGTCATCAGTGTAGCGCAAGTAGAGTAGGGGCATTAGGGGATGAGAGCTGGGGAAGCGTTGTTCTAAGTCAGCCATAAAAATGTTGGCATACTGTGGGGCCATGCGGGTACCCATAGCACTGCCACTGACTTGAAGGTATACATTGTCCCCAAATCTGAAATAGTTATGGGTGAGGACAAAGTCACAAAGTTCAGCCACCAGGTTTGCCGTGACATTATCGGGGATACTGTTCCTGATGGCTTGTAGTCCATCTTTGTGTGGAAAGCTGGTGTAGAGGGCTTTTTTGGCCTGCTGCTTCTCTGTCTGGGAGGTTTTTGTCAGCCCTGGCACACAAAAAGGGCATCATTGCGAGCGCTCAAGAAGGTGAGATTAATTTTTGCCTGCCTTGCTCAGCTTCACTTGCTTCCTCACCCCATTCCTGCCTTAGATCCTGGGTCGCCTGGTGGCTGAAGATGGTCCATTGTCTCAAGTAGTGCCAGAGCCTGACACAGTGCCCTGGGCCGCCTTTGCTCTGCACATGCCGGCCGTGCACATTTGCAAATACTTTAAAACTCCTGTCAGTAGGTTCTGGGGACAGTTGCTCACCTTCAGAGGAAGCTCCCTAAAATTGGCCTGTCTCACCCAGTGGTACATTGACCTCTGTTCAGACTGAGCCAAAGGGGGGGCCTCGCTGCTGTGGCCGCTGCTGCTGTGAGGGTGGCCACTGTTGCGGATGAAGCCATCCTGCAAGCACCTTCCGCCTAGCCACCCACTGAAAATCGTGTAGGGTGTAAGGTGGGGGTAGAAGAACACTAGAGGGGGGGGGGGCTCCCCCTTCTGCCACCATTGGCCATCCCATACCCGGTGCTGCACCCAGTGGGGTAAAAAGAAAATACGGCCATATCGGAAGAGTCTGTTGTGTTCTTTGCGGTTGCCCCACCATTCCCCTCAGGCCTGACCTGCCCTCCAGCTCAGCCACCCTCTGAAAATTGAAACACAAAACAGTAGAGCTGTACAAGGCTTCAAAGCCCACCAGGCCCAACCCCCCTTCTAACACGGCAGAAAAGCCGCACTTCTCCTGACTAGGTAGGGACAGCCTATTGCCCCACAAAAAGTGGAAGGTCATCGTGTTTGGTCTCAGCAGGACTCATGCAGCAGGGGGAAATACATAGAATCATAGAATCATAGAATCTCAGGGTTGGAAGGGACCTCAGGAGATATCTAGTCCAACCCCCTGCTCAAAGCAGGACCAAACCCAACTAAATCATCCCAGCCAGGGCTTTGTCAAGCCTGACCGTAAAAACCTCTAAGGAAGGAGATTCCACCACCTCCCTAGGTAACCCATTCCAGTTCTTCACCACCCTACTAGTGAAAAAGTTTTTCCTAATATCCAGCCTAAACCTCCCCCATGGCTGAGGAAATTCCCCACAGATGGGTCTTGAGCATCACAACCTTGTAGGTAATGACAAGGTCCACTTACGCCACCGGCTGAGCCATTCCTCACAGGCCAGCAACCATTTCTCCCAGTTCGCGTTCCCCACCTCGTCCCCAACCGAACGCTAGAAGGCCCAGCCATCAACCTGCCCACTCTTGGAGCCCTCCTCTTCCGCCCTGACTGATGGGGGGAGTATTGAGCCTCCCTCCCTTAGGCCCTTCAGCATCCGTGGGGAACACCAACACCGCCCAAGTGACTTTGGGCCAGTAGGTCAACCAATAGGGCTGCCTCCTAGGCCACGCTGCAGCCCAGCTTCAGGACTCAGAGAAAATGGAGCTCGCATCCCTGCCTACAGGCCTCCAGGCACGGCCAGGCTTCTGGATCAAACGTCCCCTCTTGTGCTCAAGTCACAACAGCTAGCGGGCGAAAGACAGGCTTTCATGGCCTTTGAGAAAGCAAGATAGAGCCTTGGAAGACCCAGCAGGGTTTGTGGCACAGGAATTGTCCTCAGATCCCACCAAGACTTCAGCTCAGATTGCAGGATTCAAAGTCCCGAGTGCTGCCCTTAGACCCTGGGACCAATAGGGAACCCCCAGACCTCTGCTGAGCTCTGGTGTGGATGACCCCGTGGGGGCAGCCCTACCTTTGCTCACCAAGTTGTCATGCAGCAGTTTGCTGCAGCTCCCAGAGGCCTTTCTTACTCCAGACTGAGAGGCCAGTGGGCATGTGAGGAAGTTGCCCCTTCAGTCCCAGGCAGTACATGGCCCTTCCTAGTGAAAAGCCAAGTCCTGGGGAAAAAGGTCAAATAACACCCTGGAGAGATGCCTTCTTCCATTTTGAGGGGAATGGTTCCTGCTTTACCTGACCAGGGACTTGAACCCTAGACCCTCAGATTAAAAGTCTGATGCTCGACCAACTGAGCTAGCCAGGCTCACATATAAGCAAAGCAAATTTCATGCAGAAGAGAAACTAGTCATGAAAATGAAGGCAGGAAACAATACAGAAAACCTGCTACTCTCGCTCTCTTAGCAGTCCTAGCCCCAGCCTGCTCCTCCATCCGGCGCCCTGAGGCCTTATTCTTTTTTTAGTTAACTATCAAATCCAGGAGAAAACACAGTTATACGAAGCAAAACGAAATCACAAACAGAAATGTCATTGGAAATACAAAACTAAAAAAGGAAAATGCAATTCCCATCGCTTTATCGTGTCTGGGCCATTCCTGTATCGAGAGCACCCGCCAAGGTCCCTGTGTGCTTACGAGAAACCTGGAGGAACTCATACCACAGCCTGAACATGAAACTCAACTGCTCCCAGGTGCTGCAGTAAAACCCTTTCCCTGCTGTGACCTTGCACTCCATAGGGTTTTATGAAAATATGCTAATTAGTGTGAATATAATAGTAGTACTTCTGGCATCTGAAGAAGTGAGCTGTTACCCACGAAAGCTCATGCTGAAATAAATTTGTTAGTCTCTAAGGTGTCACAAGTTCTCCTGTTCTTTTTGCGGATACAGACTAACACAGCTGCTACTCTGAAACCTGTGAATATAATGTAACTGGAACATGCTTCATGCAAAAGGTCTCTTGTACAGTATCATTACAAAGCTTATTATCTATTGTGTGTGTTCATCCTATTTGTATGACTCATTCTTGTATCTGAAACTAGAAATATGAACTATAACTCTGAGGTCCTGTTGTAATGATGCAAAGTGTGGGCCATTAGTAGTGGTTTGGACTCTTGATGGCTCCCATTAACCAGGACAATTGACTGGAGATGGCTCTGTCCTGCACCATCCGTGAGTCAGGCCAGGAAGAATGAAGGCTTGGGGGTCTCACAGGACTATGTCACCTGGTATAGGAATCCATCTTAAACCTGGGGCTCTTCCCCAGGTGAGAGAGAAAAGATTCCTGCCTTGTACCAAAGCTATATAAGGGGGTGGAACAGAAGAAAGGTGGCTGCAGTCATGAGAAATCCCCTAGCTACCACGTGAGCTGGAACAAGGACTGTACTAGGTGAAAAGATTGGGCCCAGACAAGAAATAAGTCTAGTCTGCAAAAGAAGCTTATTGGAAGATCTCTGAGGGTGAGTTTTGATCTGTATTGAGTTTTGTACTGTATTAGGCTTAGACTTGCATGTTTTTGGTTTATTTTGCTCTATGGAGAATACAAACTGCACAGAGAAGGAAAAGTTAATTCCTTGGAAAAGTCTCTGTGTGTTAGATGGGTGGGAGGGTGTCTAAAAACCACTTTCCTCTACTTTCTTTTCTCTGAATTCCTTCAGAAAATCCAAAGCAGGAAACAGAACCATTTCCTTCTCTGAGGCTTGAGCTCCGAGACCTTCAAATTATGAAACTGACATGCTGTCAACTGTGCTAAGAAGGCCCAGTGAAATGTTTAGGCTCAGTACATATAGGACCCTCCTACAGCAGTGACTGGGGCAGGGAAGGAGCCAGGGGTGTGCTGGAAAAATCAGGGAGATCTGGTGCCCACAGACCTGTCCTGGCGACTTTCACAGGAGCAAATAAATCAATTCTCCCTGCCAGTGAATAATGTACTGGAGCAAATGGCAGCACAGGGTGGATGTTTCCAAGCTGTGCACCCACTGCCACATGTTAGAACTTAATCTCCTTTCCCTAGCAGGGCACTTTCCCTGTGCATTGGGCAAAGCAAGTTGGGGAAGCTACATGGGTAACAAAAACCAGTGCTTCAGGCCAGGCTTGAACTCGTAACCCCCACAGTAGACCCTTTTAGACCAACCAGTTGCACCACTGCAGGTGTTTTTCAGAGGAAGCTTGGGAGCAGGCAGTTATCAGTCTCTGGGGTTCACACCTTTGCCTGGTAATTGAAAGGCTGATGCATCAAACCTAACTCAAGATGCGGCTTTTCAGCCATGAGACTCCAGGACATTTTAACAGGAAGAAAATCTCCTCGATTCTGGTTTAGTCCCATTTGACTCTTGCCCATCTTCTCCCCCCGCCTCCCCGCCCCGCCCCACCCCGTCTCTTTCCTTCCCCACTGGGGCCATGCAGAGAGAAGCCCCAGTCAGTCTCTGTCACAGAGAGTCTGTATCCCATAAAGGGAGGGAGGGGTCGCTCTAAAACACTGATAATGGGGAGGGGAGTGGTGTGTGTGGTTAGGGGGAGAATGGATGGAGAACTAACAGTGGGACCCAGAGAGATTCCCCCAGATTGGGGAGATCCCCTGCTGCCCCCATCACCCAGCTGTGGGAAGAACAACTTGGGATTGCTTGGGGAAGCCACCTTTAAAAACACACGTGTAACATGCTAGTTACATTTTAATAAGACCAAAGCCTCCTCAAACCCAGGGTCACAATCACTGGAATGGCTTTGCCTTGATATTTTAAACCAGCCGTAGACACAAAGCGAGTCAAATTACAGTTTCCGTTCGGAGTCAGTGGACACATAAGAATCCGGAGGCTTTTAATTCCTTAGGTTCTGCCGCCATTTCGTTTAATTCCTGTTCCGAGATTTATCGTTGTGCAAAGCAACGTTAGGCCCTTGGGAGTGTCCCCCTGGTCCTGCCTGCTGCCCCGGTCAAGTTAAAAGAGCCCGAGGACCCCTGCCACCTCCACCACCAGCACAAGGGGGCTAAGGCGGTTTCCTGCCCACCCTCGCTCCATGTGGCACGTCACTCCCGGGAGCGGCTGGCACGTCCCTGCAGCCCCTGGGGTGGGGGATGGGGTCTCCACGTGCTGCCCCCGCCCTGAGAGCCAACTCTGTCAACTGTGGCAATGGGAGCTGCAGGGGTGGAGTCTGCGGGCAGCCGTGCTCAAAGACGCCCCCTGCCTTCCCACTTAGGGGCTGCTGCCAGAGGGGGGTGCGGGTTGCTTTCGGGAGATGCCTGAGGTAAATGCTGCACCCCTCACCCTCTCCTGCACCCCCAACCCAGACCCTACACCAGCACCCAAACTCTCTCCAAGACCCTGCCCCCCACACACCCTGCTGCAGCACAACCCTCTGACTGAGCTCAGACCCTGCACCCAAACTCTCTCCTAGAGCCCAATCCCTCTCCCTCCCTCACCCAAACTCGCCCCCAGAGCCTTACACAGCTGTGGGGTGGGGCAGGACTTGGTCCCATTCTGGGAACAACCAAAAATTATACAAACCTGCCGCCCCTGTCCAGCCCAACCTTCTGCTGATGCACCTCAGCCCACACCTGTGCAGGGTTTGAAGCTTCCACTGCTTAAATTCCAGGACACTGAGGGATCTCAGCTCCCCTTTGCCCAGAGGGAACCTTCACCCCACTCCCAACCAGGTTCTTGTCCATGGGATCACTGTAGGGGGGCTGGGTCCCTCGGTGTCTTTTCTCTCTCTACGACAGGCCAGGGTGCAATAACTGGGGCATCTGATCACCCAGGACCTTCTGTGGGGCTGTCATTCCCCTTCCCCTTCTGTGGTCTCCTCTGTCATTGACTCCAGCCTTTTTTCTACCCATCGTCAGCACCATCCCAAGCAAGCTGCACTCGCCTCAAAAAGACAGAGAGTCCTGTGGCACCTTACAGACTAACAGACGTATTGGAGCATGAGCTTTCGTGGGTGAATCCCCACTTCGTCAGATGAATGTCGTGGAAATTTGCAGGGGTAGGTATCAATATGCAGGCAAGAATCAGTCTAGAGATAAGGAGGTTAGTTCAATCAGGGAGGATGAGGCCCTTTTCTAGCAGCTGAGGTGTGAACACCAAGGGAGAAGAAACTGCTTTTGTAGTTGGCTAGCCAGGCACAGAATTCCCACTTAATTCATCTGACGAAGTGGGGATTCACCCACGAAAGCTTATGCTCCTATACGTCCGTTAGTCTATAAGGTGCCACAGGACTCTGTCGCTTTTTACAGATCCAGACTAACACAGCTGCCCCTGTGATACTCAAAAAGACAGTGTCCCCTGGTGGGTGTAAATCACTGACCTCTCTCCTCTCTGAGCACTGAGTGCCCCTGTGTTTCCTTGCCTCTCAGTCTGAGCAGATGGGACCTTTCCCTCCAGTGCTGGAGGATTCGCCCTTCTCATCTACCCTTGTCCCAAGCAGCACAGCGGGTGGGAATCTTACATGTACCAATGGCTTGCATCCGATGAAGTGGGTATTCACCCACGAAAGCTCATGCTGCAAAACATCTGTTAGTCTATAAGATGCCACAGGATTCTTTGCTGCTTTTAAATGTACCAAGGTGACTTAGGAACAGAACCCCCCCCCGACCTTCCATGCAATTGGCACTTGCCCCTCACTGAGCAGGATTGAAACTGGGGCAGGGAGACTGCTGGGCCACATCCCCTCTGGGCATGAGCAAAGAGCAGCGTGAAAAAATGAATTTGGAGATGCTGGGGATTGAACCCAGGGCCTCATACATGCAAAGCATGTGCTCTACCACTGAGCTACATCCCCAGATGGTTTGGGTTTGCTATGGGTCACTCTTTCCATGGCTGAACAGCAAAGACTCACTCCCAGTTTCCCTTCTATCTGTGTCAGTGGTTAATGAGGTGGATCTAGTTGTAGATTGTTATTCATTCCCCACCTTGACATTCCACACAGTCCCTTTCCCAGGCAGATTCCCAGAACCTCGGTGATCCTGGTAGCAGGAGTTGGGTCCTGAGATTTTCAGGGTCCTTTTTCCCCTCCACCTGGAGTGAACTCAGCTTTTCCCCCATCCCAGACAATCCATGAAATAACAACAGGGGCATAAAGAAAGAGAGGAGGGAACATCTCACTGCCAGGGCTGGATGTGCCCAGGGCCCCCGGCTTCTCCATTGTTTCCATGGAATTTGGCCCCCTGCTTTGCACAAGGGACAGAGAAAGATCTTGCTGTTCCTGTGTCTGTGCAAAGAAAATTGTGTTTCCCTAGGAAAGAGAGGCGGGAAATGGCCCCATGATGGGACAATATCCTCAGGATTAAGACCTAAGGACTCAGGCTGAGAACTGATAGAACTGCACTCATCTGGGATTTAACAAATTGTCTTCCATGGAGCAGGGCCAGATCCAGCGTTTTTGCCACCCCAAGTGGAAAAAAAAATAAAGAAGCTGCAATCAACTGCAGCTCTACCTCTGCCGCTTTTGGCAGCAAGTCCCTCCCTCTGCTGCTGAAGCCTCCCCTTTCCATTGATAGCTGGCCCTAGGGACCTGCTTGCTGTGCTGGTGCCTGGAGCCAGCCCTGCCATGGAGACACTGGGAAGATGAGGGAATCAGGAAAATACCAGGGATTTGTTTATGTGGTAAGTGAAGAATAACTGAAGCAGTTTTGGTTTAAAGTCATTTTTCCCAGACTGGGAATCGAACCCAGGCCGTGGCAGTAAAAGTGCCAAATCCTAACCACTAGACCACTAAGGAGATAATGAGACTGTTTTTTTCCCTTACTTATGTATACTTTCTTAGGCTACTTTCTATCCAATTTCTGAAGCTGACCCATTGTCCATTCCCTGAGGGGCTAGGAGCAGAGTCCAGGAACCCCTGTACTCAGGGTCACAACCTCAGCCCAACCCAAGCCACTGAAACAAACTCAAATCATGCTTCCTCCAGCAGGATCACAGAGCAACACAATGGAAAACCCATCAGGAACAATCCTCCTCTGCCTTCATTTACCCCATCGCAACCCTCTCAGCAGCCGACTCTTGTGGGAAGGACACTGAGCTGATAGGAGCTCTGGCACAGAGACCAAAGGAGGGGTGTTGCTCCCCCTCAGTGGGAGCTGATCACATTCTGACTCTGGAGGAGGAGGGAAAGGCCATGGCCACATGATGGGGCCAGTATGTACCACAACATGGTTCTTTTATGTGGGATGACTCTGAACATTGACTGATCTCCACTTCCTTGGATTTGAAGAGATGTTTAGTTGTGCACTTAGGAGGCTGAAGCAATGTTATGGATGGTGACACTACGATTAAAGGGTTATTTAATGTTGTAGAAATTGTTAAAAACACTGAGCTTAAACTGGAACTGCCTGTTAGTAAAGGCTGGTTTCCCCACATCAGTTCCATAAGCTCTGCTAGAAACACCCTGGGTTCTCTCCTGCCTCAATGGGAACTGCAGGGAATCGTCCCCTGCTGCCCTTGGCTCCAGGCTGGTTTTTCTGGGGAGGGGACGTGAAATTGATTTGTTTGCTGTTGAGAAGGGAGCCAGGCCAGTTCTCAGGGAACGAGAACTCCCAGCATCTTCCCAGCCCAGCCCAGGCTGCTGCCCTGTCCCAGCCTCTGTTCCCCTGGGGCCCCTGCGTGTTTGACTCTAGAGCCGGCCGGGAGCAGCAGCTGAGGCAGAGGACAGCCTGGGCCAGGCAGATAAGAAGGAGTTTAGCCAGCAAAAAAGGTAAAATGGCAGTGGAGTATTACCTTGGACTCAACGGCATTTCTCCATTGGTCTGTCTGCTTTGGGGCAGGGACAATAACACGCCCTGCTGCATTCGTTATTTCAAAGGTCAGCTTAGGATTTTCATTCTCACACACGGTGCACAAAGCAGGACTCAACCTTTGGCGTAAACTAAACAAGCTGCTCCGAAGAAGTGGGGATTCACCCACGAAAGCTCATGCTGCAAAATGTCAGTTAGTCCAGACTAACACAGCTACCCCTCACAGATTCTGGCAGCCACAATGAACATTTGGTGTGAGAGCTCAGACATGCCCCTGTCCCAGAGGGACGGGGTCATCTGTGTGGGGACTGGACCACTGACCTACCCGCTCCTAACTCCCAAACTTTCAGTAACTCTATTATCAGTGCCTGTGACTGTTATTTAAACCACAAGAAAAACCACACTGGGCCAGACAAAAGGCCCATTTAGCTCTGAATCTTGTCTTCTGACAGTAGCCAATGCCAGGTGCCCCAACAACCAGTCAATAAGGCACCACTGGGAGTTGAACCCAGGATCTCCTGTTTACGAAACAGATGCTTTAGCCAGCTAAGCCATGGTGCCTGTGGGTAGCTGTAACACAGTGTCTGCCCACACCTGACTCCCTGCCATCGTCGCCGGGGCCTGACAAGCTTTGCTTGTGTTTGGATTCTGCAAAGCAGAGGAGAAGGTGACATTTCCCTTACAAGTTGTGTGTGAGTAAATCTTTGGCCAGGTCTGCACTACAAAGTTGTTTCAGCAGAATTATATTGCTCAGGTGTGTGAAAAACACACAACGCTACCTTGGTGCACACACTGCAATGCCACATCTGGCGACAAAACTGCCCTGTTTTGCTGACAAAATAAAACGACTTCGATGAGAGGGCTAGAGCTTTTTGCAGCAAACTTAAAGTGACAGAGGAGACGCTGCTGTTCATTATATCACCATAACTGGCCTCCTCCAGTATCCCACAATGCCCGCCGTGAACTCGCCTGCCCTGCATTCCTGCTACAGAGCCATGGGCCCCTCCCATTTCATCGCTCTGGGAAGTTCTGACAGCTGAGCCTGCTGCTCTGCTCCGGCAGCCAGGAGCAAATCACTGCCGTGGATGCTGCTCTCTTCCGCCCTGCGAACACAGAGCAGGCGGCAGGGGCTTCCTTACAGTGTAGGGGGGCCACTGGCATCCGAACTGTGACACGCCCATGACACCCCTTCCCTCGAGGAGGCTCTTACCTTCTAAACAGGGACGGCTGTTTTCTAGTAAAATCACTAAAAGTGAAGGAGAAAACTCGAAAGAGGTTCCCCCTGGCGCTCACGTACCTGAACCGCAATACTCTCTCAGTCCTCAAAGAGAGACCTGGAGAAGGAGACTTGCTGAAGCAAAGCCACAGGGGTCTCTGAGGTTTCCCTGGCCCCTCACCCCTGTCCTGCCTGGCTGATGTCAGCATCTCTCTGTGAGGTCACCACCTCCCCACCGCCTTTGACCAATAGACTCTGGTCCTGCAAAAGGCCTTTGTGATGTCACTGCCACACCCCTCCCTTGCTGTGCTAATGTCCTGCCCCTGGCCAGCACTTTGGAGGTTTGAGCTACTCCCTGTGGATCACCCCACTCAAGGAGCGTTCGTTCTAGGAAGCAAGCCGGCTAGACAGGAAAACATCAGATGCTGCTCCCAATGCTACACTCAGTTTTTCAGAAATTAGTCGACTTTATGGCCAGAAGAGACCATTAGAGCATCTAATCTGACCCCCTGCATATCACAGGCCTCCTGTATGACACAAGAGCTACTTTTGGGGCAAACACATTCCAGAAAGGCATCTAGTCTTCATTGAATGACATCAGGAGATGGAGAATCCACCACTTTCCTTGGTAGCTTGTTCCTGAGGTGACTCATCCTCGCTGTTGAATTTTTGTGCCTTAGTTGTAATATGAATTTGTCTCTTTTCACCTTTCAGCCATTGGGTCTTGTTATGCCTTTCTCTGCTCGATTAAAGAGCCCTTTAATTCCCAATCTTTTCTCTCCATTAAGGCCTTTCAACACTTCAATGAAGTCACCTTTCAATCTTCTTTTGATAAGCTAAACAGGTTGAATTCTTTCAATAGCTCACTAGAAGGCATTTTTCTCCAGCCCTCAGAACATTTGGTAGCTCTTTGCTGCCCCAGCTCCAATTTCACACCATCTTTTTCAAATGAGGACACCAAAACTGGAGGCTATTCCAATATCAGTCTCACTGATGCCGTGTCACCTCCTGTGATGTTATTGACATAATCTGTAACTGTATAGATCACCGTTGGGACCACTGTTCTATATTTGCAGCCAATATTGTAGAAAGGTTGTCGTGTAAGGGGTCTATGGAGAGGTTATGATTGGGTGATTATAATGATGCTATCTCTAGATGTGTATCTTTTTTGTAGTTGACGTTATGAATATTGGCTCTATGCTGCCTGTATTTCAAACTTGTGCTCTGCTTCCGGGGAACACCCCAGCCAGACAAGTTGGTGTCACTTCTGCCTAGACTGCTTGAAGGCCCATTAAGGACCATCAGCTATACAATCAACCCATTGAGAGGAGGCAGATATGCCTTGTGCCTCAGCAAGGTATGCAGGGACCTGCCTGTGGACAGAACTCTAAGGTTTTGCTATGCCACGTGCTGGATAGAGTGTCCTTGGGACAAAGAAAGCAAAGACCACATGGCAAGAGACTATAAAACGCTGATGCCTCGTCTCCATCTTGTTTTCAATCCTGCTTCATACCTCTGGAGGGACTTTGCTACAAACTGAAGCTCTCTATAAGGACTGAATGGCCTATCCCAGCTGTGGATGGACTCCAGAGACTTGATTTGAACCTGCAGTTTATTCCATCACTGCTACAAGCCTGAACCAAGAACTTTGCCATTACTGAATGTGAAGGGTTCAAATCCATGTGCATTTTATATAACAACCTGGTCTATGGATTGTGCCAGCTCTTTTCCAGACCCAAATTCCAGAATATGGTCAAGGGACCAGAAGCCTAGCAAATAGTGATCAGCTAAGAGAAAGCTGGGGAAACAGAAAGCCTTGCTTGCTAAGATAGGCCTGGTCAGCAAATTGCCAGGTGTTGGAGCTAAGAACTAAATAATTGTGTCTTATTCAGAGTTGCAGATTGAACAAAGAATCCCTGTTCCTATTGTGTCAGTCCCTTCTGTAGGGAGACGTTCTTCCCACAGATCCAACTTTGAGTTTATGAGAAGTTGGCACATGTCAATATAAGATATGGCATCCTTCCACCTCCCTTCCCAGAGACCAATGCCTGCCTTTAGACACACAGAAAACAATCTTTATTGCCATATACTTTCACTGTTTCTTTGCTTTAACCCCTAAGAATATACCTGTTGGACAATCAAAAGAGTTGCTCCATTCCTGTGGACCCCAAATCAGAATTCAACATAGATATTTTATACTACTAACATTTTATCTAAGTATTCATTAAATGTTAACTTTCTAACTTGAGACCATAAGTGGAGACATTATGTAACCTGTTAACCATTGGCTACTGTGCTATCTTGTCTTGCTGCAAAACCTATCCCAGGGTGTGGAACTGCCTTCCCCATCACTTTCCCCCGCCCATGGAAAACCTATATATTCTATTGTAATCAATTGATTGGCAGTGTCTCTGAGCTTAATAAGCCAGGTGACACTCTGCCAGCGCTGTGTGTAATAAACTCCTCTGCTTGACCTCTACACGGTGTAGATTTATGTCCTTCACAGACACCTGCTGAATAAAGAGGAGATTCAGCATCCAGCACCCAGTGGTGCCTGGCTGAAT
The DNA here is from genome assembly GCF_020497125.1 of Mauremys mutica. NCBI lineage: Eukaryota > Metazoa > Chordata > Testudines > Geoemydidae > Mauremys > Mauremys mutica. The sequence continues at coordinate 261,380 of NW_025423340.1, read as the reverse complement.
GTGTCTCCTCTCCCCCCAGCTTGGTGATCTTTTGAGGAAATGGAGAAGACTGCCTTTGCCTAGCTTTACATTACTTGCAAAAGAAGCAGGTCTTTTTGGTGACACGTGTTGAAAGGAGCCACTAGATGAATGCGGAGACAAGAAAACATCCCCTAACTGAACTTGCATCTGTGGATGCTGAAGCCACAACACAGAGCACTAAATGCTATATGACCACGGCTGGTGTCAGAAGAGTCTCTGCCAAAGCCTTTTCCCACCAGCAGGGGCCTCTCTGTGCACAGAACTCCTGGTAGCGTGATGGCTGCAGGCAGTGGAGAACTCTATTTCGGCATCTCTTTGTCTCTTTTTTGATGAACATCTGCAGTGACTGTTAAAAGGCCTCTGGATAGTGGTCTTTGGGAAGAGCTGTCTGAAGAGCCTTCCTAGTAACCAGGAAATCCTGGCTTGGCCTGACAGTTCTTCCTTGCTGAACCTAGTGTCTCTGTTGGCTCCTTTTTTGTATCTCTTTTCTTAAAAAGAAGAGACTTGTCAGCAGAATCCTTCTAAGTGGTGGTTCAAGACAGAGAGAGCCTTCCTTGCGGCTGAGTCTTGGTGCCATGGGGCATGTCTCACCACTGCAGTGCCTCCTGTTGGCCGTCCTGGCAATTAGCTCTGGTCCCCCGGTGCGCCTTCATCTAGTGGCATCTGGCTGCCATCTGTTCTATCATTAGGACCCATGTCGCTCTCAGGACTTCAATGTCCTCTTATGGACACAGCCCTCTGGCTGTGCCCCACTCAGGTCTCTCCCCCCTTCCAGGGGGCAACTGTCCTCTACCCAGATGCTTGCCTTAGTGGCCAGCTGCAGTCCAGGGTGTAGCCACCTGTGTCAGCGGTGACTGAGGCAAAAGGGGTGCACCTCCAACCCCACCATCTGTTTCCCTGGACCACTTCCCCACAGACCTAGCACCTTCCTCCGCCTTTTTATCAGGGCCTCAGTCTGGCAGCAGTCGGCCAGGAGGTCACTCATGCACCCCTTACCCCAGCACTACTCTGATCATGGTGCCCTCCCTTCAGGGCAGCCAATCCTCCCTCCTCAAACTCCAAGGAGTGACTGACTCTTGCTGTGCTGAGCAGCCCTTTATATATGGGCTGCTTCAGCAAGCCTTCTCCTGATTGGCTCTCCCAATAAGCCCTTTACTGACTGGCTGAGTTCTGCGCAGCCTCTGCAAGGTTGCCTTAATCTTTCTCCTGTTTGTTTGGGGCAGCCACCCCACCACACTTGGAAAGCGGCAAATGAGAAGTCTAGAGCTGAAGGAAAGGTGACCATGACTCAGAACTGAGCTGAGGTTGCTGCGACTGAAACACAGATCACTAACCACTATATGATCACAGTGGCTGGTGGGAGAAGCACATGTTAGAAGCCCTCTGTCAACTCAGCTGTGGCTTTCTGTGCACGGAGAGCCAGGCACCTCAAGGTCTGCAAGTCTTGAGGGAAATGGGGAACGTCTGTACTTTGGAATGTGCAGGCGTTGTCCTGGACCATCAAATGGAACAGTTGTAAACACCTCTTTGAGGCGGGTGCCATGGCTTAGTTGGCTAAAGCGCCTGTCTAGTAAACAGGAGATCCTGGGTTCAACTCCCAGTGGTGCCTTGTTGCATGGCTTTTGTCTCCTCTGCTCACATTTTCCTGTGTCGTCTTAGGAAACAGAAGAGACCTCCCTTGGTATGCAAGTAATTGCTTGCTAAGGAAAAGGCTTCTTTGGAGAGAAGCATTGGAAAGAATCAAATCACAAGCCTGGAGTTGATGAAAAGGCTGCTGTGACTGGCATTGGCATGGCGGTTGCTTCAACTGCAATTGCTGCAACACGAGAGCCTGCGCCACACGTCCTTGTGATTCGCTGGGGATGTCCACACACAGAGGCCATGTCACCTTCCTTTTGATTGTCAGTGATGAGAAATGGAGCAGCTGGGAGAAAAGTCCCAGAGAGCGGCACCGTGGCTAAGCAGGCCAAGGCACCTGCCAGTTAAAGTGGAGGTTAGGGATGCAGCACCCAGTGGTGCCTTGCCAAATGTGTCTGCTCCTCCCACTTTTTGGTCAATCTTTCGAGGAAGCAGAGAAGATGCCTCTGCCTTGCAGTGCAAATGCTTCCAAAAGAAACGAGTCATTTTTTCTGACAAGTGTCGGAAGGAGGCACCTAAGAAACGTAACTCAACTTGCATCCATGGCTATTGAGGCTATTGAGGCCACAACGCAGAGCACTGAGCACTGTACGATCACAGCTGGTGACAGAAGGGGCTTTTCCAAAGGCATTTTCCACTAGCAGGGTCCTCTCTGTGCGCAGAATTCCTCATCGTTCGATGTCTGCAGGCCCTGGAGATCACTATTTGGCATCTCTCTCTGTGTCTCTGTGAACATCCGCTTTGGCTGTTGAAAGTCTGTGATGGGATCTGTGGGATGCAACCTGAACAGTGGGACCCCTGAGCCCTGTGTCCCACCGCCTGGATTCCCTCTCACACTGTGATGCTTTGACAGGCTGTGAATCTCTGGCACATATTGCACTTACACAGACATCCACAGGTAGGGGCACATCTAACTGAGTTACATGAATGCTTCTCCCAGCCACTCACAAAACTAACAATAGATAGAGAGCCTCCCGCCAATTCCCCCCAGCTCTGCAGCCTGGCACCCCTGGATCATACCGCAGGAAGGGCGAACCACAGTGGCTGCCTCCCCCACATGCGGGAAAGCGGCTTGACCTGCTGGCCCCGCAGACTAAGTCACCAGGCCTCCAACTTGCCCCATTCGACCCAAGGGGCTGGTCTTGCGGCCAGAATTATTTGCAGTTGTGATTTCCCCCAGCAGCACCCCACAGGGGTCCAGGGTCAGCTCCAGCACAGGCCCCACAGAAAGGCTTAATTCTTGAGCTGCAGCACGTGCTGGGCAGGCTTAAGGCTGGGCTCCCCATGGCAGGAGAGAAGAAGAAGACTCGGCTCCTGGTGACAGGGCCGGCCTTAAGCCGATTTGGCCGATTCCCCTGAATCGGGCCCCGCCCCCGAGAGGGCCCCGCGGTGCAGCGTCTCTCCCGGAAGCAAAACTCTGCGTCTCCCGGAAGCAGCAGCTGTTGCTAGGCAACTAGAGACGCTGGCCGGCTGAGGCAGAGGGGGCCCCTGGCTGTACTTGCAGGTCGGGAGGGGGGAGGGGGGAGAGGGGAGAAGGCACATGTGCTTTGCAGCCTTCCTTCCCCTTCCCCTCCCCCTCCCCCTCGCCCTCGCCCAGCCCCAGCACTCACCTGGAGGAGACGCCGAGGGAGCTTCTGGTCTGTGGCAGACAGGAATCTCTGCAGTGCACCCTTCCAGCAGTGAGTGTCTGACCCTGCGATTCCCCAAGGGTTGTAATATTGGGCTGGTTTTGTGGTTTACGTGGTGTTGCTGTTTGAGGGTGAGTCTGTGCCTGCCTGTGTCTGTTTCAAAACTAAAGTTGGGATCATGTAACCCAGGAAAAAAGCCCCGAGCCGGTACTTAGTGCTGTGAGCTCCAGGTGAGAGAGAGAGGGAGGTTTGGAGGAGGAAATCAAATACATCAAGAGGGGAGAATGCGAAAGGTCTGCAACAGGGCAGGCTGAGACTTTTATCTCCCTCCCCCCCCCGCAGGAGGGGAAACTGAGGCACTGAGTGATCAGATTCCCCTCTCCACATTATTTGCAAAGGAGGAGGACGGGGGCTCCTGTCCAAACCAGTTCCCTTCCCATCAACTCTGCTTTCCCTGCTGCAAGACCGCTGTAGGGGATGAATATTTCCATTAAACTATGGCTCCTTCGTTTGCCCTGCAACAATGAAATAGACCGGCTTGGTGGGGGGGAATAGCCCCCCCTAAAGCTTTGTGGATATTAAGGGTTTGGGGGGGGGCATGATAATATTCTAGATCAATCAAATGCCCAGCTCAGCTTTCTAGCCATCCAGCAGCTTTAGGGCAGGGAAGGTAGGTGCTCTTGGTGCAGAGTGGTCGCAAAACAGGGGTGAATTTAGCGGGGGTTCGTGGGGTCTGCTTGAAATCCCACCCGATGCAGCCACACAGAATCATTGGCAGCGCTGGGAGAGGCCAGGAGTGGAAGCAGGTGCCCTGGGGGTGGGGGGACATTTGCCCTCAGTCCTGGGCTCTGGGATGGACTAGGCTGGGTGGTGGGTTCAGTCTAGTCTTCCAGCCTGTTGCTCTCACTGGGGTTTGTGGTTTTCATCTGGCTCCACCAAAAAGATCAAACAACCCCAGTAGAAAAGGGGAGTGAGAGAGGCGGGAAGGAGTTTGTAAGGGGTTTAAGTGACCCATCAGCGAAAGAGTAAAAACAGAGTTTGACTGGGTTGCCCCCCAGCCACCACTCCTGCAAACACTGGGAAAGGGTCAGCTCCATCCCCCACTGAGGCTATGGTGAGGGACAACAGGGGAGGAAGGAAGCCACATGGCAGTCCCTTCCCCCCAACACCACCCTCCAGCCCCCAAACTCTGTCCCAAAGCCTGCACCCACCCCTCCGCATGCCCTCCCAGAGCCTGCACCCCTCCACCCTTCCTGCACCCAGCACCCAAACTCCGTCCCACTCAGCCCTGGGCAAAGCTCCTTGGTCTGGCTCCCAGTCCCTCTCCAAGGGTTGCAGCTGTCTGGAGGTGCTGCCTTCCACACCTTCCTCATTCACACCTCATTCATTCATTCAATAGGGCAATTGATTACAAAGTGGAGAGAAGATCTTATTCTACTTCTAGCAAAAAGACATTTTAAGGTGCCACAAGTACTCCTGTTTTTTTTACACTACCTTAGGGGCCTGCTATAACATATTACTAAGGTTCAATACAAAGTCATGTAAAAGTTATACAAAAATGCATAATGCAGAGATTTATCTACAACTGCATTGATTGACTGCTGTGTGCAGTAATATAGTGACCCCTGGGTCTTTGAATAAGGCTATATACTGCGGGGGGGGGGGGTGTGCAGCAGCGAGTCGGGGGCGAGCGGGTGAGCAAGTGGCAGGTGGGCACAGAGGTGAGCAATGAGCCAGCAGGGGGTTTAGGGGCGGGTATGGGGGTTTCTGGCAGGGGAGGGAGAAAGTGAAAGGAGGCGAGTGGTGGGTGGGGGACTGACTAGGAGGGACGCAGCAAGTCAGTGGGGGACTAAGGGGTGAGGAGGGGTGTGATGGTGGGGCCGAGCGGGGAGGGGGCGGGTCCTATTTTACTGCTGTGATCTGGTCACCCTATGTGTGCCAGGTTTCAGAGTAGCAGCCATGTTAGTCTATATCTACAAAAAGAACAGGAGTAATTGTGGCACCTTAGAGACTAACAAATTTATTTCAGCATGAGCTTTCTTCGGATGCATAGAATGGAATACTTCTTTTTGCCTATGGGTGCCGTTTCTCCCCCGTCCCCCTCAAACCTTCCTCTTTGGCCCACAGCTGTTTTGATGGGGTGGCGCTGAGGAAGGAGGGTTTGTTTCTGCGAGGCGAGCGGCACTGGTGGGGGCAGTGTTTCCACGGGGCTGGGCAGTGCTGGGGGGAAGGAGGGGGCATAAAATAAACATTATTGAAAAAAATCAGTTGTACAACTATCAAAACAAATTATTTTCCTAATATGAAAGTGAAAATCTATAATTAATATTCTTTTAGAATGTGGTGACTTCTATCAATATGGGCAAGAGATCAAGAGATATTGGTAGAAAGTACCCAAGTGGGAGTAAGAAAAGAGCCATATACAATATTATGTAGTAATATATAATTTTGTTATTATGTATCTAGTCATGGAAAGTAAATAATACATGTAAGAAATGAAAGGTGGGGTTTTTTAAGTTTTTTTTTTTTTTAAGTCATCCCTGCCGGGGCCCCGTCAAAACTGTTCGAATTGGGCCCCGCACTTCCTAAAGCCGGCCCTGCCTGGTGAGGCAGGCTGGGGCATCCTGGATCCCATTTGCTCACAGCCAGCCCCCCGCCCCCCACCCCCAAGTTGTCAGTGGTGCCCCCAGGTCGGCCAGAAAGGAGCAGCGGTTTTCACTACACCAAGTCCACTTATGGCTTACAGGCAACTCCAGACCCCCCACAGCCCACCATCTCGGCCAGAAAGGAGCCCACTCCGCCCCCCCATTGCTTCTTTTCCTTCCCCCCAGGACTCCGCTTCTCCTGGCCTGCAAGTAGCCATCCCTGGGATGCCAACAGGCAGGCACCAGGGTCTATCTCCCAGAAGCCAACTGCATCTCCATGGGTTCAGCCCTCTGAAGGGCAGGTGGGAGCTTCGTGGATCCCAGTTGCTCACAGCCAGCCCAACCCCTGCCTCTAAAGCCATCAATCTATAGGCCAACCTCCAAGGGCAGAGGAGGCCAAGCCACAAGTCTCCAAAAGGTGACATGACGCACTCCTCTAGGTTCTCCAAACTGATGCCAAGGTGCTTTCTCCACTGACGTCAGCACCCTTTGAGACTGAGAGTTGGAGTTATCCCAGGGACAGGCCAATAGCAGAACGAGGAACGCCTTCCTGAACAGCAAGGGGATCTGAGAAAAGGAAGCCAGCATATTTCTGCATGGTTTTGAACCAGCAATCTTTGGCATGTTAGGCAAATGTGATAACCACTACACTACAGAAACTCTTTTTATTTGGCTGGTGCTTGCACTGACACACACCAATGGGGAAACAGAGGGAGTGGTGGCAGCCCTTCGATAGGTCAGCTGGCAGAGCAGAGGACTGGAGCCAGTGCTCAGGAAGTCATCCTTACGTCCCCCTTCTGAACCTTGCTTGAAGGGGAGCTTCTTTTTCTTCCCCTTGCTGACAAAGAGCAAGAGAAGAATGAAAGGTCAGGTGGGCCAACTCGGTACAGAAGCCCATGCTGCCTTTTCTTGCTGCATAGCCTGAAATGAGGGATTTGTGGCAGTCAAAGGAACAGCCCACCCTTGCACAAAGGGGGAAAGAAAAGCCCCCCCCCAAGCTTGGGATTGAACCACAGACCTTTAGTCTCGCCCAGCTCAACTACTTCAACAGCTGCTAGGTTTCTTTTTAGCCTATTGCTTTTCTGTCTGGGATGCTTTTGTCAGCGGCCCATTAAGGCAAGACTCACTTTTGCTTTTCTTAGCTGGCTAAAGCCCTGGTTTAATAAACCAGGAGATCCTGGGTTCAACTCCCAGTGGTACCTTGTTGAGATGCTTTTGGGGCACCTGGCATTGGCTACTGTCAGAAAACAAGATTCAGAGTGAGATGGACCTTTGGTCTAGTCTAGTGTGTTTTTTCTTATGGTTTAAATTACACTCACAGGCACTGATAATAGATCTACTGAAAGTTTGGGTGTTAGGAGCTGATAGGTCAGTGGTCCAGTCCCCTCACAGATAACCCCCTCCCTCTGGGACAGGGGCAGGTCTGAGCTCTCCCACCAATTGGCTCATTGCAGCTGCCAGAATCTGTGGGCAGCTCATTTAGTTTATGCCGAGGGTTGGGTCCTTCTTTGTGCCCAGTGTCTGAGAATGAAAATCCTAAACCACCCTATGAAATAACAAATGCAGCAGGACGTGTTATTGTTCCTGCCCCAAAGCAGACAGACCAATGGAGAAATGCCATTGAGTCCAGGGTAATACTTCCCTGCGGTTTTACCATTTCCACTCGCTAAACTCCCTCCCAACCTTCTGGGCTCCTAGAGCAGGGGACTGAGCCTGAGCCAAGACATGTACACTGCAACTTTACTCCAGACCAAGCCACATGGCCCTGATTAATGTGACCTAGGCCAGTCGTGGGTGTTTCATTGCACTGGAGACGTAGCCTAACATTATGTCTACACTGCGATTAACACACCCAGGGCACCTGTCTCAAAGCCCAGGTCTGCTGACTCAGGGTAATGGGGCTTGGACTGCAAGACTATAAAATTACAATGCAGACATATGGGCTTGAGCCCAACTTCTGAGGCCCCATGAGGAGTGAGGGTTTCTGAACCCAGGCTTCAGTGTGAACACAAATATCTGCACCACAGTTTTTAGCCCCTCAGCTTTAGCTCCATGAGCCCACGTCAGATGACCCAGGCCAGCCCTGCTGCCATCTTTATCCCAGGAGAGATGGACTCTAAGGTATGTCTCCATTGCAGTGTAAACCCAGGTGTGGCACGCTGTGCTCAAAGCAGCACCTGGAAGCCCCATATTCACCACTCTCATATAATGATGACATGGTTTGTACAAAGTCTGCCTGGTGAGGTGTCATTTCAAAAGTCTTGATCTGTTGAACATTAATATCTTGTTGGATGGTGTGCGCTAGCATTGGTTGGGAAGTTATGAAGTTTTGCTCTGTGTGCGTTACTGAAATATGAGGTTTTGAAATGCCCACAACCAGCCTTTCAGGTGTGACAAGGGAGGACCCAGACTCACTGCTGGCCCATTAAAGGTATCCAGACTCCCAAGGACTATCCCAGGAACCGTGTACAATGCAGACTTCTCCGAGATAGCACAGAGACAATGGACACTGCTTGACTCACATGGTAGCAAAGGAGCTTCCTAACAAGTTGGAAGAAACTATGAAAGAGAGGTAGAGACATCATGACTTGGACTCTCTCCCCCACAACTCAACATCTGGAAACACACCTGGAGGACAAAGACTGAACTGAACTGATTCAGAAATCAGAAGAGAATAATAACAATAATACTTGCAAACCAAAGTCCCCAAACAGACTAGTATTGGTTTCTCAGCAGAAAATTTTCAGTTTGGGGAATTTTGTTTTCTCAGTCAGACTTTGTCAAGGAAAGCAGGGAGAAAATGTTGGAGTTGCCTCCTTCAGAACAGCTTGGCCTAGACACTAGCTGTGGTTCACTGTTGTGGCCTTGCTCAGGATGGGAGTATTTTAATTATTTGGGGGAGGTCCCAGGGTGTTTGGGGGAGATGATGAGGATGCTACCTTTTGAGATAAAAACTAAGAAATACGGGACTAGAGAATTTTTTTAAAAATCTGGGATTTAGACATTTTATTTAAAGCAAGAGGGGGGTCTGAGTTTCTGAGAAGGTTTTTGTTTGCAAGAAGCAATGTTATTTGATCTGTCATTGTACCAAAGGGAGAGATGGTTGTCTATGGCCTGGTCTACACTAGGAGTTTATGTCGAATTTAGCAGCGTTAATTCGACTTAACCGTGCACCTGTCCACACGAGGAAGCTAATTATTTCGACCTAGAGGGCTCTTTAGTTCGAATTCTGTACTCCTCCCCGACGAGGGGAGTAGCGCTAAATTCGACATGGCTATGTCGAATTAGGCTATGTGTGGACAGAAATCGACCTTAGTAGCTCCGGGAGCTATCCCACAGTGCACGACTCTGTTGACGCTCTGGACAGCAGTCCGAGCTTGGATGTTCTGACCAGCCACACAGGAAATGCCCAGGGAAAATTTGACACGCTCCGGCGCCTTGTGGATGTTCTGCAGGACCGCAGGCAGGAGGACAGAGCACCCCTGCACTGTATCTGCAACCGCCCTCCCCCGCCACAAAGTCCCAAACCCCCCTCACCCAAAGTAACAAGAAGGAGGGGCGACAGGGGCCGTGAAAACTGTCACTGCACCCCTGCAGAGTGCACAAATACAAGAAGGCTCTCATTCCCTAAATGTTGAGAAGTCCTTCCCTTCCTGGCTCACCGAAGCCCCAGTTTCATCCCAGTTTCATCCCCTAACTGTGTAGTTGATTATTAAAAGTAGTTTGCTGTTAATTACTATTTCCGTCAAGTTTTTCTACAGAAGACTGTCTGTGAAGGGGGGGAGGGGTTTTTTAATTGCATAGGACAGTCACCTTTACCAGGGTACAGACACGGGGGCAGGATCTACAGCAGGTCACACACACAGTGCAGTCAGTAGGCACTCTGGTCGGTCTGGGAGGTGTTTTCCATGTTCTGTGTGGGTGGGGGGTACGTGACTTTGTGGCATGGGAGGACGGTTACAGAACTTATGCAGCGGTCCTTGTCTCGGACCACAGAGCCACGCAGCAGGGGAATCTGTAACCGTCCTCCCCCGCCACAAGGTCACATAGCCCCTGCACACAGAGTCCCAAAAAGGAGGGATGGCAGGCTCTGTTGAAACAACCAGTCTGGCACTGCAGACCGCTCTAGGAGCAGGAGCCTGTCATTCCTCGAGTGTAGAAGCGGTGTTAACATCACTGCACACCCTACCCACCACAGTCTGCGTCCCTGTTTCAACCCTATAACGCGAATTCATTAATAAAGAAAATGTTGTTAATTAACAATGTTCCATTAACTTTATTTTTAAATGTGTGTTGGAAGGGGGGAAACGTGGTGAACGGGGTATGTAACCGCAGAAGAAAGTCAACAGTAACTGAAGCAGGGGCAGGTTCAGCTTCTCTGTAAAGAAACTGAACAGTCACAGGTTACCCTGCTCCCTGAGGAACCTAGCTTTCAAAGCCTCCCGGATGCACAGCGCTTCCTGCTGGGCTCTTCTAATTGCACGGCTGTCTGGCTGAGCGTAATCAGCAGCCAGGCAATTTGCCTCAACCTCCCACCCCGCCATAAAGGTCTCCCCCTTGCTCTCACAGAGATTGTGGAGCATACAGCAAGCTGCAATAACTAGGGGGATATTGGTTTCGCTGAGATCCGAGCGAGTCAGTAAGCTCCTCCATCTACCCTTGAGACGTCCGAAAGCACGTTGAATGATGACAGTTACCCAAGACCACCCTCGACACATTTTTCCCCCCAGCATGCATTATGGGGAAATCCCAGAATTCAAATGGGCAGCGGGGACTGCGGGAACTGTGGGATAGCTTGCCACAGTGCACCGCTTCCAATGTCGACGCTTGCCCCGTTAGTGTGAACTCACAAAGTCGAATTAGTGTCCGTAGTGTGGACACACAAATTTGACTTCGTAAGGTCGATTCCACAAATTCGAATTAAGTTAAATCTAACTAATCTGGTAGTGTAGACATACCCTATAAAGAAAGTGTGAAGACTAAATACATCCGACGAGGATAGGATTCAAACCCATGCATGCAAAGCACAATGGATTAACAGTCAATCATCTTAACCACTCGTCCACCTCATCTAACCGACCAAAAAGCAGACAGGAGGAGAAATCTAAGGCCGGCAGTGATAGGGCCAATATGGAATTTTTAAATGCTAAGCGGAAGCAGGGGCTGAATGAGCTCCCCCCTCACATCTAGTGAGGAGCTGGGGGAAAGACTTCAGGAACAGACTGTGTTTGCATAGACACACCTAGTCTGCCTAGGTATGCAGCATAATGGGGCTGCTTCCCCAAAATGAGCAGTTTTGGCTGGTGGTGAGTTACAAATCACTTTAGGATTGAGTGGAATGAAATGTTATTATCCTTCCTGCATGAGTGAAGGGCAGCAGAACATACCTAGTCCGTCCTGATGGAGGGGTAGGTGGGTGAGGAATAGCTTTTATTGGACTTCATAGAAGTGATTGAGGACATCCATGGCTGTGGCCCCTTGGAAGCCACGGTCGAACACCGGGGCTGGGAGTGGGGCTGTTGCTTGCTGGGGAGAGGAGTGCAGACAGGGGTAAGGGGGTCGAGGCTGGTCTGGGAGCCAGGGGCCCAGGCTGAGGGTGGGGTTGGGGAAGAGCTGGGACAGAGTGGGGCTGAGTGCTGCTCCCTCCATGGGGGCTGGCTCAGGCCCTGAGGTGCCCCCATGAATGTTCCTCTGTGTCCCCCTAGGAGTCATGCCCCACATTTTGGGGACCACTGACCCCTACTCGCTAAGCAGGGGCTAGTGATGCCAAAGCCCAGGGAAAGGGAGAACAAGGGCAGGGGCCCCAGCACCGGACCCATGGCCCCCCACTTCTGTCTGTGGCTCTGCCCCCTTCCACACCTTCCACCCCCGGCCCCACCCACTGTCACCTCTGTCCCACCCCTTCCCCCACTGGCCCCGCCCACTGTCACCTCTGTCCCACCCCTTCCCCCACTGGCCCCGCCCTATCACTCCTTTGCCCCGGCCCTGCTGCGGCCCCCAGACCAGAGAAGCTCTGTGCCCTGCTGCAGCCCCCGGGCCGTAGCAGGGAGTGGGAGCTCCTCCAGCCCTGGGGCCGACATGGGGGAGACTTTTCCAGGGGGGGGCAATTTGGCCAGGGCCCCTAGTCATGGGCCCCACTGCCCCCTTGGTGACGCAAGGTTTGGGGAGGCTGAGCCCCCCGAGCCTCCATTACGAGCCGCCCAGGCTACCACTGCTCAGTGGGTGGCCAGTCTCCCTGTGTCTCTGCTGTTCATGCTGGGGAGCCTGGCCGGCCTTAGGGGTGGGGCCCCCGGCAGCCGCCCAGGGCTCCAGGGGTCAAAGGGCACCGCGTGCCGGTGCAAAGGTGCTCACTGCTCTCCCCTGCCCCAATGCTCCTCCGTGGCCCCAGAGAGGGTTGTGGGGAGCGAGGAGCAACACTACGTGCTCCCTGCGTCCTGGTCACTTTCCCCACCTGGGCCGGGCTGTGAGGGGAGCATCAGAAGCTGCTGCTCTCTGCCCTCCCCTGATGCAGCCCAGCTGAGGAAAGTGACCTGGATGCAGGGAGCTCGGATGATGTCGCTTCTCTCCCCTCCCCATGCCCCGCAGCCCCTCGGGGTGCCTGGAGGAGCAGCATCCCAGGGAGGAGCAGGCAGCAATGCCAGCTGCTCCATGCACACAGGTCAGTGTCCCCACGTGGGTGCAGCAGGGGGTGCAGGGGTTCGGGGTGAAGGGGGTGCAGGAGAGGGGCAGTGGCTGGTGGCACAGGAGGGGAGTGTGGGAGTTAAGGGCAAAGGGGACACAGTGTAGGGGTTAGGGCACAGGAGGGGGCAGGAGTTAGGGGTGAAGGAGGCACAAGGGTCGGCAGTGCAGGAGCTAGCACTAAAGGGGGAGGGGGATCGTCCAGGGGCGATGGGGAAGTGCCAAAGTACAAGTTTTGCCCCAGGCACCATTTCCCCTAACGCTGGTCCTTGGTCACATTTCTTGCTGGGAGGGGGAGGGGAGAGACGAGGCGTTTTCTCTCTGTTTCTTTCGTCTCCGTTTTCTGCTCCTTCCTTCAATTCCAGAAACCTCCCTTGTGTTTCAGACTGTGCAGTGACGCCCTCCCCACCCCAGGACTATGGAGCCTTTGGAGCAGAAAGATCCTAGGAGCTAAGCATGAATCCAGGGGTGAGTAGCTGGCAGGAAGGAGTCCTAGCAACTGTTCCGGGAGTGCAGGGGAGGAATGACTCCCCCTTCTCTAGATTCTCCCCGTGGGGCTCAGGGGAGCAGGGAGGGTTGTATGATAAATTCCATCCAACTCCCCCTTTGTTCCAAGCCGAGGGACGTCTCAGCTCTGCACGATCCCCTTGGCAGCACCAAACAAGGGATGTTTTCCACTGCCCAGGAGACCCAGCCAGGGACTGATGTGCTGGAGATATGTTGGGAAAGGGACTGTCTGAATTGCCAAGGCAGGAAACGAACCATCTACAGCAACATCATTAACCACAAACACACTCTAGCCATGCTCCAGCCAGTAGGGAAATGGGCAGGAATTCTTGCTGTTCAGCCATGGCCACACATACAGAGCTGAACAGCAGTGAGTGTGCTGGGGAAGCTGGTCTGAGCAAACAATTGGAAATGATCCTTCAGTGTGTGGAGGCCAAGAATTAATTAATAAAGGTTTGAAGGGATCTTAATGTATGTTAGCTAATTTAGCAGGAGTTAGGCTGTGGTATGCTGTAAGAGAATGTGGTACAGAGTGAATTGTGTGAAAAGTCATTACGACCTTGTGAAATGCAGTCTTGTTTTTGTTCTAGTATTGAAGACAAATAAGATAGCGAATAGGCTTATGTATAAACAAATGCAAATGTTTTCTTTTTACTGTCTCCAGGTTTGCTAGCCATTGTCTGTAACAAAGGTATAAATGATTGCTATGATTGTTTACTAATTGAGAGAGATTCGTCCGGGACAAGGGGCAACCCAGCTTCCTATGACACTCTCTCCCTCTTGTGATCACTAGAGAAAGTAATAAAGTATTTGATTTTGCTGTACCCAAACAAAAAGCGAGAACTTAGTTTTTCTTCGACAAGTGAGAACAGAACCAGAGTGTAGAAAGGTCCCTGTGTTAAGTGCTTGTGGCTGAGGGAGCTGGGCTGACACCATGGGGATCTTTCTGTGGAGCTTTGATTCTTGCCAGCTAGGGAAGGCTGGTGTGTGGTGTCTTTGTGGCTGTACTTTCAGTGATGCAGGTTTCTCTCTCCCATTGTTCCATGGGCATCCTACTAGATTGCCAGCTGCCGTTCAACTGCAGTGTGGAGACTGTTTGTGTGTGGGGAGAGACAGTGAGTGTGTTGAGGTAGGTAGGAGCGGATCATTATTATCCCTACTTGAAAGAGGGAGAAGCTAAGCCTGAGAAAGGAGAATTGACTTGTCTTAGGTCACACAGCCAGTCAGTGGCAGAGTTGGGAATAGGACCCAAGAGCCCTGATTTTCAAACTAACCATCGGATCTTGAATTTCAGACATTGAATGACCTGAATAAAGTGCTCTCAGATGAGCTCCAGACCAACAACAGTGCACAGGAATTATTCATCAAGTATTTCAGAAGAACTGCAATGTTAGAGAGAATCATGAACTGCTCAGAGACCATTATTGCAGAGAAGCAGCAAAATTCATCAAACATATGACTGGTTATGACTTATTTCCTTGGTCTTCAAAGAGAACAACAAGGACCTGAGTCTCCTCCGTGTCAATAACCCCCTGCTCAGCCAATAAGGGTAGAGACTGAGGACGGGAGGCTGAGGGTTCTCACCAGAGAGCCCAAAGGATGGCCCAGGTCACCGGTGGGGATCACTGCCCGAGCACTATTTCAGCCTCACATTTTTGGGTGGACCTCCCACAGTGGGAGCTGCAGAGCACTCCCCCGCAACACACACACACACACACACACACACACACACACACACACACACACACAGGGGTGAGCTGCAGCGGGTTTGCACAGGTTCGTGCGAACCCGTTGTTAAATTTAGCAGCCATTTTAGAACCGCTTGTTAAGGGCTGCTAAATTTAACAAAAGTTCCCGCCCACTCCTCTCCTGCTCCGCCCCCTTCTCCTCCCCCTCCCCTGCTTCCCGCGAATCAGATGTTCGCGGGAAGCCTGAACAAGCAGCATGGAGGCAGCCAGCAGGTAAGCTGGGGCGCGGAGGGGGAGGGGAGGTGCGGCTGGCTCAGCAGCTCCCGGTCCCAGACCGCGGCTCCCTCCAGCCCAGCGCCGGCCCGGGGAGTCGGGCCCCGCGGCTACCGCCGAGCAGCCGGGCTCCCGTGCCGGCCCGGGGAGTCGGGCCGAGCGGGCGGGCCCCGGTGCCGGCCCGGCCCGGGGAGTCAGGCCGAGCGGGCGGGCCCCGGTGCCGAGCGACCCGGCGAGTCGGGCCCCGGTGCCGGCCCGGCCCGGGGAGTCGGGCCCCGCGGCGCCGGTTGTGGTCCTGGTGGAGTGGACCCGGTCCGGCTCCAGGCAGTGTGGTAAGGGGGCAGGGAGGGGGTGGGTTGTGGGGGGGTGGATAGGGGTCAGGGCAGTCAGAGGGCAGGGAACAGGGGGATTGAATGGGGGCAAGGGTCCCGGGGAGCAGTCAGGAAAGAGCAGGGTTGGATGAGGTGGTGGGGGCATTCAGGGACAGAGAGAAGGGGTAGTTGTATGGGGTAGGGGTTCTGGGGGGCCATCGAGAATGAGAGGAGGGGTTGGGTGGGGCGGCAAGGGGCAGTCAGGGGACAGGGGAGGGGGGGATGGGTCAGGGGTCTCGGAGTGTGTGTGTTAAGGAACATGAGGGGTTGGATGGGGCACGACCCCCCCCCCATGGAGGGGGGGGGGAAGGAGGGAACCCGTTGTTAAAATTTTGGAGGGAGGAGGGAACCCGTTGTTAAAAATTTGGCAGCTCATCACTGCACCCACCCACCCACCTCGCTCCTGGTGTTGGGAGGGGAACAAGAGAAAGGACAAAAGAAGCAAGAGAAGATGAGAAAGGAGTAAAGGATGGATGGAGGAAAAGGTGAAAAAAAAAGGACAAACCCTAATGTCCCCAGTGATTCTAAGGGACAAAATCCCAGGTGCGGAATAAAATTCTGCCTCCTTAAGCTTGTGTTTTCCATGCCTATGTAACCCTTCTGCCCCTCTGAGTTGGCAGCAACAAAGGCCGGGTTCAGTATCCAGGGGTTCCGTTTCAATAACACAATGCAAAACCGGCTCGAACCCCCACCCAGTGACCTGGGACAATTACCTACCACCCCCCCGGGCGCCTCTAGGAGGCAATACTTCCCCACTCGCAAGCACAGAGTCCGAGTGTAGCAAAATCCTTTTAATAAAGGAGGGAAACAATGCGGCATCAAGTTGGAGAGACACCACAAACAGGATTATAACACAAACCATAAGCAAAAAAAAACCCACCCCCAAGTACATTTGGCACTGTCCTTTCCCCCTTAGGGTCTTAAGTCCAATCACCCCAAAGTCCAACAACCCAAGAGTCTCTGTCTCTGGTCAGTGCCACCCCAGAGTTCAAAAGTTTATCTGCAGAGTTTTACCCCCCCAGCCCGGGTGGACATGCGGGGGGGGGGGCACATGCAGGGTGTTAAGGGGCACCTTACGGGGGCCAGGGCCGACTGCCCTGCTTCTCCGTGGAGTTCTGCTGTAGCCTTCACCACGACTGGCTCCACTCCACCAGCTGTGCCGCCCCTCCAGCCAACCCGTGAACCGCATCAGCCGTCCACGCGAACCGCTCCACACGCTGCACCAACGTGCTGCAGACTGCTCCGCTCTGCCAGCTGCTTAGCGATCAACCTTCAGGCTCCCCCACTTAGTGATCTCAGCTCAGTAAGCTTAGCTCTTTTAGTGATTTCAGCTCTTGTAGTAAAGAAGCCCCAGTGCCACCTTGGCCCAATGTGAATTCAGGTCAGCAGCCTCCAGATGGACTCCTAAAGGATTCAAAATTAGCTCTGCTCTTTAACAGTGGAGAGAGGAGGATGTGCAATTGGTGTTCCAGGCCCTCAAAAGGGGCCCATTCCATCAGGTACACACACCAGTCCCCAGCCTCTCTCCCTTCACTGGGTTTTGGAACCCATGTCCCTTGTCTAGCAAGTACTATTTAATGTAGGTTGAGTCATTTCTGTCATAAAGCAGTCTCATAGTTCCTCATTCACATAATTAAGGTAACAGCCCCATTTTTTTCTTCCTGCCCCAATTACAAAGAAATTGGGGATTCCACAGTGTGAAAATAACCATCCCATGCTGCTGTGTGTTATGCTAAGTGGTGTGGATTTACCAATGCAAATGCACATTCCTAAAATTCCTTTGCCCACTCCTCATAATGTACCACCAGATGTCAGGGTAGATCTCATCCTGATTCTGCTTACACCTATAATTCAACTCCCACCAGATGGATCAGACTGAACAGGTTTCAAACCTCGAGGAGGCTCTTACCTTCTAAACAGGGACGGCTGTTTTCTAGTAAAATCAGGCAAAGGGAAGGAGAAAACTCGAAAGAGGTTCCTCCTGGCACTTACGTACGTGAACCCGAATACTCTCTCAGTCCTCAAAGAGAGACCTGGAGAAGGAGACTTGCTGAAGCAAAGCCACAGGGGTCTCTGAGGTTTCCCTGGCCCCTCGCCCCTGTCCTGCCTGGCTGATGTCAGCATCTCTCTGTGAGGTCACCACCTCCCCACCACCTTTGACCAATAGTCTGAGGTCCTGCAAAAGGCCTTTGTGATGTCACTGCCACACCCCTCCCTTGCTGTGCTAATGTCCTGCCCCTGGCCAGGCACTTTGGAGGTTTGAGCTACTTCCTGTGGATCACCCCACTCAAGGAGCGTTCGTTCTAGGAAGCAAGCCGGTAGTTTTGGATCATCGGCACATTTTGTCAGCTCACTGTTTAGCAGATCGTTTATGAATATGTTGACTAGTCCTGGTCCCAGTACAGACACCACTAGTTACCTGTTTCCATCCTGAAAACTGACCATTTATTCCTACCCTTTGTTTCCTATCTTTTAACCAGTTATTGATCCACGTGAGGACCTTCCGGAGGTGAAAGTAAGCCGGTATGTTCCGGTATGGGGTACCGGCAAGAGCCGTTACACTGTGCCAGTCCGGCCCGGCTTCCCCAGGCTGGTGATTTAAGGGGCCAGGGCTCCCTGCAGCGGCCGGAGCCCTGAGCCCTTTAAATCGCCTCCCGAGCCCCCCTGCCGGAGCCCCAGGGAGCAAATCACTGCCGTGGATGCTGCTCTCTCCCGCTCTGCCAACACAGAGCAGGGGCGGCAGAAGCTTCCTTACAGTGGGGGGGGCACCATTGTCTGAACTGTGGCACCCCCATGACACCCCTTCTCTAAGGACCCCCACCACGTCTCCCCCCGAGGCCACACCCACAGACGCCTCTTCCCCAAGACTGCACCCTCCCCCCCATCATTTGTCCTAACAGCCAGTAAAGTGTGGTGGGGCCATGGCCTCTAAACCCCCTGTTCCAGCACCCCTGACACAGCGCTAAGCAGGCAGCAGTGTGTGTGCGTGTGACAGAGAGTGCTGTGCTGAGCTGAGCCAGGGAGAGAAGGGGGCTGATGTCGGGGCTGTCCCCTGCCTCAGGACTGGTTGCTTCCAGCAGCTGTCTGAACTTAGAGACAGTGTGCGACACACTCACTCTTCTGCAACGCACACACTGTCTCTCCCCCCCCCACACACACATGCTCTCTACCCCACCACACACACTGCAGTTGAAAAGCAGCTGGCAATCTAGTAGGATGCCCATGGAACAATGGGATAGAAACCTGCATCATGTGATGCTGTACCAGCCCGTGAGGCATTGCAAACCCTTCCCAAAGCACTCTGCAGCCAGCTCCACAGTGGGATGGCTACCCACAGTGCACTGCTCTCTGTGCAATCCAAGAGATGCTAGCATGGATGTGCTCTGGTGACACAGGGGCATAGGGTGGACATGCAACAGCTGTTCAATTAGAACACTTTAACTAAAGCCATGTTACTCTTTCATGTAGACATAGCTTTAGAGTAAGACAAGACCCAGCTGCATTGAAACTAAAGAACCACAACTTTCTCTGTAGTTGGCAGGATTTGAACCTGTGCAGGGAAACCCCAATGGATGTCTAGTTCATTGCCTTAAACACTTGGCCACAACTCCTTGCTGGGTGGGTGGTTCTCACTGCACTCTAGTTCTGTTCTCACTGAGTGATCAATTCCAGTTGTTTCCTGAAGCCAGCCTCCACAACACACACACACTGCTGTGCCCTTGTGTAAGTGTGTCCGTGGCTGAACAGCAAGAATTCCTGCTCTTTTCGCTTCTGGCTGGAGCATGAGGAGAGTGAGTTTGTGGCTAACGACGTTGCTGTAGCTTGTTGTCCATTTCCTGCCTTGATCATTCAGACAGTCCCTTTCCCGTGATATCCCCAGTACATCAGTGATTGCGATAGCAGGGGGCAGGTTTTCTCTGGGGCACTGAGCTTTGCCAGGGGGTTGGTGGCTCCTTTCTTTCCTCACCCTGGAATAAACTCAGCTTTTTATTCCATCCTTGATGTTTCAAGGAATAACAACAGATGACCAAAGAAAGAGGTGGACAGGGTGGGCCTCAGGGGAGGGGCAGAGAGATGTGGGCGGTGGGCAGGGCAGGTCTCAGGGGAGGGGGCAGAGAGGGGCGGCCCTGCCCTCAGCCTCTCCTTGTAAGTCCCCTGCCCCCTAATCATTTTTGTTGCCCTCTCCTAGACTCTCTTCAATTTGTTTCTGTAGTGGGAGGGTGGGGTGAAAACTGGACGCAACGCTCCAGATGTGGCCTCACCAGTGCTGACTAGAGGGGAATAATCACTTCCCTCGATCTGCTGGCAACGCTCCTACTAATCCAGCCCAATATGACCAGTTACCCATATTGAATGCAGACACAGCAATATATGATACATTGGTTCCTGTCCATTCAGAAGGTTATTTCCCACCTATTCATAAATAATGAAGCTGCTCTAAGCGGAGGGGAGAGAGCTGTCCCGTCCGTGTAGTTAACCCATCTCCCCGAGAGGTGGTAGCTATGTCAGTGGGGGAAGCTATGTTGGTGGGTGTGCAAGCTGTCGTGTCTACATGTGTATGTAAAGTTTAATTAACTCCCATTTTTAAAACCCCTGTGACCTCGGAATAGAAAAGGAGCTCTCTGAGGCAGAGCCCGTCCTTCAAAATCCTTAAGATCATGGACTTGCCTATGCAAATGTCATGGGGGTATAGCTCAGTGGTAGAGTGTTTGACTGCAGATCAAGTGGTCCTTGGTTCAACTCCAAGTGCCCCCTTCAAGCCTGTTTATTAAATAAAAATAATTTCTTTTCCAGTATGCTCAGGAGCTCCACTAAATAGGGATCCTTGAAATGAATGGACACACTCAATGTTTTCCTGTGCAAATGCATAAAAACCTAGCAAACATGTCCCCCGGCTGAAATCAGTTCCACTCCTCTAAGTGTTGGTTTGTTTTCATCAACTAAACAAAGGCACATGAAGACACATTTGCAGGTCCTTGGCCTCCATGGGCTACAATGTGCAGAAGAACAAGAACCACATCCACTTGGGAGGCATGGACTAGTCTGTATTACATTTGGTAAGTAAGTTGCCATTGGGACTGAAAACTCTACTGGGGGTGGACAGGAGCCTGTTACAAAACTAAAATAACTAAGATTTACCCAACTCCCTGTTACACATTCAATCCTCTGTGCACACGGCATCAACTGGGGCTCTAATAAATGGCAACCTTCCTTTAACACAGATCGTTGCTCTGTGTAACTTTCAGATACATTCGAATGGCAGCTGTTCAGCGGTCATGTGCTGCTAGCTCATGAGCAGCAGCAGAGTCTCTGTACGTTTACCAACCGTAGAGCTGGGTGTGTCTGCATCCAAGTAACTGCAGAGTCAGTGTAGTCCCAGACAGTTAATTGCACAGTCTCACTTTCTGGTCTCATTGATCATTTGGGTAGAAACAGCAACGGTTTGGTGGGTTTTGGTTTTTTTCCCCTTCGTTTTCTCCCAAGGAATGTGTGATCTTGAGCATGTTATTTTAAGTTCCCTGTGGGTCAGGAAAATTCCATCTCCTTGAAATAGCTGGGGAAGTGACCTGTTTGTATAACCTAGAATAAAGGAGCTTTTAAAGAAGAAACTGCTTTACAAATATGCTGAGATAAAATCAGTAAATTCCACGGCCAGACACCAGGCCAGGATCAATTAATTACAGAAGAAACAAACTCTTGGGAAGTAGCTGTAATTTGTCCCCAAACCGTTCCTTGTTCTCATATGCTATCACGGATTCTCTTCTAGAAGGCAGAGTTAAGGTTATCTGGGCATGTACCCTCACTCTGTATTCCCTGTTTCTCCAGAGTTTGAGTTTTACTGAACTGGATGTTCTGGAAGGTAAGAGATAGTCACAGTCAAAGTTAACTCTCTGTTAAGAAAGGTTTTGTTAGTGGCAAATAATGAGACTAATCCCTCATTGCGGTAATTCTACTGACTTCAATGTGCTCTTTCCCCATTTCTAGTTCCAAAAAAATAAGCAAAATTAAAACAACCTTGAGAACTAAAATGCTGTGAGAAAGTGGAAATTTTAGTAGCTCAAATATTTCAGTTTCTTCTGTGTTTTGTACGTATGTAAATGGCACAACATGTTAATTTATAAGCACATCTTTCTTAACATCTTTAAATATTCTGTAGTACATTGACTAGATCAAGTGGGTTGTTCAATGCAGTGAGGTTTTCATGCATTGCCCAAAACATATTTTTCATATTATGTAAATTAACACAACTCATTGAACACAAAATTGTGTATTTCATGCGGTGAAGTGTGTTGGTAGCACAAATTAATAGCTTTATTTTCTCTCTCTCTCTCTCTGTGAGGCACAACAAAATAATTTAGTGATGCTGAAAACGTTCCCTTCTCCTCCAGAACTGCCTTGGAATCACCTTCCCTTTGTAGATTAATCTGCCCCTGTGTCTCTACAAGGAAAATATAGTTTCTATGAAAAAAACCACAGTTTTTTAATTAAAGGGACTGAGACAGAATAGGTTACTCGACATAGGTTAGGGGTTTGTTACAGGAGTGGGTGGGTGAGATTCTGTGGCCTGCGTTGTGCAGGAGGTTAGACTAGATGATCATAATGGTCCCTTCTGACCTTAAAGTCTATGAGAATAGCCACATGAGGGCGACACATCAGGAATGCAAAGCAACAGGTTCCTGGTTTGCACATTGATGGTGACAAGGGATTGAACTCGACTCCCCTCTTTTCACAGACACATTCGTTTTATTCTCTGAGGTCAAACATAAGTTTAAATGTTGTACTTAGTCCTCTGCCTTGTAGCTTCAACAGCCGCAGATGCAAGATGAGTTACTGCAGCCTAGACCTTGTGTCCGTGTTTAGGTGGTTTTCACCTAAACGTTCAAGCAGCTCACAGCAATGTCCCGCGCTCCCCAAGTCCCACTGACAGCTGAGCTCTTCCTGCCCACTGAGCCCAGCCCAGACAGTGGGTGGGGGGTGAGTTTGTACCCAAATAACTGACAGAGCCAAGCAAGGAGCAAAGAAATGTTTGCTCCGGTCACTAGGTCTGTGTTTCTATTGCTCGTTTGCTCTCTCCCCTTTCCTGATAAGGAGCAACGGTAAGAGAAGAAGGGGTTAAAACATGTGCGAGGTGGTGGCTGGGTTTGGATGACAAATTTAAAACCATCTCAGCGCCCTCTAGTGGGACACTGACACCATCAGATTCTCACCTTTCACTCACACTTCATTAATAACAGTTTCCCTGAACTACTTTGCTGTGATTATTTCAATAGCTCCTACACCGATACCTGCTGCCCCTTCTGGCTGGTTAATTGCACTATTTGGAACCTGCTCCTAAAATTTCACCCTTCCTGGGAGCAAGATTCAGAACTGCCCAAGGAAACCCCATTGGGTTTCAAGGGCAGCCCAGGCAGGGTGGCAAGGGGACAGCACAGGGGTCCCAGAGCTTCTTCTTCTTCCTCACAGAGAGAAGGTTAAGGGGGGCCACTAGTTATGACTCCTGGGTTTTAGTCCTGGCTGTGGGAGGAAAGGGGTGTTTAGTGGATTAGAGTTGGGGGCTTAGGAATCAAAGAGGAAACATCTCCCTTTTCAGCTTCAATGCACATTGAACAAGAACATGGCTTCTCATCTCTTCGGTTTCAGAGGAGCAGCCATGTTAGTCTGTATCCTCAAAAAGAACAGGAGTACGTGTGGCACCTTAGAGTCTAACAAATTTCTTAGGTTCTGTTGCCATCATGTGGCCATTTCATTTCACTTCTTATTGTTAAAAGGTCTGGGTACTTCAATGAGGCTAATTATCTAGTGGAACAAGCTCTGCAAGGGACGTGGTTAAATCCCCATCACTGCCATGTGTAAATGAAGACCGCAGCTCTTGCTGCAAGACACCTGGTGTGTGGGTGTCCCTGTTCCCCCTTCAGAACCTCTGGGACATGGTGCTTTCCTCCTCCCAGTTCAAGATCCCATCATGTGGGTGCTCCCATCCAGGATCTCTGGTGGGTGTCTCTGTCCCCCACCCCATGAACTAGCTCCCGTGTGTGGTTTCCCCTGCCTGCCCCCAGCCGGGATCTGTGGGTGTCTCTGTTCCCCTTTTCAAGATCCGTGTTGCTTGGGTGCGCCCCTCCCCCCAAGTCAGAATCCCCAGCATGTGGGTGATCCCATCCCCCCTCCAGGCTCTGCGGGGGTGGGGGGTGTCTAAAAAGAGACCATGTCTCACTGTCTTGCCCAGGCTACACTGCAGGGGCTATTCACAGGTGCGATCCCACTACTGATCAGCACAGGAGTTCTGACCTGCTCCATTTCTGACCTGGGCCGGTTCACCCCTCCTTAGGCAACCTGGGGACCCCAATCTTCCCCGGGAATCACCATATTGATGCTGAACTTAGTGCGGACACCCGATCGGCACAGCCCCCTGCAGCCCAGAACTCCTGAGCTTGAGTGATCCAGCAGCCTCAGCCTCCCCAGGAGCTAAAATCACAGGCACCAGCCACAGGACCCAGCTTGTTTTGTGACTTGGCAGCTGGAGCTTTAAACTCTGCTTGTGAGCTCTGTGCCTTGGCCAGACGGGGACAGCCTGGAACTGGGAAATGCTCCTGCTCCCCCCGCCCCCGTCTCATGTTGTGATGCAGGCGCCGCTGTCCTGCCAGGTAAGATCCCGGATGTTTTGGTGCCCCCTTCCCCCACCCAGGTGTCCGGGTACCTCTGCCCCCCATACAGAATCCTGGGTGTTTGGGTGTCCGGCCCTCTACAGAGGATCCCGGAGTGTGGATGCCCTTGTCCCCCCCCTACACAGTCCTGGGTGTGTGGGTGCCACTCTCCCCCCTGTAGATCTCTGGTGGGTGGGTCCCCAGGGTGTGAGTGCTCCCATCCCCCGATACAGGCTGGGGGGGGGTATAACTGGCTCTCCCTGTCCTGCCCAGGCGGTGCTACAGCAGCTGTTCACAGGGGCAGCAACCCCACTGTCACCCTGCAGCTTTAACCTGCTCCAGGGGTGACCTGCTTCACCCTCCTGTGGGAGCCTGGGGACCCCGAACTTCCCAGAATCACCTGATTGATGCCGAGCTTAGCACAGACACCGGCTCGGCCTGGCAGGGAGCTGCCCTGAGCCCTGACAATCAGCTTCCCTCCGCCTCCTGCTGCACAGCGAGGATCCCACGCGAGAAGCTTTGGGCCCAGTTTGTTCAGGAGCGTCCCAGGCTCCAGCTGTAAACTCTGCTGGTCAGTTCTAATCTTTGGCCACATGGGGCGGCACTAACGGTCCCATCTAAACGCTGTTTGCGTTCGACCCTTCGTATCGCAGATTGTAACCGCGGGCAGATCTCTGAGTGCAGCCAAATCCCTCCCCAAACTGAACATTGAAGCAGCAGCTCCCATTGGAAAGTTCAGGATTTTTGCCTTTAAAAACAAGGAAAATGTCTCCAGCGAGAGACTGAAGAAGCTCAATTGATTTCATTGACTGGAGGTTAAGAGGCGATTTAATCACTGTTTTAAATACGTTTTACAAATTCCCAGAGGGGGGGACTATGTGATTTGAAGGGTTCTTTAATTCACCGGACAAAGACTGAACAAGACCCCATTGGCTTGCAGTCGATGTCAGAAAATCCCAACTGGAAATGACCATTTTTTAACCGTGAGGCTAATTATCTAGTGGAACAAGCTCCGCAAGGGAGGTGGTAAATTCCCCATCACTTGCAGTTTGTAAATCAAGACCGCAGCTCTTGCTGCAAAACACCTGGTGTGTGGGTGTCCCTGTTCTGCGTTTCGGGATCCCTGGTACATGGTGCCTCCCTCCCACCAGTTCAGGATCCCCACAATGGGAGCTCCCATCCCCCCACCCAGGCTCTGCGGGGGTGGGGAGTGTATAAAAAGAGACCGTGTCTCACTGCCTTGCCCAGGCTACGCTGCAGGGGCTATTCACAGGTGCGATCCCACTACTGATCGGCACGGGAGTTTTGACCTGCTCTGTTTCCGACCTGGGCCGGTTCACCCCTCCTTAGGCAACCTGGGGACCCCCAGCTTCCCAGGGATCACCATATTGATGCCGAGCTTAGTGCGGACACCCGATCGGCACAGCCCCCTGACCAGGCCAGAGAGAGCAGCAGGTTTCCCTTATTGTTTCCTGCTCTTGTTTTCTTGACTAGTTTCTCCTCTGCACCAACTTCCATTTTTCCTTTGTGAGCCTGACTAGCTCAGTTGGCAGAGCATCTGACTTTTAATCTGAGGGTCCATGGTTCAAGTCCTTGGTCAGATGAGAAACTACTCACCCAGATCTTACACTGTCTTGCTGTAGTTCTCTTTGATGTTACTTTTTCTCTGCAGGATTTTCCCTTTCCTCAGAAGGGCATTTTTTGTGTGTGGCTTTGAAGGGGCAACTTCCTGACAGCCCCTCTGTCTTTGCAGCCTGGAGGAATAAAGGCCTCTGGGCATAGAGCATGTTTCTCCCCTGCACGCGCACACACACACACACACACACACACACACAGACAGAATATCCCTAAGGAATTAGAATCACCTGCTGCCTTCCCCTGTCCTGCTGGATCCCCAAATGAAGATGCTCTTCAGCCTAA
This sequence comes from Mauremys mutica, assembly GCF_020497125.1. Lineage (NCBI taxonomy): Eukaryota > Metazoa > Chordata > Testudines > Geoemydidae > Mauremys > Mauremys mutica. The sequence goes on along the minus strand of NW_025423340.1, from coordinate 235,369 downwards.
ACCCATGTCCCCTCTTTTCCCAGTGCCCCTCAATCCCAACCCACGTCTCCCTCCTTCCCTCCAGCAGCAGGTGCTTCACACCCCCTCAGGAAGATTTTCTTGCAAGGGTTCATGTATGAGACTGCATGTGGATTTTACAGTATGTTGGAAGTAGGTTGGGTTGCTTGCCGAAGTGATCACTTGTGGCTGGTGTTGGATTCCCAGTCTCCATGTTATAGGGGCAGGAGAAATAAAGGGTTGTTATCCTTGTTGTGTGAATCGAGGGCAGCACAACTGTGCTTGGCAGACCCCAACTGAGGGACTCACCCTCAATTCAATAGCACTTGCTAGGCAGGAGACAGGGGTTCCAAAGCCAAGTGGGCCAGGGTCTGGGTCCCAATACTAAAATGTAGGTGTCAGACCAACGTTAGGACAGGGGGGCTGTGGAGGGATGAGTGAGTCCCTAGACACCATAGTGAGTACGGTGCCTTCTTATTTTCCCCCTTTTCCACCCAGGCTGGCAGGTGAACTCTACAGAGGCACCTCTGGGCTTGCACTGACTAAGGACAACAGCTGTGAGTGGGGTGCAGAGTGGGGATGGCTCATGTTAAAGGACGTTTGGTTGCTGGACTTATGAACCGTAGAGAGAAGGACACTGCCCAGCTTATTTGGGGGAGGTGGGTCTTTCCCTCGTGGTTTAGGTTTATGTGTTGGGGCTGCTGACATGACTTCTGCTAACCCTGGGCTTACATTGCAGTGTAGACATACCCTGAGAGGGCATCTATACTGTGACAAAATCCCTGTGGCCCGGCTGGCCTGGATGATCTGATTTGGGCTCCTGGGACTCAGACTGGAGCCCAGGCTCGGAGACCCTCACCCCTCGTGGGGTCTCGGAGGCTGGGCTCAAGCCCAAGTGTCTACACCGTAATTTTATAACCCTGCAGCACAAGCCCCACAAGCCTGAAACAACTGACCCAGGGTTTGAGAATAGTGACTTGGGTGTGTTAATGGCAGTGTAGACATAATGCTAGGCTGTGTCCACACTGCAATGAAACACCCAGGGCTGTCCCGTGCCAGTGCAGGCTCCCAGGCTAGGGCCGTGGGGTGGTAAATTTGCAGTGTAGATATCTCAGCTCAGGCTCAATACCGGGCTCTGGACCCCACAAGGTTGGGAGGGAGTTTAGCAAGCAAACAAGGTAAAATGGCAGTGGAGTATTACCCTGGACTCAACGGCATTTCTCCATTGGTCTTTCTGCTCTGGGGCAGGGACAATAACACGTCCTGCTGCTTTCGTTATTTCAAAGGGAGGTTTAGGATTTTCATTCTCACACACAGTGCACGAAGCAGGACTCAACTCTCGATGGAAACTAGATGAGCTGCCCACAGATTCTGGCAGCCACAATGAACCATTTGGTGTGAGAGCCCAGACCTGCCCTTGTCCCAGAGGAAGAGGGTCATCTGTGATGGGCTAGAACACTGACCTATCAGCTCTTAACTCCTAACCTTTCAGTAACTCTATTATCAGTGCTTGTGAGTGTAATTTAAACCATAAAAACAGCCACCCTGGGCTGGACCAAAGGCCCATCTCGCTCTGTGTTTTGTCCTCCAACAGCAGCCAATACCAGGTGCCCCAAAAGCCAATCCTCAAGGCATCACTGGAAGTTGAACCCAGGATCTCGTGTTTACAAAACAGGTGCTTTAGCCAGATAAGCCATGACACCTACCTGTAGCATAAACGCACTGTCTGCCCACACCTGACTCCCTGCCATCCCCACCGGGGGCCTGACAAGCTTTGCTTGTGTTTGGATCCTGCAAAGCAGAGGAGCAGGTGACAGTTTCCTTGCAAGGTGTGTGTGTGTGTGTGTGTGTGTGTGTGTGTGTGTGTGTGTGTGTGTGTGTGTGTGTGTGTGTGTGTGTGTGTGTGTGTGTGTGTGTGTGTGTATCTTTGGCCAGGTCTGCACTACAAAGTTATTTCAGCATCATTATATTGCTCAGGTGTGTGAAAAACACACAATGCTCCCTCGGTCAGCAGCTTTTGGGTGGTGCAGACACTGCAACGCCACGTCTGGCGACAAAACTGCCCTGTTTTGGTGACAAAATAAAACCACCTCGATGAGAGGCGTAGAGCTTTGTTCAGCAAACTTAAAGCGACAAATTGTCAGTGTAAATGCTGCTGATCATTATATCACCATAACTGAGGACTCACTGCTGGCCCATTGAAGGTATCTACACTCCCAAGGACTATCCCAGGAACTGTGTACAATGCAGGCTTCTCCGAGATAGCACAGCGACAATGGACACTGCCGGACTCACATGGTAGCAAAGGAGCTTCCTAGCAAGTTGGAAGAAACTATGAAAGAGGGGAAGAGACATCATGACTTGGCCTCTCTCCCCCACAACTCAGCAGCTGGAAACACACCTGGAGGACAAAGACTGAACTCAACTGATTCAGAAATCAGAAGAGAATAAGAACAATAATACTTTCAAACCAAAGTCCCCAAACAGACTAGTATTGGTTTTTCAGCAGAAAATTTTGAGTTTGGAGAATTTTGTTTTCTCAGTCAAACCTTGCCAAGGGAAGCAGGGAGAAAATGTTGGAGTTGCCTCCTTCAAAACAGCTTGGTCTAGACACTAGCTCTGGTTCACTGCTCTGGCCTTGCTCGGGGTGAGGGTATTTTAATAATTTGGGCAGGTCCCAGGGTGTTTGGGGGAGATGATGAGGATGTTACCTTTGGAGATAAAAACTAAGAAATACAGCACTAGAGGGTTTTTTTTTTTTTTTTTAGAAATCTGGGATTTAGACATTTTATTTAAAGCAAGGGGGGTTGGAGATTCTGAGAAGGTTTTTGTTTGCAAGAAGCAACACTGTTTGATCTGTCATTGTACCAAAGGGGGAGATGGTTATGTATAAAGGAGGGGTAAAGATGTAAAGACTAAATGCATCCGATGATGATGGGATTTGAACCCATGCATGCAGAGCACAATGGATTAGCAGTCCATCACCTTAACCACTCGGCCACCTCATCTGAGCTGGTAGCAAAGGTGCAGGAGGCAAAATCTAAGGTCAGCAGACATAGGGACACTAAGGAGTTTTAAATACTAAGTGTAAGCAGGGGCTGAATGAGCTCCCCCCTCACATCTAGTGAGGAGCTGGGGGAAAGACTTCAGGAACAGACCGTGTTTGCACAGACACACCTACTCTGCCTAGCTATGCAGCATGATGGGGCCGCTTCCCCAAAATGACCAGTTTTGGCTGGTGGTGGGTTACAAATCACTTTAGGATTGAGTGGAATGAAATGTTATTATCCTTCCTGCATGAGTGAAGGGCAGCAGAACATACCTAGTCCGTCCTGATGGAGGGGTAGGTGGGTGAGGAATTGCTTTTATTGGACTTCATAGAAGTGATTGAGAACGTCACCCTAAACCAGTGGTCCCCAAACATTTCACACTGTGCCCTCTTATCCATGGCTGTGGCCCCTCGGAAGCCGCAGTCAAGTACCGAGGCTGGGAGTGGGGCTGTTGCTTGCTGGGGAGAGGGGTGCAGACAGGGGTAAGGGGGTCGAGGCCGAGCTGGGAGCCAGAGCCCCAGGCTGAGGGTGGAGTTGGGGAAGAGCTGGGACAGAGTGGGGCTGAGCGCTGCTCCCTCCATGGGGGCTGGCTCAGGCCCTGAGGTGCCCCCATGAATGTTCCTCTGTGTCCCCCTAGGAGTCATGCCCCACATTTTGGGAACCACTGAACCCTACTCGCTAAACAGGGGTTAGTGATGCCAAAGCCCAGGGAAAGGGAGAACAAGTGCGGGGCCCCCAGCATTGGAGCCATGTGAAGGGGCTGCAGGAGAGGGGCAATGGCTGGTGGCCCAGGGAGTCAAGGGCAAAGGGGGCACAGGAGGGGGCAGGAGTTAGGGGTGAAGGAGGTGCAAGGGTTGGGAGTGCAGGAGCTAGCGGTAAAGGGGGAGTGGGGATCGTCCAGGGGCAATGGGGAAGTGCCAAAGTACAAGCTTTGCCCAGGGCACCATTTTCCCTAATGCTGGTCTGAGCAAACAACTGGAAATGACCCTTCAGTGAGACCAGAACCATAGTGTAGAAAAGCCCCTTTGTTAAGTGGTGGTGGCTGAGTGCTTAGGAAGATGGGTGGGTGTAGTTGGTCTGCTTCCCCAGGAGGTGGCAGCTATGTCAGTGGGAGAAGCTATATCAGTGGGTTTGCAAGCTGTGGTGTTTACCACATTTAAGAAGTTTAATCAAACCACCTGTGGTCTGGGAATGGCAAAGGAGCTCGATGAATCAGGGTTTGTCCTTCAAAGTCCTGGAGATCACAATTCCATACTCCTCTTGTCATGGGGGTATAGCTTAATGGTAGAGTGCTTGATTGCAGATCAAGTGATCCTTGATTCAAGCGCCAGTGTTCTCTTATAACCTTCTTTCTTTTTTTAAAAAAAGGAAAACATTTTCATTTCCATTCTCCATTATGTTCAGGAGCTCCACTATACGGGGGTGCTTGATATGAATGTAAACACTCAACATTTCACTGTCCAAATGCATAAAAACCTAGAAAAGCTGTTCATCAGCTGAAATCAGTTCCAGTCCTCTAAGTGTCTAGTTTATGTTTTCATCAATTAAACAAACGTATCATACGAATGTACATTTGCAGAACCCTCTTCTCCAGGAGCTGTGCTGTGCAGAAGAATAAGAACCACATCCAGTTGAAGTTCAGGAGTCTGATGACAAATGTTCTGAGGGCTGGAAAAAATGCCTTCTAGTGAGCTGTTGAACAAGCTCAACCTTTTTAGCTTATCAAAAGAAGATTGAAAGGTGACTTCATTGAAGTATTGAAAGGCCTTAATGGAGAGAAAAGGTCGTGTATTAAAGGGCTCTTTAATCTAGCAGAGAAAGGAATAACAAGACCCAGTGGCTGGAAGGTGAAAAGAGACAAATTCATATTACAGATAAGACACAAATATTCAACAGTGAGGAAGATTCACCGCAGGAACAAGCTACCAAGGAAAGTGGTGGATTCTCCATCTCCTGATGTTATTTAATGAAGACTAGATGCCTTTCTGGAATGTGTTTGCCCCAAAAGTAGCTCTTGTGTCATACAGGAGGCCTGTGATATGCAGGCGGTCAGATTAGATGCTCTAATGGTCTCTTCTGGCCATAAAGTTGACTAATTTCTGAAAAACTGAGTGTAGCATTGGGAGCAGCATCTGATGTTTTCCTGTCTAGCCGGCTTGCTGCCTAGAACGAACGCTTCTTGAGTGGGGTGATCCCCAGGGAGTAGCTCAAACCTCCAAAGTGCCTGGCCGGGGGCAGGACATAGCCCAGCAAGGGAGGGGTGTGGCCGTGACATCACAAAGGCTTTTTGCAGGACCTCAGATTATTGGTCAAAGGTGGTGGGGAGGTGGTGACCTCACAGAGAGATGCTGACATCAGCCAGGCAGGACAGGGGCGAGGGGCCAGGGAAACCTCAGAGACCCCTGTGGCTTTGCTCCAGCAAGTCTCCTTCTCCAGGTCTCTCTTTGAGGACTGAGAGAGTATTCGGGTTCACGGACGTGAGTGCCAGGAGGAACCTCTTTCGAGTTTTCTCCTTCCCTTTTAGTGATTTTACTAGAAAACAGCCGTCCCTGTTTAGAAGGTAAGAGCCTCTTCAAGGTTTGAAACCTGTTCAGTCTGGTCCATCTGGTGACAGTTGAATTCTAGGCATGGAAAACACGAGCTTAAGGAGGCAGAATTTTATTCCACACTTGGGATTTTGTCCCATAGAATCAGTGGGGACATTAGGGTTTGTCCTTTTGGTTTCACTTTTTCCTCCATCCACCCCTCCCTCCTTTCTCTTCGTCTCTTGCTTTGTTTGTCTTTTCACCTGTTCCCCTCCCAACAGCAGGAGTGGTGCGTGTGTGTGTGTATTGCAGGGGAATGCTCGGCAGCTCCCACTGTGGGAGGTCCACCCAAAAATGTGGGGCTGAAATAGTGCTCAGGGCAGTGATCCCCAACAGTGACCTGGACCATCCTTTGGGCTCTCTGGTGAGAACCCTCAGCCTCCCGTCCTCAGTCTCTACCCTGATTGGCTGAGCAGGGGGTTATTGACAGGGAGGAGACTCAGGTCCTTGTTGTTCTCTTTTAAGACCAAGTAAATAAGTCATAACCAGTCATATGTTTGATGAATTTTGCTGCTTCTCTGCATTAATGGTCTCTGAGCAGTTCATGATTTTCTCTAACCTTGCAGTTCTCCTCAAATACTTGCTGAATAGTTACTGTGCACTGTTGTTGGTCTGTAGCTCATTTGAGAGCACTTTACTCAAGTCATTCAATGTCTGAAATTCAAGATCCGATGGTTAGTTTGAAAATCAGGGTTCTTGGGTCCTAGTCCCAACTCTGCCACTGACTGACTGGCTGTGTGACCTCAGACAAGTCAATTCTCCTTTCTCAGCCTTAGCCTCTCCCTCTTTCAAGTAGGGATAATAATGATCCGCTCCTACCTACCTCATGGTGGGTGGGGATCCATTGGAGAGTGTCACTAGGAGTAGTGCATAATATGAGGTGTCCTATCACGTTTACTCAGAGCAGATTATGACATAATAGAATAGCTGAAATAGTCTATTTCATTTGTATTTTTTTATTTTGAAATTGTTAAGAGCAGCAATTACTTAGCTCAGACTGAAGCATCTTATCTAATGTTTGTGTTCTAAGTGTCTCCTCTTTGTGTGTGATGAGACAATTTAACACACTCTGACAAACAGGAGATGCTTTTGTTTTGCAACAAAATATTTTTGCAAAAAACTTTCATCCCAATTGTTTTGATTTTGAGAAACAATCTGGTTTAGTCTGAAGGGGATTTTCTGGCATTGAGCAGGCGCAGTGTGTCCCGTGACACCCGCCCGCTATACGGCGGCCCCTGCTGAGGGCGCCCTGGCTGCAGCTGCAGCTGGTTCTGCTAGCACCCTGTGGTTGCCCTCGTTCATCCAGGAACAAGCCTCAGGTGAGCTGAAAAGAATCCTGTCCAACCGAGTCTGGCAGCCGCCATCATGTAGCCAGAAGTCCCCACACCTGTCGAGGAAACAAACCAGCCACCAGAAAGTGGTCCATTGTCTCACGCGGTGCCAGAGCCTGACACGGCACCCGTGAGCAACCTTTGCTCTGCACACGCCGGCCGTTCACACGCCGGCCGGTTCCCATGAAAGATGTGTCACTGCACGTCTCGGTACTTAAAAGGTACCTGTGCCACTGGCAGATACTTTAAGGCTCCCGGCAGTGAGTTCTGGGGACAGTTGCTCACTTTCACTGAATGTAACTGTATGTGCAGCTCTGTGCAGTCACATTTGATAGAAATTTGGTAATTAAATTATACAAGAGGGTCAGGTAGAGAGTCTACTACCACCACTATGTTTTGTCCCGAGAAGCCTTTACAGCCATTCTGAGGGGAAATGGGCCCTTGCCCACAGAAATGGTCTATAGGGGATGGCTGCAGGCAGCAGGCGAAGAGATAATCTCATCAAAATGATTTGACTCCTGGGTAATGTAAGCAAAATCACTAAAGGAATGTCCGGGGTTTCTACTGGCACTTAACTTGCCTGCCCCTGGCTGGCTCTGGTTGTACAAGATGGACGTGCAATCGGGGTACAGTTGAGTAAAAAAGATTAATCGCAGTGCAAGGGATGTTAGGCAAAGGAGAACTTTGTGTGTGATGATGTAAGGTTTTAAGGAGCTAAACTGACACTCATGGTTTGTAAAACTCTTGTTTTGTAGGTTGAAGATGAATTGGTTTGGTTCTGGTTTGTTGGGTTTTTTTTATAATGCCACTGAAAATCCATTTGAATCATTCAAAGTGACAAAACTGCCAGACACCTTTTGCCAGACACAGGTAACTAGTGTTGTTTGGGTTTGGGATTTAGCATTTAACCCTTAAGGTGCCTCACTACTCTATAAAGTTCAAGACCAAAGTTATGGCTGTAGTAAGGGGCAGCCAGAACCAGAAGGATGGAGAAAGAAACATTGGTTGGACAGACGGACGGATGGACAAACCGAATAATTAAGCCTCTGTTTAAAAAAACCCACAAAAACGCTTAAAAACATTAAAAGGAAAAAAGGGGCAAAATGTTTCCCCATTTACCAAAATACCTCAGCCTAGCTCTGCCCTTGGGGTTTGGGGGTGGGGGGCGCCGACTGTGGGGTTCGCCTGGGGCGCCAGGTGCTGGCAGCTAGTCTAGGGCTGCCCCTGCCCAGAGGCCTTTATTCCTCCAGCCTGCGAGGACAGAGGGGGTGTCAGGAAATTCAAACCCACACACAAAAGGTCCTTCTGAGGAAAGGCAAAATCCTGAAGAGAAAAAGTAACATCAAGAAGGACTCCAGTGACAGGGATTTTTAAGACTTTGAGGAATAGTTGAGTGCCTGACCCGGGCCTTGAATCCTGGACCCTCAGATTAAAAGTCTGACACGCTGCCCACTGAGCTAGCCAGGCTCACAGAGAGAGTGGGCCAGTTCACGCAGAGGAGAAACTACGAGAGAAAGAGAGCAGGAAACACTAGAGGAAACCTGCTGGTCTCTCTCTCTCTCTTCCCAGCCCTGGCCCTGGCCTGCTCCTCCCGCCAGCGCCCTGAGGCATTTTGCCAGCACCATGCCCCAGTCAGCTCCACCCTCCCCAAACACTGGAAGGCCCAGCTCAGGAACCTGGCCGCTCTTACAGCTGCCTCTTCCGCCCTGACCAAGAGGGAGGGGGATTGAGTCTCCCTCCCTCAGGCCTGTGCTTCAGCTTTCCTGGGGAAAGACCAACACCGCCAAAGTGACTTTGGGCCAGTAGGTCAACCAATAGGGCGGCCTCCTGTGCCTGGCTGCAGGACAAGTCCAGCCTGCTGGATCCGGCATCCCCTCTGGTGTGCAAGTCACAACAGCCAGCAGGCAAAACACCGGCTCCCACATCATTTGAAAGAGCAAGACAAAGCCTTGAAACTCCACCTATGCTTAGGTCTGAAGCAACAGGTCCCAGAGTCCCCCTGAGATCTGAGTTCAGCTTGCACTAGTCAGTGTCCTGACAGCTGAACTGGCCTGCACAGCAGCTTAAAAGCCAGCTGCTAAAACTAGGGCTCAAACACTGGACCCCCCAGTTAAAAGCCTCATGTTCTTCCCACCAGCGGCTTCCTCTCGCAGGACTCTCTCTCCTCCTCCATCAACTATAATCCTGATCTACCACGTCCGTGGGGCCTGCCCTGAGGTCCCGCATCCCCCTACTTTGTCTTTGTTCCCTGCAGGCTGCAAAAATGTCAGGGGAGGCCGCCCCTCCCTTCACTCGATGCTCCCGCTCACATCAGCCAGCTGCAGCCTCATCTCCTGGAACTCGGGCAGCTGTCACTTGATCCGGTCGTACAGTCACACGGTGACTGGCTTCCCTGCCTGGATGCTCTTGTGGAAATCCCACAGGCGATGCTGCAGGACTTGGCACTGTTGGTTTCTTTAATGTTGTGGTGTTTGCCCGACCACTAGAACAAAGCTGCCAACTCCTCCCTCACCGACTCCCATCAATCCCCCTGGTTACTGTAGGACCCTCTGATGCTTTCCTGTTCTGCCAACACCACCAGGCCTCGCCCCCCTGCACCTTTATCTTGCAAGCTCTGGATGTTCAGCTTCCAATATCCTCTGCCGTGGGTCAGGGAATTGCCCACATTGAGCACACGGTGAGAGCTGAGTGATCCAAACAGTCCATTGGCACCACCCTTCACTGGGCTGTCGACGTGCTCTCCTTCACGGAAATCCGGTCAATGCGACTCCTGGCCTGTCCCCGCAGAAAGGTGTATCCCCTCTGCGGCTGGGGTGAGCTCGGGTCAGAGGACTAGGAGGCTACCGCCCGCCCTCCACTGGTTCCATTACAGAGAAACACGTCCTCCAAGCCGACCTCACTACAGACCTGCGCCAGGTAGTGCTCATTGTAAAAACATTTCCTCTCACGGTCAAGAAAACAGGACCAGTGGTTCTCAGGCCGGCTGACACAATTAAAATCCGCCCCAACACCAAACAGTCCAGAGGAAGGGAGCCAGTTCCCACCATAGATCTTTCCTTTCACACCTTAACATCAAGTGCCTCCTCTTGGGCCTCTGAATCCCTGCCACATTCCAGGTGCCAGATGCCCCTTCCCCAGTACTGTCGTCACTCAGCTTTGCAGAGGAGCTTTTCTCCCAAGTCCCTGCCCCATCTCCCCTCACTCTGTTCTTGCCATTTTGGGTTGACAAAGAAGTCATCTGGGAAAGACAGCTCCCACATCCTTATAGGTCAGGTGGGCCAACTAGAGGAAGAAACCCATGCTCAGGAGCAAGCATTTGCCTTAGGTCAAAGGTGCTTTTGCTCTCCCTGGGAACAAGCCAGCCCTGCACAAAGAGGATGAAAGAACCTGCCAAAGCCTGGGATTGAACCAGGGACCTTTAGATTTTCATTTTAATGCTCTTCCAGCTGAGCTACTTTGACAGCTGTTTGGTAGCATTTTGGCCTGTTGCTTCTCTGCCCAGGAGGTTTTTGCAGCAGTTGCACACACAAAGGACGTCATTGTGAGCGGCCCATGAAGACAAGACTCGCTTTTGCCTGCCTTGCTCAGCTTGACTTGCTGCCTCACCCCGTTCCTGCCCTAGTGCCCGGGTTGACCTGGTGGTGGAAGGGGACTGGGGGCCAGTGGCGCGGGGAGGAGGTTGAGCTGGACCCTGAGCTAGACTAGACCCTGGCAGTGAGAGTCTGGCCACCACTCGCCGCCCCACTCTGTTGTCCTGGCTTCCCCCACTGGGCGTCGTTTCGGGAGGGAAGTGGGGCTTCTCTTAGGTTGGTCATTTCTGTAAGGCCATTAAATGGGGTATTTGGCTTCTGAGTGAATGTGAGGAATGTGCAATTATGAGAGGGAATTTCCATCCCTCTTTCATGCATGGTTAAGAGCCCCAGTGGCCTAATGGATAAGGCATTGGCTTCCGAAGTCAGAGATTGTGGGTTCAAGTCCCATCTGGGGTGAAAAACTCCTTTCTTCTTGTATATTGCAAAGAAACCTGGTCTTATTTTCACCAAGGAAGCTGGGAGATGTTTGAACACACAGTACTGCATCTTGGGAGCAATCCCCCAGAAATGGCATCTTCCACTTGGCAATTGCTTTCTAAACCCATCAGTAGCAAACAGTTAATACTAGTGCTTGTCTGAGAATAGAGTGAAGGGGAGTGTTTACTCTGACACCTCAATGAAAGAGCAAGGCTGTTCTGAAAGAGAATGGATCTGTCTGGAGGCAAAGCAGAACCTGAGAATGAGCAACAGTGTGAAAAAAAGAGGTTCAAATGTGTGTTAGGTGTCAGTTAGGTTGGTCTGACAAATTTCAAGAAAATACCAATGCTCGTAGACTGCTGCAGACCCTGGCTGCTTCTGATCTTTTAGTGAGAGTTCATTGAGAAATATTTTCCTTAACTCTGTTATGGAATATTGGGTGGGCTATGAAGGCACCATTCCTCCTGCTTTCGCCCTTGGAGACAACACGGCTACATGGCGTGCGGCCAGTGCTCACCTTCCAGTCAACTGCTAGAGAAGACAACACAGACAGGGACGGCAGCAGGGCAGACTGGAGCTCCACGGAGATGGTGGGACCAGGTCTCATCAATGGGGAGGTGGCCACCCCAGCATGCACCAGGCTGAGCCAGCAAGTGCGGCGTGTGCTCCACGGTGCCCCTACTCCCTGCACGTGGGGGGGGCAGTTACTGAGTTCGGTTGGTCTGGCAAATTTAGGGCTTGGCTACACTTGCAGAGGTAGAGCGCTGGGAGTGAAACCACAGCAGGGAAACCGCTGCCGTGTGTTCACACTGACAGCTGCAAGCGCACTGGAGTGGCCACATTAGCAGCTCTGGCAATGCCACAGAGAGCAGTGCAGTGTGGTAACTATCCCAGCGTGCAAGTGGCTGCAACGTACTTTTCAAATGGGGGACGGGGGTGGAGTGTGACAGGGAGTGTGTTGTGTGTACGTGGGGGGAGCGACGGTGTGTTTGGGGGGCTGAGAGTGTGTCAGCATGCTGTCTTGTGTGTTCGGACAGCAGCAGACCCCCCCTCCTCACACACACTCACAACAGCAGCATTCCACACTAATGGTTGCTTTGTCCCAGAGCAGATAAGCAGCCGGCTGTCAGAAACGGAGCTTTGAAAGGGGATCTCCGCATGTCTGCAGCTGATTTCAAAACAATGACCAGAGTGGGCACTTGACTTCAGGGGATTATTGGACATTTCCGGAAGCCAATCACAGTGCAGTGATGCCCAGGCGTTTCAGCCGAGGCGCAGTGAGCTTTATGCTTCTCATGGAGGTGGATTACCAGGAGAGCTCCAGCGGCAGAGCCCAGGCGCTCCATGTACCTTGCGAGTGTGGACACCTCAGGAGTTAGGGCTGCTTTAATGCGCTCTAACTTACAAGTGTTGCCAAGCCCTAAGAACAGGGACAGGGGCACATTTGGAAGAGGGAAACTGCTCCACACGCTAGCCCGGGCAGCCGCCAATGTTCTTTGGCAAGTCAGGAAGGGCAAAGGCGAGACTGGAAGCACCTGGGGCTCATGCCCCAGCCTTTGTGACGCCCAACCCCCAACTCCTTCCCGGGGCTCTGGCTGAAGCCAGAGCATTGGCCTGAGCGGCCAAGAAGAGGTTCCAGCCCTGAAGGGAGCAGGACTTTCAGCCCAAAGTGAGCACAACCACGAGGGGACTCAAATCCTGAATCATCTGATCCACAGGGAGATGCCTTATCCTTTAGGCCACATGATGAGGGGGTCTAAGCTCTTCTTTGGAAACGACATTGTGTTTCTCAGGACATCTACTGAGTGGGGCTGAGACTCTCTGGGCACAAGAAGTCGAGTTCCCAGCGAGACGTGAGACTTAATTCTATGGGGCCAGGTGCAGGGCTTTGGCAGGGAGGCTCAGGCATGGGGATTGGGGTGCAGTGGATGGGCCGGCTGTCTAGGTGTGGAGATTTCATCGCACTGAGGGAGGAGGACGAGGAGGAATCCTGCTAATAGGCAGTGGCTGTGCAGAAAAAGAGGAGGGGTTGCTGGGAGATTTTTTTGCCTCTCTTTTGCCTGCCTGCTCGCTCTTGTGGTAAAAGGAGGAGATTCTGCCAACAAGTCTGGTTAGCTCAGTTGGTTAAAGCATCAGGCTCTTAATCTGGGAGCCCAGGGTTTGAGTCGCTCCTCTCTAAGCACTCAGCTTTTAAGTTGTCTTGTGTGCCAGGAGCCAAATGATTCCTGGGCATGTCCAGAGCCACACATGGATTCCCAGAAGCCGTAGCAATTTCCTGGGAAGGCCCCTCTCGCCTGCTCAGTCCTTAGGAAGCAGGATAGAAGCCCACTTCTGCAGGAGCAGGCCCAGAAAGCGCAGTCTCTGGCTGGCAGGAAGCGCTGTGGAGCCAGGTGCTGAGAAAGCCAAGGGGAGAAGAGAGCGGGAGCAGCTGCAGAGAAGCTGTGAGTGCAGAGTGCAAACCTGCCAGTTGAGAGTCACAGGTGTCTAGAGACTGTGACACCATCTGGTCCCATGGTGTAAAGTTCAGCTGTCAGAACACTGACTAGTGCGAGCTGAGCTCAGATCTCAGGGGGACTCTGGGACCTGTTGCTTCAAAGTTGGAGTTTGAAGGCTTTGTCTTGCTCTTTCAAATGACGCGGGAGCCAGTCTTTTGCCTGCTGGCTGTTGTGACTTGTGCACCAGAGGGGACACCGGATCCAGCATTTCATTTACATAACACATTACTGAATCCAGATCCCCTCTTAAGACTCCTGAATTTAACCCTGTAGGTTTCAGGTGTCATCTGAAACTGTTTTAAAACTAGTTCCTTAGATTTACCATAGTTTGTAGCATCATCAATAGGCATCTCATTCAATATGTCCATAGCTCTTCCAGTCAATTTGGCTACCAATGTGACCATTTTTTGATCACCAGGGATTTCACAGAGGTGCAGAGTCTCTCAAAGGTGATGAAATATTCAGCAATATCACTGGATTCATCATACCGTGGACATAGTCACTCCCATTTGTGGATTTTTGGGGAAGTGGAGCCAGCTGCTCGAGGGATTGGTCTCTTCCACTCCATAACAGCCAGTCCATGCTTCTGGGCCTCAATTTGGGCCTCTATTTTTCTGTCTCTTAACTCCTGGTCCTTCTCTTCTGCTTCCAGTCTGGCCAGCTCTAATTAAGTAGCTGCCACACTGGTAGTCATTTTCCTCCTTTCTTGTGCTGAGACACCCACCTCTGCAGTTCACTGAAACTGGGATGCACTCAGCACCAGGGGCTTCTTAGTTAACACTTTCCCAGCGCCCAGTGTTCAGCCTTTCTGGGCAAAAATTTGCAACCTGTGCAGTTCCAGCTTCTTCTGCTCTTCACTCTTCATTATTTTGCTTATTTTTCTTTCCCTATTTCCCTAACCCAAAAGAACCAAACAGAAAATCATAAACCAGTAACCACTTTGTCTCTTCTCCAGCCACCACACCCAACTCACTACCAGTCTCTCAAAGCAATCAGCTGTGAGTCTGGAGGTCAGGACTGGGATAGCAAAGGCTGTGGGTCGGGAGTGAGGGGCACCGTCAGAGCTGGAGGGAGCCCAGGGGCCTGCGGGTCGGAACTGAGGGGCACCAGTAGAGCTGGGGGGAAACCAGGAGGCTGCGGGTCAGGACTGAGGAGCACCAGTAGGGCTGGGGGGAACCCAGAGGGCTGCGGGTTGGGATGGAGGGGCACCAGCAGAGCTGTGAGTCTGGAGGTCAGGATTGGGATAGCAGGGGCTGTGGGTCGGGAGTGAGGGGTACCAGCCACGCAGTGACTGGGGAGCAAAGCGGGGAGCCAAGGGGGCTGCAGCTCAGGAGTGAGGGCACCGCTAGAGCTGGGGGAAAACCAGGGGGCTGTGGGTCGGGACTGAGGGGCACCGGTAGGGCTGGGAGTGAAAACTGTGCAGTTCAGAATGTGAATAGTGACCCCGTCCCCTTCCTGCACCTGCTCTACATTGCTCCACAGCAGCTTCTCCCCCTGCAGAGTCACCCCAGCACTGCAGTGCAGCCGCCCAGGGTTCAGCAGGGGCCCCTGGCAAGGACAGTGGGTGCAGCTAACAGCCCGGTGTGCCTGGCCATGAGGCAGCTGTAAAAAAGCAACCCCCCCCAGAAGTACAGAGACTGAATTCCCCAACTTTAACATCATGACCCCCTGTAGAAAGCCACACGTATCAGTTGTATTGTCACAGGGAGATGCAAAAATCAGGCGACACCAATTTTCAAGTTGAGCAAATAAAGTTGAGGAGCTAGTTATTAACCTCACAACAATATACTAAAGATCCCTCAACATAACACCTGAAGGTGAAATATGAACAGAGACAAGCCTTGTCAGCAAAGGCTCATTTCCCAAACAATCCTCAAAATGTTACTAATTCCCAACCCCTCCTCCACAGGAGCTCTGTGCAGTGTCACTGTTCTGCAGGCAGCTTCCCATTCAATGCTGTTGTGGGAGATTCCCAGGCCTGGAAATGTACCAACAACAGAATTTGAAGAGCAAACCTGGCTCCCTGCAGCAGGTGGGATTTGAGTGTTTTGTCCCTGTCACTTAGTCTTTGTCAATAGTACAGATGCCCTGGTGGACTCTGCTTGAGGGATCCTGGCACAAGGGCTGGAGAAAGGATTGTAGATTCTGACCTGTGCTCTGGAGAGGAGGTAATAATTGAAGGGGGCATTATTAACTCGTCCCCTTCTCCAGCTCCTCTTGGCTGGAATTCTACAGGGCCAAATGAGGGGATGATGCCATGTGGTTAATGAAAACCAGTGCTCCAGGTAAGATTTGAACTCACAACCTCAGCATAGCTCCTCTCAGCACTGTCCTATAAGTACTGTGCACTAACCAATTGCACCACTGGAGCACCTTTTAATTAGCATCTTCCGAGACCCCCTAGGTTGATAAAGCCAAGGAGTGACCCCAAAACTGAGCTGAGAGCAGGTAGCGATAAGTGTTGGTACTTGGTGGGGTGGATTCTTCTTAAGGGTTCCAGGCCCCATTTCACCCTTTTGTTCTTCCCTGTGTAATAACAGAGCTGGTTCAGACTCAATGGAGAGTCTTGCTGCAGACCAACAGGTCTGAAATCACTGATAACCAGCTCTAAGCATTAGTCCTGCTTTGGGACAGTGTCTCTCATGCAAGAAACTGCCCAGTCTGCGCTAGCAGTGAGGCTCCCTCACTAACAGCTGAAATCAGGGAGAGCTGGGTGAAGTGCAGGGCCCCAGGGGTGCCTGAACAGGGGGGAACAACACCCCAGGGCTTTTAAACATGGGAGGGCTCTGCCTTGCCACTTTGTAATGACCGTAAGGGCGAGTGAGGGGGGGAGGGGACGGAGAGCAGTGAGCGGGAGGAAGGGTCTTGGGGAAAGAGGCAGCGCAGGAGCGGGGCCTTGGGGAGAAGAGGTGGGGCAGGGGCGTGGCCTCGAGTGGCAGGAGCCCGGGCTCTGGTGGCTGCTACTTTTAGGCAGGGCTGCCCGGGCGGGGTGGCAAGTGGGGCAATTTGCCCCAGGCCCCGACCCCACAGGGGCCCCGCAAGCCCTGGCCAAGAATCCCTTCCCTGGCTAGAGGTGACTTTTTAATTGTTACTCACCTGGCGGTGGTCTGGGTCTTCGGCAGCACTTCAGTGGCGGGTCCTTCAGTGCTGCCGAAGACGCGGAGCGAGTGAAGGACCCGCCGCCACTGAAGACTCGGACGCCGCCCAGTGAGTACAAGCGCCGCAGCAGGTGGCACCTTTTTTATGTCTGCTCCCCCGCTTTGCCCCAGGCCCCGAATCCTCTGGGCGGCCCTGCTTTTAGGGAGCCTGCCCCGTTCCTGGTGGGACCACAAGACGTCCCAGAGCAGAGAGGGTGGCCAGCAGAGCGGTGACAGGGGGGAACGGCAAGTGACCGGCAATGTGGCCAGACAGCGGAGGGAGAAAGGGGCTTTCCCCCCAGGAGGTGAGAGGTGAACTCTGGGTTTTCACTGACCCAGGGCAGCAGCTGGGGGTGAGGTGCAGTGAAGGGAGGGGCACATCCACAGAGCTTCTGGTGTCTGGATTTAAGAGCCCGAGGCAAAAGGTCACTGCCCAGTGCGGGGGTGGTTTGCTCATAGTGTTGTGTTATGAATCCTCATTGTGGTGTTTTCCCAAGTTAATACAAGGTGATTTTCCTCCTTTTTCTTAAAGTTTCTTTTCTACACTCAGTGGTTGTGAGTGGGGAAAGTACCACCTCTTAGAGGCCCCCAGTGGCCAGGGTTAGTTTCCCCAGGTTACTGGGTGGGGGCTTAGGCACATTGTGTGTTGTATCGTTGAAGAGGAGCCCCAAGCACCCAAACAGGGAATTGTAACTTCAGCCTTCAGAGTAAGAGCCAGAGGTGCTGCCAGCTGAGCTAGCCAGGCTGCCTAAACGTATTAACCCCTTTCACCGCAAGAGCAAACACCGGGTACTTCTGTGCTTCTCAGCAGCTGGGAAAAAGCCTCTTGGGGCAAATATCTCCTGCCCCACTGCCAAAAGGAGCCCTTGAGTGGGAACGGTCAGAGGCCCCACCTGCTTTCCAACCACCTTGTGATGCTGGCCGGCCGCAGAACGAATGCTGGTCTGTGAGTGGCCTTCGGTGGGGGTTTGGCATGGCAGGGAGCAGGGAGCAGGCTGGCCGGGTGTCTCTGTGGCTGTCTGCTGGCCACACATAGGCATGGTTCTCCCCTCCTCTTGCCCTGCCCTTGGTTGCTCTGTGGCTTTTAAACCTTCCCTTGGAGCTGTCAGCACCAGCCGCCTCTGTCCTAGGTGCCCAGAGGAGGACAGGTGCTGGGCTCCAGCCTGGGACTCTTCCTCCCTCCTGCCTAGCCCTGACTATGAAGCCTGGCCCTGGCCCTCCTTCCTTTAAATGCCATGTGGGCAAGAGGAGGAGTGTGGCAGCTGCAGGGACCAAAGGTGGAGCAGTGAGAAACAACCATATGGTCAACCCGCAGGAATTTCTAGGCAAAGTGTTAAGTTCTAGGACCCCAACCTATAGCCGCCAGCCCATTGAACCAGCCAGACCAAAGACCTATCTCCAGTGGGCATCAGTCACCCAGCAGGAGGGAAAAGCCTCACTCTAGTTCACCCTGAGAAAGGGGAGCCAAACACATCGAGCTCCAGGGCTTTGCAGCAAACTAACATATCTCCAGGAGGTCCCACTGAGATTTAAACTCAAATTCCATGATTCAAAGTTCTGAGTGCTGCCCATTACACCATGGGACCTGCTGCTGTTTCATTTTCTAGACCCCTGTGACTCTCAGCTGGCTGGTTTGCACTCTGCACTTATTGCTTCCCACCAGCGGCTTCCTCTCGCGGGACTCTCTCTCCTCCTCCAGATCCGCGGGTCCTTCCCTGACTCCCCGCATCCCCCCTGCTTTGTCTCCATTCCCTGCAGGCTGCAAAAATGTCAGGGGAGGCCGCCCCTCCCTTCACTCGGTGCTCCCGCTCATATCGGCCAGCTGCAGCCTCATGTCCTGGAACTCGGCCAGCTGTCGCTTGATCCGGTCGTACAGTCACACGCTGACTGGCTCCCCTGCCTGGATGCTCTTGTGGAAATCCCACAGGACTTGGCACTGTTGGTTTCTTTAATGTTGTGGTGTTTGCCCGACTGCTGGAACAAAGCCGCCAACTCCTCCCTCACTGACTCCCACCAATCCCCCTGGTTGCCATAGAACCCTCTGATGCTTTCCCGTTCTGCCAACACCGCCAGGCCTCACCCCCTGCTCCTTTATCTTGCAAGCTCTGGATGTTCAGCTTCAATATCCTCTGCCCTGGGTCAGGGACAGGGGCTGCTCCAGGCACCAGCACAGCAAGCGCGTGCCTGGGCGGCCAGCTGCGGAGGGCGGCCTGCCGATCGCTGTGACGGTGGCAGTCAGGCTGCCTGCAGGAGGTCCCCTGGTAATGCGGATTAGGCAGCGTGCCTGCGGGAGCTCTGCCAGTCCCGCGGCTGCAGCGGCAATATGAAGCCTGGCCCTGGAACTCCTTCCTTGAAATGCCATGTGAGCAAGAGGAAGAGTGTGGCAGCTGCAGGGACCAAAGTTATGGGCATCAGGTGAAGCAGCGAGAAACAACCATATGGTCAACGCACAGGAATCTCTAGCCAGACTGTTAAGTTCTAGGACCCCAACCTATAGCCGCCAGCCCATTGAACATCCTCCAAACTGAGCTACTTTGGCAGCTGTGTGGCAGTATTTTGGCCTGTTGCTTCTCTGCCCAGGAGGTTTTTGCAGCAGTTGCACACAAAAAGGACGTCACTGTGAGCGGCCCATGAAGACAAGACTCGCTTTTGCCTGCCTTGCTCAGCTTGACTTGCTGCCTCACCCCGTTCTGGCCCTAGTGCCCGGGTTGACCTGGTGGTGGAAGGGGACTGGGGGCCAGTGGCGCGGGGAGGAAGTTGAGCTGGACCCTGAGCTAGACTAGACCCTGGCAGTGAGAGTCTGGCCACCACTTGCCGCCCCACCCTGTTGTCCTGGCTTCCCCCACTGGGTGTCATGTTGGGAGGGAAGTGGGGCTTCTGCCTCCCCTCCCCGATTTTCACACCGCAGAGGAGTGCGAACAGGAAAACGAACGGCTGCTCCACACCCCCACCGGAGGAACCCGGCGCCCTTAGCTGCTCCCCCTGCTCCCCCCGGCTGTGCTACTGAGTGGAAGCGTCCTGTGCCCAGGACACAGAGGTCGATTAATCAAAACCCTCTTCTGCCAGCACCGGGCCTCCTGCTTCTTACACTGGGCCTGCAAGCGAGGGGGCGGCTGGCACAGCGCCAAGAGTCTAACCTGTGAGGCAGGAGGCGGCTGATGCCCGCAGCCTGCTGGGGAGCTCCCAGAAGTTATTAATGGACAGAGACTCCTCAATGCCCTTAGTAACAAGGGTTTGGGGGTCACCGAGGCCAGTAAGGGGGTCACTATGTCGGCCCTATAACCCTGGGTGTCAGGTCACTGTGCAGCTTTGATCTAGAGCTCGGATCCCAACAACCGACCAGCAGCCCACAGCCTCCCCCTGGGTCTGCCCCACCTGGTTCCTCCTTACAGGCCGACCTTACCCCCCTTCCAGCCCGAGATTCGCCCCCTAATCATCCTACTGCCACTCAGAGCCACAGCCGTGGAGGCGCTGAAGGAGGGAGGGGTGACGCTAGGGTGGGGTTCTTCTCTAAAGATGGCTGGCAGAAAGGTGCTGCTCAGCTCTGTCAGTTGCCTCGCTTCCAGGGGGTGCAGACATTTCTGTAAGGCCATTAAATGGGGTATTTGGCTTCTGAGTGAATGTGAGGAATGTGCAATCCTGAGAGGGAATTTCCATCCTTCTTTTTACTGCTCTTCACTGGCGTAATGGCTAAGGCGTTGGCTTCCTAAGCTAGAGATTGTGGGTTCAAGTCCCATCTCGGGTGGAAAAACTCCTTCCTTCTTGTATATTGCAACAAAGCCTTGGTGTTATTTTCCCCAAGGAAGCTGGGAGACGTTTGAACCCAAAGTACTGGATCTTGGGAGCAATCCCCCAGAAACAGCATCTTCCACTTGACAAATCCTTTCTAGACCCATCAGTAGCAAACACTTAATACTAGTGTTTGTCTGAGAATAGACGGAAGGGGAGTGTTTACTCCAACACCTCAGTGAGTGAAACAGACAGAAAGAGCAAGGCTGTCCTGAAAGAGAATGGATCTGCCTGGAGACAAAGCAGACCCTGAGAATGAGCAACAGTGTGAAAAGAACAACTGCAAATGTGTGTTAGGTGTCAGTTAGGTTGGTCTGACAAATTTCAAGAAAATACCAATGCTCGTAGACTGATGCGGACACTGGCTGCTTCTGATCTTTCACTGAGAATTCATTGAGAAATATTTTCCTTAACTCTGTTATGGAATATTGGGTGGGCTATGAAGGCACCATTCCTCCTGCTTTCGCCCTTGGAGACAACACGGCTACATGGCGTGCGGCCAGTGCTCACCTTCCAGTCAACTGCTAGGGAAGACAACACAGACAGGGACGGCAGCAGGGCAGCCTGGAGCTCCGCGGAGATGGTGGGACCAGGTCTCATCAGCGGGGAGGTGGCCACCCCACCATGCACCAGGCTGAGCCAGCAAGTGCGGCGTGTGCCCCACGGTGCCCCTACTCACTGCACATGGTGGTGGAGGGCAGTTACTGAGTTCAGTTGGTCTGGCAAATTTAGGGCTTGGCTACACTTGCAGAGGTAGAGCGCTGGGAGTGAAACCACAGCAGGGAAACCGCTGCCGTGTGTTCACACTGACAGCTGCAAGCGCACTGGAGTGGCCACATTAGCAGCTCTGGCAATGCCACAGAGAGCAGTGCAGTGTGGTAACTATCCCCGTGTGCAAGTGGCTGCAACGTGCTTTTCAAATGGGGGACGGGGGTGGAGTGTGACGGGGAGTGTGGTGTGTGTACGTGGGGGGAGCGACAGTGTGTTTGGGGGGCTGAGAGTGTGTCGGCATGCTGTCTTGTGTGTTCGGACAGCAGCAGACCCCCCCTCCTCACACACACTCACAACAGCAGCATTCCACACTAATGGTTGCTTTGTCCCGGAGCAGGTAAGCAGCCGGCTGTCAGAAACGGAGCTTTGAAAGGGGATCTCCGCATGCCTGCAGCCGATTTCAGAACAATGACCAGAGTGGGCACTTGACTTCAGGGGATTATGGGACATTTCCTGAGGCCAAACACAGTGCAGTGATGCAACACGTCATCCACACTGATGCCCGGGTATTTCAGCAAGGCTCAGCAAGCTTTATACTTCTCATGGAGGTGGATTACCAGGAGAGCTCCAGCTGCAGAGCCCAGGCGCTCCATGTGCCTTGCGAGTGTGGACACCTCAGGAGTTAGGGCGCCCGGGGCTGCTTTAATG
The DNA here is from genome assembly GCF_020497125.1 of Mauremys mutica. Lineage (NCBI taxonomy): Eukaryota > Metazoa > Chordata > Testudines > Geoemydidae > Mauremys > Mauremys mutica. Next base: position 213,556 of record NW_025423340.1, on the reverse strand, counting down.
CGCTCTAACTTGCAAGTGTAGCCAAGCCCCTAGACTATGTCACTTGTCTGACTTACTTGTGCTATTGTAATAAATACTATAGACGTGCAATGGTCAGAAATTGCACCAGCAGAGAAGTATATTGCAGGGAAATCATAAGGAAATTAAGAGTTTAAATTATCCTCCACATGTCCCGCGTCCCACTAAAATGAATCCAACCCACAGGGCACATGGGCAGAAGTATCGATGTCAGGATGCTACATTGTTAGCACAGTAAATGAAGCTGCAAAATAAATGATGTTTAAATGACCTCACTCTATTTTTTTACAATTCGGTATTAAGAGGTAATAGATACAGATGTACACCAGGCAGGGTCGTTTGGAGGATGAAGCCTTTATGCTTCCATCTCCCACCACTGTCAAGTTTGAGCCAATTAGGACAAGTCAGCAAATAAGAACAACCTCAGGTCTCAGTAACTGCTGCAGGTAGCAAAGTCCTACAGGGAGCAGTTTCTGGCACTACACCTGCCCAGCTCTGCTCCCCGGCTCTTCTCGGGCTCCTGCTCTCTCCTTAGCTCTGCCCCACTCTGGCCCAGGCAGTTCCAGCTCCCACGGAGGATGGGACCCCCTGGCCTGGTGACTCCCTCATTACACTGCCTGGCCTGTCAGTGCGGCTAACTTGGAGCTTTGGCCTCTCCCCATTGCCCAGGGGACTGTCAGTCTCAGGGTCCTGATTTCCCATTGGCCCTTCCCCCTTCTACTGGGACTGGGAACTAGCCAACCCCCCCCCCCCCCGACACACACACACACACTAAGTTTTAGTAAAGGGCCAAGAGCCCCTTACACAAGCCAGCCCCGTGGGGGTCACTGATGGCCAAAGAAGGGAGCATGAGCTGGTCCCATGGTGTAACGGGCAGCACTCAGGACTCTGAATCCTGCAATCTGAGTTCAAATCTCAGTGGGACCTTGTGGTAAAGCCTTGGAGCTCCCAGTGCTCCACTTCCCTGTCTCCAGCTGTGCAAGAGCCCTTTTTTCCCCTCCTGCTGGATGGGTCAGGGCTCTAGAACTGACACCTGAGGGTTGGGATTCTCACGGCTTCACCTGGTGCCCACAAGTCTGGCACTTGCCACTGTGCTTGAAGGAAACAGGGCTGGGCAGGTGGGAGCCCAGCACCTCTCCTCCTCTGGGCACCTAGAGCAGAGGCGGCTGGTGCTGACAGCTCCAAGGGAAGGCTTAAAAGCAGTGGAGGTCAGGGCAAGAGGAGGAGAGGACCATGCCTATGTGTGGCCAGCAGACAGCCACAGGGCCAGCCTGCTCCCTGCTGTGCTGAACCCCACTGAAGGCCACCCACAGGCCAGCATGCGGGGCGGCTGCTGATGCTCTGTGGCCAACATCAGAAGAGGGTAGGAAAGCAGGGCTGGGCCCCTGGTGGGGCCTCTTACCATTTCCACTCCAGGTGCTCACTTTGGAAGTGGAGCCGCCCATTTTCTTTGGCAAGTCAGGAAGGGCAAAGGCGAGACTGGAAGCACCTGGGGCTCATGCCCCAGCCTTTGTGACGCCCAACCCCCAACTCCTTCCCGGGGCTCTAGCTGAAGCCAGAGCATTGGCCTGAGCGGCCAAGAAGAGGTTCCAGCCCTGAAGGGAGCAGGACTTGCAGCACAAAGTGAGCACAACCACGAGGGGACTCAAATCCTGAATCATCCGATCCACAGGGAGATGCCTTATCCTTTAGGCCACATGATGAGGGGGTCTAAGCTCTTCTTTGGAAAAGCCGGACACTGTGTTTCTCAGGTCATCTGCTGAGGGGGCCAAGACGCTCTGGGCACAAGAAGTCGAGTTCCCAGCGAGACGTGAGAGTTAATTGTATGGGGCCAGGTGCAGGGCTTTGGCAGGGAGGCTCGGGCATGGGGGATTGAGGTGCAGCGGATGGACCGGCTGTCTAGGCACAGAGATTTAGTCTCCCTGAGGAGGAGGAGGAGGAATCCTGCTGACAGGCAGTGGCTGTGCAGAAAAAGAGGAGGGGTTCCTGGGACTTTTTTTGCCTCTCTTTTGCCTGCCTGCTCGCTCTTGCCTGCACACTGGGATAATCACTCTTGTAGTGAATGGTGAAGATGTTTCCTAACAAGCCCAGGTAGCTCAGTTGGTAGAGCATCAGGCTCTTAATCTGAGGGTCCAGGGTTCAAGCCCCTGTCTGGCTGCTCAGCTTTTAAGTTGCCTTGTATGCCAGGAGCCAAACTCTGTTCACAGCCACATGCAGATTCCCAGAAGCTGTGGCCATTTCCTGGAAAGGTTCCTTTCCTTAGCAAACAGGAGACAGGCCACATCCGCAGGTGCAGATAGCGCAGTCTCTGGCCCCCAGGAAGTGCTGTGGGGCCAGGTGCTGAGAAAGCCAGAGGGGGAGCAGCAGAGATGAGGGGAAGAGAGACAGAGAAGCAATGAGGACAGAGCACAAGTGTAAAGGGGGCATCTGGTCTGGCTATTGGGGCAAACTTCCCTGGTTTATACAAGACCCTGGTGGAATTGGCCAGTGGAAGGATCTGAGTCCCCACTCCCTTACCCAGAGGCTGCCTGACCTCGAGGACTGTTAGGATACAAAGATGCAGGCCAGTCTGCAAAGGCCTGTACTTTAAGAATTTAGGTGTATTTTTTATCACTTAGCTAGTTATAAAGATATAAAAGAAAGAATAAAAAATCACTGTCTGTCTGTGTAATGGCCTTCTCTTACTGTGACAGTCTGAGGCCTGGTTCTTCGGCTAAGCAGCAAAGGCAGCCATAAGCTGGGAAGTGTATGGTCACAACCTCACATTCCCAACTAGTCACACTGAAATAAGGTGCGATTGGGCTGTTAGGAATACAGTCCTGCCCTGATATTCCATCACCTCCAGAGAAAGGGAAACTTAGTTTGGTAGCATCCTGTCTGGCAAGAACTCACTCATCAATAGACACAGCTGGAAAACCCTTATGTCTGTATAGATGTAGTTGTGAAATCCTCCCTTCTGTATTGTTTTGTATGTTTATTTGCATGGTCTCTGTCTGGGTCTGTGATTGTTTCTGTCTGCTGTATAATTCATTTTGTTGGGTGTAACCAGTGAAGGAGGTGGAATATAACCATGTTACAGTATATCAGGACTGGTTAGTCTAGAGAAGGAGTGAGGGTGCCAGGCGGCGCGGCGGTCGGGGCCGCGTGGTGAGTGCCCCGCTGAAGCGCTGGCCACCCCCCTTCTCTCTCCCCCCGCTCCCTCCCCTTCCCCCCCACTAGACCGGGCGCGCACTGTGCAGCACAGGGAGTCCACTGGCTCCGGCCGCCCTGTGGGGTTTTTTGTTTTGTTTTTCCCCTGCTTTGCCGGCCGCGCCGTTGTCTTCCCCCCCATGCCCCTGCTTTGCTGCTCCAGCCCCACCGTTTTTGTGTTGTCCTCCGCCACTTTGCCGCTTCAGCCGCGCCGTATCCCCCCACACACCCCCGCTTTGCCGCTCCAGCTGCGCCGTATCCCCCCACACACCCCCGCTTTGCCGCTCCACCCGTGCCATTTTTTCCCCCCTGTTTTGTTGCTCCGGTGGCCCCACCCCATTTTTTTTTGCTTGGGGCGGCAAAAAAGCCAGAGCCGGCCCTGTCCACACCTGACTCCTGCCATCTCTACCCGGGCCTGACAAGCTTTACTTGTGTTTGGATTCTGCAAAGCAGAGGAGCAGGTGAGGTTTTCCTTGCAAGTTGTGTGTGAGTCAATCTTTGGCCAGGTCTGCACTACAAAGTTGTTTCAGCAGAATTATATTGCTCAGGTGTGTGAAAAACACACAACGCTCCCTCGGTCGGCAGCTTGTGGCCGGTGTACACACCGTGCAATGTCACGTCTGGCGACAAAACTGCCCTGTTTTGCTGACAAAATAAAACGACTTCGATGAGAGGGCTAGAGCTTTTTGCAGCAAACTTAAAGTGACAGAGGAGATGCTGCTGTTCATTATATCACCATAACTGGCCTCCTCCAGTATCCCACAATACCCGCCGTGAACTCGCCTGCCCTGCATTCCTGCTACAGAGCCATGGGCCCCTCCCCTTTCATCGCTCTGGGAAGTTCTGACAGCTGAGCCTGCTGCTCTGCTCCGGCAGCCAGGAGCAAATCACTGCTGTGGATGCTGCTCTCTCCTGCCCTGCGAACACAGAGCAGGGTGCTGGGAACTTCCTTACATTGGGGGGGGTGGGCACCGGCATTCGAACTGTGATGCCCCCATGACACCCCTTCCATCAAGGAGGCTCTTACCTTCTAAACAGGGACGTCTGTTTTCTAGTAAAATCACTAAAAGGGAAGGAGAAAACTCGAAAGAGGTTCCTCCTGGCGCTCACGTACGTGAACCCGAATACTCTCTCAGGCCTCAAAGAGAGACCTGGAGAAGGAGACTTGCTGAAGCAAAGCCACAGGGGTCTCTGAGGTTTCCCTGGCCCCTCACCCCTGTCCTGCCTGGCTGATGTCAGCATCTCTCTGTGAGGTCACCACCTCCCCACCACCTTTGACCAATAGTCTGAGGTCCTGCAAAAGGCCTTTGTGATGTCACTGCCACACCCCTCCCTTGCTGGGCTAATGTCCTGCCCCTGGCCAGGCACTTTGGAGGTTTGAGCTACTCCCTGTGGATCACCCCACTCAAGGAGCGTTCGTTCTAGGCAGCAAGCTGGCTAGACAGGGAAACATCAGACGCTGCTCCCAATGCTACACTCACTTTTTCTGAAATTAGTCGACTTTATGGCCAGAAGAGACCATTAGAGCATCTAATCTGACCCCCTGCATATCACAGGCCTCCTGTATGACACAATAGCTACTTTTGGGGGCAACACATTCCAGAAAGGCAGCTAGTCTTCATTGAATGACATCAAGAGATGGAGAATCCACCACTTTCCTTGGTAGCTTGTTCCTGTGGTGAATCATCCTCGCTGTTGAATATTTGTGCCTTAGTTGTAATATGAATTTGTCTCTTTTCACCTTCCAGCCATTGGGTCTTGTTATGCCTTTCTCTGCGAGATTAAAGAACCCTTCCATACCCAATCTTTTCTCTCCATTAAGGCACTTCAACACTTCAATGAAGTCACTTTTCATTCATGAAGGACCGCCCGCCGCCGAATTGCCGCCGAAGACCCAGAGTGGAAGAATCTCCGGAGGCCCGGACCCCACGAGAGTTTTCCAGAGCTCCCGGAGTTAGTGAAGGACCCCGCTCCAGGAGCCCCAAAAAACTCTTGTGGGGGCCCCTGCGGGGACCAGGGCAAATTACCCCACTTACTCCACCATCTGGGTGGCCCCGATGGGACCTGGAGCTACTATTATTTCAGGACTCCTGTGAGACCCTCAGCTGGTCGGTTTGCACTCTGCTCTTGGGACTCTCTCTCCTCCTCCCTCTCTGCTGCTCTCCTCCCCTAGACATTGAACCCAGCCCTTGCTGCTGCCAACATCAACTGGCAGAAGGGCCTATAAGTCCCCTGCCTGAGGGGAGGCCAACGCATGTGGTCGGCCATAAGCAATATGATATTTTCTGTCTTATTCTCTATCCCTTTATTAATGATTCCCAAGATTCTCTTTGCTTTTTTGCCCGTCGTTGCACACTGAGTGGATGTTCTCAGAGAACTATCCGCAGTGACTCCAAAATCCCTCACTTGAGTGGCAACAACTATTTTTGGCCTCGTCATTTTATATGTATAGTTGGGATTATGTTTTCCACTTTGCATTTATCAACAAATCTGTCATTTTGTTGCCCTTTCACCCAGTTTTGTGAGCTCTTTTAGTAACTCTTCGCAGGCTGCTTTGGACTTAACTTTCCTGAGTAGTTTTGGATCATCTGCAAATTTAGCCACCTCGCTGTTTACCCCTTTTTCCAGATCATTTATGAATATGTTGAATAGCACTTGTCTCAGACCCCCTGGGGAACACCACTATTGACCTCTCTCCATTTTGAAAACTGACCATTTATTCCTACCTTGTAACCAGTTATTTACCCATGAGAGGACCTTCCCTCTCATCCCATGAGAGTGTAATAGAGCAGCATAGGGCTTCCTTGGAGGGGGAGTGAACTGAGAATATATCAGGGGGTCGTGCATATTTACTGTCCTGGTGAAAAAGTGTGTCTGATACTCAGTCTTTGCTGCTCCTGTCGGCTGTGACTGCTGAGGACATTTTCCTTCTCTCCTCCAGGGTCTCCCTTCTGCCAGAGTCTCAAAAAGTCCAGCTGCCCTGCAGACTATGGCAGAGCAGTTTGGTAATAGGCTGCAGGACTCACGACATAAGAATGTAGCTGCTGTAGCACCTTGACTGTCCATGGGCCAAATCCTGCAGCCTTGGCAGCCCTGGATAACCTCCCACTGATGGTGATGGGAATTGAGCCTTTGTAACTAGCTGCTGGTACCTGAGGTCTCAGCCATGGATTAAACTGGTGGCAAACACAGCTTCAGCCAAAGCAGTGAAGGTGTAAGTGAAAGAGCAAAGCCGGCCATCCGGGGAGCTGCTGCAGTCCCGTCACCACAGCTGGAAGGGAGAAGAGGAAAAACTCCCTAAAGTGCTGGGAGCAGCCCTGAGAAAAGGAAGTTTGTCAGTGAGATCAGTAGCAATAACTATGAAATGAAGAAGTGCTTTGTCCTCTGTGCCGACATGGCTGAATTGTGTTACTTTACTGTGAGAATAAGCTTTAAAATATCCTGCTCTAATTTCAGGATGGGTCTGTAACCATAAATGGACTCTGTGGGAAGTGGCCTCTGGATAGTGATCTTTGGGCAGAGCTGGCTGAAGAGCCTTCCTACTCACCAGGAGATCCTGGCTTGGCCTGACAGTTCTTCCTTGCTGAACCTGGCTTTTCTGTCAGGCTCCTTTCTTTTATTTCTTCTCATGAAAAGAAAAGACCTCACTGCACAATCCTTGTAAGTGCTTGTTCAAGACACAGAGACCCTCCCTTGCAGCTAAGTCTTGGAAAGTGTTAAGTGGTAAATCTGGAGCTGATGGAAAGGTTACCATGACTCAGAGTTGAGCTGAAGCTGCTGTGACTGAAACACAGAGCACTAATCAGTATCTGATCACAGCAGCTGCTTGGAGAAGCACATGTTAGAAGCCCTCTGTCAGCTCAGCTGTGGCTTTCTGTGCACTGAGCCAGCCTGCTCAAGGTCTGCAAATCTTGAGGGAAATGGGGAACATTTTTACTTTGGAATTTGAAGGTTTAGTCTTGGACCATCAAGTAGAATGGTTGCAAATGTCTTCTTGGGGAAGGCACCATGGCTTAGTAGGCTAAAGCCCCTCTCTAGTAAACAGGAGATCCTGGGTTCAACTCCCAGTGGTGCCTTGTTCTATAGCTGTTGTCTCCTCTGCTCACATTTTCCTGTGCCTTCCTAGGAAACAAAAGAGACCTCCCTTGACAATCCAAGTAATTGCTTGTGAAGGAAAAGGCTTCTTTCCAGCAGAGCGTTGGAGAGAATCAAATCCTCAGTCTGGAGTTGATCAAAAGGCTATTGGCATTGGCAAGGAGGTTGCTCCGGCTGCAATTTGCTGTGACAGGAGACCCTGTGTCATGCGCCGATGCGATTCGCTGGGGATATCTGTGCACAGAGCCCCTTCTAGAGGGTTCTCTGCAGGGCTTGCAGGAAATGGAGAATTACTGTCCTTTCACCTTTCATGTTAGTGTTGATGAAAAATGGAGCAATTAGGGGAGAAGTCCCAGAGCGTGGCACCATGGCAGAGCTTGCCAAGAGAGCTGCTGGATAAAGAGCAGATTCAGGATCCAGCATCCAGTGCTGCCTTGCTGAACGTGCCTCCTCTTGTCACCTTTTGGTCAATCTTTTTTGTTAACGGAGAAGCTCGACTCTGGCTAGCTATACAAATGCTTGCAAAAGAAACAGGTCTTTTTGCTTACAACTGTCAAAAGGAGGCTTTGGATAAACATGGAAACAAGGTCAAGGTCACTGTAACTCATCTTGCATGTGCAGTTGTTGAAGCTACAAGGCAGAGCACTAAGCACAGTATTACCACGGCTGGTCACAGCAGGATCTCTGTGTGGTGAGATCCGTGGGGTACAATCCTAAACTGTGGAACTGCTCTGTCCTCTTATCTCTCCAGCCTGGGCTGTGTCTTACAATGCTGCACTAGTGACAAGCAGCAAAACCCCCTCCATGTGCTGTGATCACTCAGCCAACAACATGCAGCAATGCACCCAACTAAGTGGCATGAATGCTCTATATGCCACTCCTCAATTATACATAGCGAGACACCAGCATATCTCCCCAGCCCTCAGCCTTGCACCTCAGAAATGTACCCTCTTACACTGCTCAAAACCTCTTGAAAAGTGCAAGCTCATTAATTAATTCACCACTTCCTCAAAAAGAAAGTGAACATGCACCAGCCTTTTTAATTTGAGCAGCTTTCCCAAGCACTTTGGACAATTTCACAAGTAAGTATAAAACATTAAAATAAGTTTATTAACTACAGAAAGATAGATTGTAAGTGATTATAAGTGTTAGGCAGAGAGGTCAAAGCTGGTTACGTAAATGAAAATAGAATCTTAGTGTGACATTCTAGACCTTTGGGGGAGCGGCTGTAACCCCCATATTCCTCATTTTCATATAATCATAGAATCATAGAATCTCAGGGTTGGAAGGGACCTCAGGAGGTCATCTAGTCCAACCCCCTGCTCAAAGCAGGACCAAACCCAACTAAATCATCCCAGCCAGGGCTTTGTCAATCCTGACCTTAAAAACCTCTAAGGAAGGAGATTCCACTACCTCCCTAGGTAACCCATTCCAGTGCTTCACCACCCTACTAGTGAAAAAGTTTTTCCTAATATCCAACCTAAACCTCCCCCTCTGCAACTTGAGACCATTACTCCTTGTTCTGTCATCTTCTACCACTGAGAACAGTCTAGATCCATCCTCTTTGGAACCCCCTTTCAGGTAGTTGAAAGCAGCTATCAAATCCCCCCTCATTCTTCTCTTCTGCAGACTAAACAATCCCAGTTCCCTCAGCCTCTCCTCATAAGTCATGTGCTCCAGCCCCCTAATCATTTTTGTTGCCCTCCGCTGGACTCTCTCCAATTTATCCACATCCTTCTTGTAGTGTGGGGCCCAAAACTGGACACAGTACTCCAAATGAGGCCTCACCAGTGCTGAGTAGAGGGGGATGATCACATCCCTTGATCTGCTGGAAATGCCCCTACTTATACAACCCAAAATGCCATTAGCCTTCTTGGCAACAAGGGCACACTGTTGACTCATATTCAGCTTTTCGTCCACCGTAACCCCTAGGTCCTTTTCTGCAGAACTGCTACCCAGCCATTCGGTCCCTAGTCTGTAGCAGTGCATGGGATTCTTCCGTCCTAAGTGCAGGACTCTGCACTTGTCCTTGTTGAACCTCATCATATATCGTGATCTTACATATAGAGCATGACTTGTAAGGTATCAGGGGAAAGGATATGATCTGCTGAAAGTCATTTCTCTACCCATTCATGCATATGAAGTTATAAGAATTGTGTAGTATGGTTGTCACTATGCTGTAAGCAGTGATGAACTGCCAAAATATTAACAACCGGTTCCCTCCTTCTCACCTCACGAGGGGGGTCGTGCCCCCCCGGGAGCTCATGCCCCATCCAACCCCCCATGTTTTTTACACCCCCCCCAGGACCCCTGACCCATCCCCCCCTTTCCCTGTCCCCTGACTGCCCTTTGCAGCCCCATCCAACCCCTCCTCTCATTCTTGATGGCCCCCCGGGACCCCTGCCCCATCCAACCACCCCTTCTCTCTGTCCCTGAGTGCCCCCACCACCTCATCCAACCCCTGCTCCTTCCTGATTGCCCCCCGGGATCCTTGCCCCCATTCAATCCCCCTGTTCCCTGCCCTCTGACCGCCCTGACCCCTATCCACCCCCCCACAACCCAGCGAATACCCCCTGCCCCCTTACCACACTGTCTGGGGCCGGGACCTCAACCGGCCCTGCGGGGCCCGAATCCCCGGGCCGGGCCGGCACCGGGGCCAGAGCCGCTCCGCCGGCACCGGGGCCGGAGCCGTGGGGCCCGACTCCCCGGGCCGGGCCCGAGCTGGGGGTGCTTGGCTGGGACCGGGCTGGGGCACTCGGCCAGGGCCAGAGGGAGCCATTCCACCCCTGTGCCCAGCTTACCTGCCTGCTGCTTTTTTCTGGCTTCCCGTGAACATTTGATTCGCGGGAAGCAGAGGAGAAGGAGGGCGGAGCATTCAGGGGAGAGCGGGAGGTGAGCTGGGGCCGGGCAGACAGCTGCCTGAGCCTTTGTTAAATTTAAAAGCTTTTTAGAGCCGGTTGTCCTGGAACCACCAGTTCTAAAAAGGCTTCTAAACTTAACAACCGGTTCTTGTGAATGGGTGTGACCTGGCTGGAGCTCACCACTGGCTGTAAGTTGGGGAATCAGCCACCACCTGCATGAGGCCACACAGGGGGAATTGCTCAACCTTGCTTGGAAAGACACATGGTGCTGGGCCCCCATCCATCTGAAGTCTTCGGTGTCACAGTGACCCAAGGTGTGTGCACAGAATGGGGACGGTGGGTGGGTGGGTGGATGAATTGATTTCTGCATGTGTTTGTGTGGTTTTCTGCAAGGGTTTTGTGTGGGGAGGGGTGTTATTACAGATCTGGGGGTTGTGTTTGTGGCTGTGCAAATGTGTGTGTGTTCATGTGGCTAGATTTGTGCATGTGTTTGCATCTGTTAGTAGTTGTGTTGATGTTGGCTGGATTATGTGGGTGTTTGTGTATATTAGCAATTGTGTGTGTGTGTGGCTGGATTCATGCATGTGTTCGTGTATGTTTGCAATTATGTGTGTGTGTGTATGTGTGTGCGAATGCTCAGCTGCCCTCTGCTGGTGCAACAACCGTTTCTCTATATGTCCCAGCCCCCATACCGTCGACCCCGGTGGTGATTTCCCCATCTTACAAGGGCTGGCTGGCCTGACACTTAACCCCTCTGTGAAGTGTGGTGGGGGCTGCAGCTCACCCCCTGTGGGGCAGAAGGGCCCAGGTGTGGGACACTGGGCTCCGATGCACCTGGAGAGCAACTCAGGTGAGGTGGGGCAGGGCATGTGGTGTCCGTTCTGCGTTGCCTGGTGCTGGGCCACTGCACAATCCCCAGCCACGCCGCACAGCGCGCCCCGAGAGGGGGCATGGGGGCCAAGCAGACGATCCAGCATGAGGGGGGTGAGGATGTGTGGTTGGGGGGAGGAAAAGCCTTGGGCTGCACTGGGGGAGTGCAGAGCAGGGGTGACACCCCAGAAACCTGCAGCAAAGGGATGGACAGGTGGGGTGGGTGGATAGAAGAGGCAGCGGGACTAAAATCTAAAAGGGGAGTGTGGGGTCTGGTGGTCAGAACGGGGGAGGGGGGTTGGTGGTCAGAATTCCTGGGTTCTATCTCCAGCCCTGGGAGGGGAGTGGGAGCCAGTGGTTAGGGTGTGTGTCAGGGGGAGAGCCAGGACTCCTGGGTTCTCTCCCTGGCTCTGACTCTCTCTTGTGCAATCCCTCGGCAGTTACCCAACTCGCCAGCGTGTGGGAGCGAGGGGCTGGGGCTGGGTTGTGACACAGCCCAGAGTCCTGTGCTGCCCCTTTGTTACCCAACCCGGGGCAGGGTGGGGGATGGCCTGGGAGACCTGCTAAGAAAGGCGCTTCTGGTGGGTCTGTGTGTGGGTCACGCTGCCCCCGGCTGGATAGACCCCTCTAGGTCAGAACCAGTCTCACCCCTTGTCCTTCCTAACTGCCCCCCCAGGACCCTTGCCCCCATTCAATTCCCCTGTTCCCTGCCCTCTGACCACCCCCAGTCCCGACCCTAATCCACCCCCCGCCCTCTATCCAACACCCTCTCCCTGCTCCCTGTCCCCCTTACCCTGCTGCCTGGAGATGGGGGTGTTAGGCCTGAATAAAGATGTAGCACAAAACCAGTTATGCCAACCTGACTAAAATCAGGCTAGCAGAGGTTTCTGGGAAAACCCAGAGTGAAATACTGACAGACACCATTGTCTCACAAAGCCCTGGGAAAGAGCAAGATAAGTGAGGGGGCTGGTGCCAGCTGTGTTGTGTTAAGACACAGTGTTTGAAGGACCGATAAGAAACACAAGCATCTCACAGTTCTGACTAACTCCCTGGTTTAGTGTTCGGTGTGTTTTTAACTCCCTCACATTCCTAACCTTTGGCGCTTGTTGAGATATTAATAATATAATGCTGTAGAGATTAGGCATGCGTATATATTAAAAGGTGTCTAATTTCTAGTTGTTAGACAAAGGGGGTGGATTGCTTAAGTAAATGATTTATGACGTAATAAAACTGTCTATATAAGCTATACTAAGCTGTAAAGGGGGGGCTGGTTCTTTTCGGATACGAGCTGTTCTTTACTGATACGTGCACTTGTCAATAAAGAACAGCTCGTATCCTGGCCGGGGACGCGCGGCACCTAGAGCCCTCCTTGTGCCCCCCGCCAGCTCACCTGCAGGAAGCTGCTGCTTCCTTCTCAGCCCTCCCAGGCTTCCCGCGCTAACAGCTGATTGGCGGGAAGCCTGGAGGGGGAGGCAAAGCTGGAGCCAGGTGAGCTGGGACTGGGGGCAGGGCGCGGCGCTGCTGGAACCTTTGTTAAATTTAAAAGCCCTTTACAACCGGTTATAAAAGGGTTTCTAAATTTAACAACCGGTTCGCATGAACCGGTGCGAACCGGCTGCAGCTCACCACTGGATCCAGCCCTATAGACCTGTAGGGGCAGGGAGATACTGGGGCCAGGAGGGGAGAAGGGGGGTTGGCAGAGACCCAGCCCGGGGTGCAGCGGAAATGGGCTGGTTTGGAGGGAGCTGGGGAGGAGAAGAGACACAGGGCAGGACACATGTTGGGACAGGGAAACTGAGTCACTCCGAATACATGCGGAGCAGGGCAGGGCGGAGGCAGATCATGCTGGTCCCAGGGTAATTTCAGGGGGTTCTGATTCCCCACTCAGCCGGGGGGCTCCCCTCTGGGCTGAGGAGCCCTGGGGTGGGGCGGGTGCAGGGGCTGTGTGTGTGTGTCAGGCTGGGGGAGCTGCCTGGGCAGAGGGGCTGGAACTGGGGGGGCTGCAGCAGCCCCTGGCTTGACGTGGTTTCCATCACACCCAGGGGTTACAGTTGGTTCAGTGGCTCAGCACCCCCCACTATACAGATTGTTCTGGCACCACTGGCCTAGGGTCACCGTCTAGTGCCCTTTGCCGCCCCGCTCAGGGCCTGGCTGGCTCTCCTAGAGCAGGGCGAGCGCCCAGCTCTCCTGGGGCAGGGCTGGCGAGAGCTCTGGACAGATACTAACAGCGCCGGGGAGCCTGGACGAATATTAGTGGGACAGAGGAGCCTGGGGCAGTTTTATCAGAGAGCAGAAATGAATCCCGAACACAGCACCGGAGCTGCAGTGCTCAGCGCGTGGGCCTGGCTCTCCTGCACAGTCTCCCTGCACCCCCTCGTGGCATAACAAGTTCCCTGCAGAGAAGCAGAGGTGCGGGAACGAGAGCTGCGGCAGGGGCTGCAGCACCCCCATGTCTCACTGAGCAAAGCTCCAGGTGCTGTGGGAACAAAGCCAGCATTATTGTGCGATTCCAGAGAACCCCTGAGCTGTGCTGCCCCTGTGTAGTGTGAGCGGGAATTGCACGTTTTCACACTGCTTGTGAATACGAGGGCCAGTGCAACCATTTAGGTAAACTAGGCGGCCACCTAGGGCGCCTAGTGGTTGGAGGCGCCTAAAAGCCCCCTCAGGCGAGGAGGTGGAGCTGAGGTGAGCTGGGTGGGAAGATGCGCGGGGAGGGCTGCCCGCAGTAATGGGGGGTTGGGGGCGCACAGGGGAACAGCTCCCCACCCCAGCTCACCTCCACTCTGCCTCCTCCGCCGAGCACACAGCCCAGCTCTAATTCTCCTCCAGTCGGCACCGCAAGCCTGGGAGGGGAGGAGAATTAGAGCGACCTCCAGCGTGCTCAGTGGAGGAGCCGAGGTGAGCTGGGGCGGGCTCCCCAGGCAGGGTTAGCTGCCGTGGGGGGGGGGGCCGCGGGGGAGAGGGGTTAGCTGTCACAGTGAGTGGAGTAGCTGCTGCTGGGGGGCTGAGTTAGCTGCCATGGGGGGGGGGGCAGGGTTAGCTGGGTGGGAGGGTGCAAGGTGGAAGTTTCACCTACGGTGCAAAATTTCCTTGCACCTGCCCTGGGGCTTTCCGCACCCCTGACAGGCTGATTAGACACCTGCAGCCAATCAAGGCAGAGCTACTCAGGGCACCTGGGTTTAAAAAGGAGCTCACTTCAGTTTGTGGTGTGCATGTGAGGAGCTGAGAGGGAGAGTGTGTGCTGTGCTGTGCTGTGCTGTGCTGTGCTGTGCTGTGCTGTGCTGTGCTGTGCTGTGCTGTGCTGTGCTGTGCTGTGCTGTGCTGTGCTGTGCTGTGCTGTGCTGTGCTGCTGGAGGACTGAGGAGTACAAGCATTATCAGACACCAGGAGGAAGGTCCTGTGGTGAGGATAAAGAAGGTGTTTGGAGGAGGCCATGGGGAAGTAGCCCAGGGAGTTGTAGCTGTCACGCAGCTGTTACAGGAGGCAGGGCCCTGGGCTGGAACCCAGAGTAGAGGGCAGGCCTGGGTTCCCCCAAACCTCCCAACTCCTGATCAGACACAGGAGGAGGTGACCCAGACTGTGGGTTCCACCAGAGGGGAAGATCACTGAGGTGAGAAAATCTGCCAATAAGTGCAGGACCCACCAAGGTAGAGGAGGAACTGTTGGGACAGGGAAACTGAGTCACTCCGAATACATGCAGAGCAGGGCAGGGCGGAGGCAGATCATGCTGGTCCCAGGGTAATTTGGGGGGTTCTGATTCCCCACTCAGCCGGGGGGCTCCCCTCTGGGCTGAGGAGCCCTGGGGTGGGGCGGGTGCAGGGGCTGTGTGTGTGTGTCAGGCTGGGGGAGCTGCCTGGGCAGAGGGGCTGGAACTGGGGGGGCTGCAGCAGCCCCTGGCTTGACGTGGTTTCCATCACACCCAGGGGTTACAATTGGTTCAGTGGCTCAGCACCCCCCACTATACAGATTGTTCTGGCACCACTGGCCTAGGGTCACCGTCCAGTGCCCTTTGCCGCCCCCCTCAGGGCCTGCCTGGCTCTCCTAGAGCAGGGCGAGCGCCCAGTTCTCCTGGGGCAGGGCTGGCGAGAGCTCTGGACAGATACTAACAGCGCCAGGGAGCCTGGACGAATATTAATTGGACATAGGAGCCTGGGGCAGTTTTGTCAGAGAGCAGAAATGAATCCCGAACACAGCACTGGAGCTGCAGTGCTCGGGGTGTGCGCCTGGGTCTCCTGCACAGTCTCCCTGCTGTAGCCCTGAGGATTAATCTGTTGGTCTGTATAAAATGTCTTTTTGATAAAAGTGTGTAGGCTGCATAGATTAATAGGAATTTGCAATAGCTGTAACACAAGATACCTAGAAACTTCTAAGCCAGACATCCTGGCCTATTTCCTCTGTGACGCTGAAAGCAACCTTTAAGACCCTTACTCAGAAAAGTAATAATAGGAGACAAACCTACGCAAATGTCTAGGGACTTTTTGAATGTCTGCTAACCTTTCACCTAGTTAGGGTAAAAGGAGGGTATTTTTGACCACAAATGTAACACGTACACCCGCAAGCTACTATATAGCTGTCATTAGTACGCACACAAAAGGTCAGCCAATGAAAACAGGTACCCTCACCTTTCCATGGGGGAAAGACAAATTTGGGCATAGGAGGAAGGATTTCTCCCTATAAAAGGTGTGACAATCCACCATTAAGGCAGGCGATCCATCTCTCTGTTTCCTTGTCGTCTCAACCTGCTTCGAAGCCTCTTTCTCCTACGAAAGCTGTCAATACTAAGTCGTAGTATTAATTCTTTTCAAAGTTGTGAGTATGAACAAATTCTTATTTCTGCTAGAGCATTTAGGTTAAAAAGAGAGTTTTACTCATAACCAGTCTCTTTATAACTTCCTCTATCAATAGGTGTGAACAACACCCTCTTTGCTGCAGAGTGCATTTAGAACTGTATAATATCATCTCATATCTCTTAAAGAACTGTGATATTTTGTAACTTTGTAATCAAACTGCTTTTAACATTTTACATTTACTTCTTGTTTTATTGATTTTAAATAAAAGGTCTTGTTTGACTAAACTTCGTCTCAGTGTAATTTCCTGTTATATACCCCAATCTCCTTGTATTAAATTCTGTGAAGCCTGATTCAAGACGAACTTTATCTTCTGATCACACATATTGGCGAGCCATATCCATATTATTAATATTTATCACTTATTATTAACATTCTTATTTAATTAGAAAATTAATTATTAACTAAAACCAAATTGAGTGGATAAATTCCACTGTCCCTACTAACCCTCCCCAAATCAGGCTACACTGCACCCCCTCATGGCATAACAAGTTCCCTGCAGAGAAGCAGAGGTGCGGGACCGAGGGGTGCAGCGGGGGCTGCAGCACCCCCATGTCTCACTGTGATACACTCCAGGTGCTGTGAGAACAAAGCCAGCATTATTGTGCGATTCCAGAGAATCCCGGAGCTGTGCTGCCCCTGTGCAGTGTGAGCGGGAATTGCACATTTTCACACTGCTTGTGAACACACCTGGGTACAGTTCACAGGCTTTCAGCACCCCTGACAGGCTGATTAGAACACCTGCAGCCAATCAAGGCAGAGCTAATTAGGGCACCTGGGTTTAAAAGGAGCTCACTTCAGTTTGTGGTGGGCATGTGAGGAGCTGGGAGCAAGAAGTGCAAGGAGGTGAGAGGGAGAGGCTGTGCTGCTGGAGGACTAAGGAGTACAAGCGTTATCAGACACCAGGAGGAAGGTCCTGTGGTGAGGATAAAGAAGGTGTTTGGAGGAGGCCAGGGGGAAGTAGCCCAGGGAGTTGTAGCCGTCACGCAGCTGTTACAGGAGGCACTATAGACAGCTGCAATCCACAGGGCCCTGGGAGTAGAGGACGGGCCCAGGTTCCCCCAAACCTCCCAACTCCTGATCAGTCACAGGAGGAGTTGACCCAGACTGTGGGTTCTACCAGAGGGGAAGATCACTGAGGTGAGCAAATCTGCCAATAAGCGCAGGACCCACCAAGGTAGAGGAGGAACTTTGTCGCAGCCTCTAATTGCAGCATTTTTAAACGATCTGCATGCTGCTTGTGGGCTCCTAACACTTGCCACAGCAGCTCCTTTTAACTTCCATTCAACCATCTGTACTTATGCCGATAGGTCGACTTTAGGTCTTTAACTTTGATTGGTAGCTGAGAAGATGGTAAACTGGACAGAAACCTCTTCATTTCCTTGTTATTTCCTGACTTCTTTATTCATTGCCTTTTCCTTATTTCCCAGCAGATTGACTGGATCTGGGTGCTAGCAGGGGGCCCTGACGGGCTCCTTATTTTCTGATTTCTTTCGGAAGCATTGAACTTGCCAGGGCACAGTCAGATTCTGGATGCTCATGGAAATGTAACACCTCATGCTCAGCTTTAGTTCTGTTTCTCAGCTCTTTTGTAAAATCAATCTTTAGGCTGACATGTAGCATCCTTGCATTAGGAGATGACTAATTAATAAGACCATAAACCTTGGAAATCAAATGTAACCTGAAGTCCACAGAAGAGCCCGAAAGGCCATTGGGGAGTGGAGTGCAAGTTGAGGAAGACTTCCCTGCCCAGCTTCTCTCTCAATTCTCGTTTTCCTGGATTGAGCGCAAAAGTCGGGAATCAGCTCAGGGTAGGGTTATACCACATGTGTGCAGTGGTTAGACAAGGAACTGGACTGGTATGGAGCAAAACTCTTATGTGTGCCTGATGACTGTACGTTTGGGAAGGAGCAGAAAAGAGCATTGGGGCTGCGGTATAGCGCTTGCATACACTTTCTTTGGCCTGTTTTGCTGTAAGAGTTAACAGTGAGAGATTGTTAGTCACAGGTCAGTGGGTGGGTTTATGCAAATTAGAAGCGTACAGGGAAACCAGCAAGAGGAAGGAGGCTGAAAGACTTCTCTGTCTGAACAGAATTGTGTGTTAAGGGCTCTTGCTTTGAATTCTTCCAGTGGAGTCATTTCGGGGAAGTGATCATCACTTAGTTACCTAGTTATCAAAGCCTCGTGAATGGTGTTTGGTGTGTGTCTGGGAGCTCCTCGTGCTGAAGTAGAAAGCAGTGGGGGAAGAGCGGCTGCCTACTATCCGAGACTCTCAGTATCACTTCTTGGCTCCTTAAAGCTAAGATCAAGCGTGAGGGTCATCCTATCATCATTACCCAGTCTGCTCATTTATTCATGCCCACGACTATCCAAAACCTGTTTGTATGAGTGATGTACCCTCACTGTTTACTGGCTGTACCCTGGACTCATCTACTGTATACCCCGCATTGGGGACATGATAGACTGTGTGTATGTATATGCTGTCCAATACCAAACGCTAACATCCCCCTACAACCTGTATGTTACCCCCAATGACACAATAACTGATGCTTCAAACACTTTATATCGATTATTTTTAAATATTCTCTAATAAACTTTAAATCTGTTCTTATCAGTTTAATATCTGATAGGTCCTTTATTTGAGGACTGTATGTTAAATTGATTTTTGAAACAAGGGGATGGAATAGGAGCTTGCTCTGTCCACCCCATGCACTGACCTGGTATTGCAGTGTCTCCAGGACCAATGCTTCTCCTTCAAAGGAGAATTGTCTGGTTAGAAAAGCAGAAAAAGTTTCACTCTAAAGATACTGATTTGAGAATATTTTTTAAAGTAGTTGAAAAATCAGGTCTCTTTAGCACTTTAGTTTCTTTATGACAACATATTGTTAAAATTTCTTGGGAGTGTTTTCTGAGTCTACAGCTGTGAGTTTCTCTGTCTTGCTAGACGATTGTTTTAAAAACTGAGATTCTTCTATTTGCTGTGAGTCTTTTCAACAACATGAGGGATGAATGCTTTCCAGACTGAGGGGCTGTTTGGGAGATGGTTGGTTTGGGGTGGGGGGGTTGTGTGTGTGGGGGGGGGAGACACAGATTGGTAATATTCGAGGTCACATGTATATCAATAACTGCATGAGTTACATAGACTTCTCCCCACCCAGCCTACATTCCATGTATCTTGACTGAGCCTGTCGCCCACCATCCCAGAGCAGAAGCCTGAAGCCTGAGCCCCACCGCACGTGGGAAGGTGGGGAGCTCCCGCTGGTTGCCTGCTCCTACAGTGTTTATGACTCCAGAACGGGGTAGGGACCAGCCCCTGCAGGCAGCCGGGGGAAAGAGCCGCTGCTTTGCTGCCCCCGACTCCCCCTCAATTACAGCCCAGGAGGCTGTGGCCACAATTAAAGCCCCTGGTGGCCACATTTGAGAAATGCTGGAGCTTCATAGTAAACAAATCCCAGTAGGTTTGTCACACCCCGTCCCCCACCCTTCCCCCACCCTGGGGATTTCCTGCCCTCTCCCACGCAGACCAACCTTCCTGGAAGTTCCCACCCCCTATGTATTTACTGCCCTTTCTCCCCGCAAAGGGAACCTCCAAGCAACTCCCTGATAATCCCTACCTCAACTGGCTCCACTGCAGCCATTTCCCTTCCCCGGCCCCTGGAAGGACGGAATGAGGTGGAGCAAAACATGGATGTTGCGCTGCAGCCTGTTAGGGCAAAAAGGGCAACTGGGGACATGTCAGAACAGGAAATAATTTCACAGCACAATTCCCCCCAGGCTCTTTCCCTGCACACAGATATTCTAGCTTGTCCTGCATGTGACAGAAAAATTCAAATCTAGGGTTGTCCATTAATCACAGTTCACTTACGCAATTAACTTTAAAAAAATCATGATTAATCTCAGTTTTAATCACACTGTTAAACAATAGAAAACCAATTTAAATTTATTATATTTTTGATGTTTTTCTACATTTTCAAATATATTGATTTCAATTACAACACAGGATACGAAGTGTACAGTGCTCACTATATATAGTTATTACAAATATTTACACTGTAAAATATAAAGTACTGTAGTGCAATCTCTTTATCATTAAAGTGCAACTTGCATATGTAGATTTTTTTTTTTTGTTGCATAAGTGTGCTCAAAAAGAAAACAATGTAAAACTTGTAGGATTGGCTCACTGCTGCTCCTACAACACTACATTGTTGCACTCAAAAAGAAAACAATCAGTCCTGCTTCTTGTTCAGCCAATCGCTAAGACAAACAAGTTTGTTTACATTTACTGGAGATAATGCTGCCCTTGTCTTATATACGTCACCTAAAAGTGAGAACAGGCTCTCTCATGGCACTTTTGTAACCAGCGTTGCAAGGTATTAACGTGCCAGATATGCTAACATCCATATGCCTTCATACTTCAACCACCATTCCAGAGGACGTGCTTCCATGCTGAAAACACTCGTTAAAAAAAATTGCATTAATTTGTGACTGAAGACCTTGATGAAGAACTGTGTGTCTCCTGCTCCATGGTTTTATCTGCATTCTGCCATATATTTTGTTTTATGGCAGTCTTGGGTGATGACCCAGCACATGTTCACTTTAAGAACACTTTCACTGCAAATTTGACAAAACGCAAAGAAGGTAAAATGTGAGATTTCTAGAGACAGCTACAGCGCTCGAGCCAAGATTTAAGAATCTGAAGAGCCTTCCAAAATCCAAGAGGGACGAGGTGTGAAATGTTGTCAGAAGTCCTCAAAGAGCAACACGCTGATGCAGACACTACAGAACCTGAACCACTAGACAGGAAAATCAATCTTCGGTGGGTGGCATCTGACTCAGATGAGGAATATGAATGTACTTTGGCTCGTTATCGAGCAGTACCTGTCATCAGCATGGAAGCACGTCCCTGGCCTCTGATTGCTAGAAGCTGGGAGGGGAGAACAGGGGCTGGATCTCTCCATGGCCGCCTGGTCTGGTCACTCCCTCTGAAGCCCATAGCCAGGGCCAGCCTTAGGGGTGGGTGCCACCAGGGCATTGCCCAGGGGTACCATGGTCAAGGGCGGTGCTGTACGGTAGCAGAGAGGTGTGTGCTGCTGGTGTAAAGTCAGAAACTGCTCCCGGCTGGCAGGGGAGCGCTGCTTGGGGTGGTGCCCAGATTTCTCCCTGCTCCCTCCCGGCATAGGAACATGGTGGGAGGGAGGGGAAGAGAAGGGGGAGATAGCGGTGATGAGCGGATACTGCTCCCCCCAATGTTCCTCCGTGCCCCCCTAACCTCAGATCACCTTCCCCACCTGGGCGGCTGCTCTCTGTCCTCCCCTTATGCAGCCCAGGTGGGGAAGGTGACCTGGATGCAGGGAGCCCTGATGTCGCTCCTTGCTCCCCCTCTCACAGCCCCCTAGCGATGTGCGGAGGAGCAGTGTTCAGGGGCGGCGGGGGGAGCGAGCAGCAATGCCAGCTACTCTGTGCATCCAGGTCAGTTTCCCCAAGTGGGCACAGGAGGGGGGGCAGGGGTTAGGGGAAAAGGGGTCTCAGTGCAGAGATTAGGGGTGTGGGAGGAGGCAGGGGTTAGGGGTGCAGAGGTTGGGGTGCAGGGGTTAGGGGCACTGGAAGGGGCACAGGGTTAGGGGTGCAGAGCTTGGGGGCACCAGAGGGGGTTCAGTGGTTGGGTGCCAGAGGGGGAGCGCAGGGGTTAGGGGGACAGGAGGGGCCACAGGGGTTAGGGGTGAAGTTTAGGAGGCAGGGTGAGGGGTGCAGGAGGGGGATGCAGGAGGGGGTGTAGGGGTGCCAGAAGTCACAGGTTTAGGGTTCGGGAGGCACAGGGTTAGCAGTGTAGGGGGCACAGGGTTAGGGGCAAGGGACGTAAGGGTGCTGGAGGGGATGCAGGGGGGCCAGAGGTCACAGGTTTAGGGTTTGGGGGCACAGGGTTAGGGGTTTTGGGGGCACAGGATTAGGGGTGAGGGATGTAAGGGTGCTGGAGGGGGTGCAGGGTTAGGGGCACCAGAGGTTGGGGATGTAGGGGTTAGGGGTGCTGGAGGGAGTGCAGGGGGGAGCACAGGGTTAGGGGTGCAGTGGTTAGGGATGCCAGAGGGGGGCACAGGGTTAGGGGCGTGGGGGAGGACTCAGGGTGAACAGTGCAGGGTTAGAAGCACAGGAAGGGGCATGGGGCTCTCCTGTAGCCCAAGCCCACAGGAGATTGACCCCATGTTTAAAGAACAAACCTCTATACTAAGGGCTGCAATATCCACTGGGGTGAGAAAAACTGCATCAGCCCCTTGCTGGCCAGCCTGTGAGAGCTCTGACTGTGTGTCTATAAAGGGAACAGTGAATGGAAGCTAAGTTGCCCCGGTACGCACTCTCCTGTGCAGGGCCAGCTCCAGCTTTTCTGCCGCCCCAAGCAGGAGGGGAAAAAGAAAAGCTGTGGCTCTTTGGTGGCAGCTCAACCACAGTGCTGCTTCTGCGGCAGTTCGGCATCGAGTCCTCCCTCCCAGGGCCGGCTCCAGACCCCAGCACGCCAAGCATGCGCGTGGGGCGGCATTTTGCCGGGAGGGCGGCAGGCGGCTCCGGCGGACCTTCCGCAGTCATGCCTGCAGGAGGTCCACCGGAGCTGCGGGACCAGCGGCCCCTCCACAGTCACGTCTGCAAGAGGTTCCCCGGAGCTGCAGGACCGGCGACCGGTAGCGCGCCCCCTGCGGCGTGCCGCCCTGCTTGGGGCAGCCGGATTCCTAGAGCCGCCCCTGCTGCCTCCTTTCCTCTTCGGTAGACATTTGGCAGCAGCTGAAAGATTAAGACAAGGAATGAGGGACCCACCGCCGAATTTCCGCCAAAGACCCAGACGTGCTGCCCTGATACCGGACGGGCCGCCCCTTTGAATTGGCCGCTCCAAGCACCTGCTTGCTACACTGGTGCCTGGAGCCAGCCCTGCTCCCGTGACAAGCAGGGGCTGGTGCAGAGCGTGGCAGGGCAGGGAGATGACATCTCCCCTAAGGGCGGAGCCTTTTCACAGCAAGGGCAGCACCTCCCCGCAGGAGCACAGACCCCACCTACTCCTCCTGACACCAGCACCACCCTTCCCAGCACCGCCTCATGGCAGCATCTGCTTCCGGACTCGCACCAGAAACGGGAAGTCTGGGCCGGGCCTGGCAGCGGCTGTCAGGAAATGGAAGCAGGAGACACGACCACTCCCATGGTGCTGTGGGGCCTGTCCTGGCTGGTGGGAGATGGAGGCAGTGGACACTACCACTCCCATGGTGCTGTAGGGTTTTCAGGTGGGCTGCCCCCCCCCCCAGGGTTGGGCTCCAGGGGAGGTTTGGCAGCTTAAGAGACTGGGGGTGGGTTGCTTGGAGGAGGTTTGAGGACCAACAGCGAAGGGGAAGTTGGACACCGCCCAGAATATCAGGGAGACAAGGCAGGTGAGGTGATACCTGTTACTGGACCAGCTTTGGAGCCACACAAGGTTTTCTTCATGCAGGGGAAAGGTGCTCAGAGCATCACAGTTCAATAGAAGGTGGAACGCTCTGCCCCGAACACCAGACATTCCCCTACTTCCTGGAACAGGGGGGCCTGTCCCCATTGTCCTGTAAACAGCTCCACCATGTAACCCAGAGGTGGCTGCATCTTAGCACCAAGACACCAGTGGTCACTGCTCCAGAGGAGATGGTACATACAGGCCACTGCCCTACGTGGCCCCCAGACGTCACAGACTGTGCACTGTCTTAGCTGGTCCCACACGTTACTGCCCCAAGAGGTGAGGTACACACAGGCTACTACTCAAACTGGGCACCTGGGGTCACTGCAGCAATGGTTGGGGGGGATACATGCAGGGCACTGCTGAACATGGCCACCAGGGGGCACTGCTGCAATGGGGGTGGGCGGGGGGGATGATAAACAGGCCACTGCCTGAAATGGCCACTACCAGAATGGTGTGGGGAGAGGGGGGGGGAGATACCAATAGGGCACTGCCACACCAGGGCACCATGAGGAGGTCACTGCTCCAATTAGTAGAGATACTCATCGGGTAGTGCCCCAACTGGGGGCCCTACCCCAGAGAGAGAGGGGGCTGGGGAGAGAAGAGGAAATCAAAGGCCACTGCCTCACTTAGCCACCAGGGGTCACTACCTAAATAGGGGACACACACACACAGGGCACTGCCCCACCTGACCAGCAGGGGTCACTGCCCCAATAGGGGGATATACAGAGGGTATTGCCCCACGGGGATGCCAGGGATCAGTGCCTGCCATACCTGGCACAGGGGTAGAGGGGATAGGGTGACCAGATGTCCCGATTTAATAGGGACAGTCCCGATATTCGGGGCTTTTTCTTATGTAGGTGCCTATTACCCTCCACCCCATCCCGATTCTTTACAATTTCTATCTGGTCACCTGGGGGTGGGGGCTACACACAGGGCACTGCCATACTTAGCCACTAGTGCACATCCCCAGTGGGGGAGTGATGCACACCAGGAGCAGGGCTCACTGCCACAAAGGGGTTGGAAGATGCCCAGGGCACTGCCTGACACGGCCACCCAGGCACCCTGCCACCTTGGGGGAGGTGAAGAACACACCTCAGGCACTGACTCCTCTGGCTACCAGTGGTCACTGGCCCAATGCAGGGGTTGGGGGGAGTAAATACACACAGGGGACTGCCCCACTGGGACAACACGAGTCACCGAGATGAGAGTGGGGTACACAGAGGGCACTGCCCCAATGGCTGATATACATACAGGGCCCTGCCTCACCTACCCACCAGCACTCACAGGTGCAATGGCAGTGGTGGGGTCACATAGGCAACTGCCCTCAGTGGCCACCAGGGGGTGCTGCAGCAATGCTGGGGGGATACATGCCAGGCATTGCTGCCCCTCGCCACCAGGAGTCACTGCTCCTACAAGAAGGCACCTACAGGACACTCCCGTGCCTGGCCAGCAGGGGTCACTATCACTGGGGAGAGGCTATGGGGAAGCAGAGAAAGAGCAACTAACTGCAGTGGGGAAAATCGTCATCGACCGGGGAGAAAGAACGGACTCCGCTAGGACATCGCACCAACTCCGGCCAGGCTGGATACCAGCAATTCAGGGCTGGAGCAGCTCCAGCTGGAGGCTGGGTGAAGGCAGGTGACCTCGGTCTCTGTGCTGAGCAGGATGCGTTGGCAGCGAGGAGGGACAGGGAACCCCCCGGCCAGGGTCTTGCTGCCCAAGGAAGGGGAGATCTGTGGCAGTTTTGGAGTAGCTGGTTCAGCAGCCGTGAGCCGCACGCTTGTCCCTGCCTGAGCTCTCCAGGAGCACATAACACACAGGTGTGCGCTGGATGTAGGCACCAGTGTAACAACAGGGCCAGACTCTGCTGAGTGCTGCCTGCGAGAGACGGGGCAGAGTCAGACGGGCAGATGGGGGCAGGAGATGACAGGGCCAGCGGCCATGAGCTGAACCCATCACAAGTCCAGCCTGTGACGTCACCATCCGTCCCTGCAGCTCTCCATCTGTCCTGCTGTCCGTCCAACCCTCAACCCCCCATCCGTCCCCAATGTATGCCACACACCCCCCTTCACCCATCTGCCTCACACACTCATCTATTTCCTCATGCATCCTGCTGTCCCTCTGATTGTCCCTGCAGTGTCCAGCACAAGGAGGCATAGTGGACCCTGAGCGAGGCTTTTGGGTGATGCAGTAATGGAGCTAGTGGGTGATAAGGGGGGTTCTGGGCATCTCTGATCCCTGCCCCGATTCTCCTGCGCCCAAAGCCATGACCGCGAGCCCACCCCTCTCAGTCTCAGCCCCCACAGCCCCAAAGACATGACTGGCCACTCACGCTGTGACCCAGTGACAGCAATGAGGTCTCCCCGAAGATAGGGGGTGGGAGGAGCAACCCCCTTATCCTGGCAGGCAGGACACATCCTTCCCAGTATGGCAGAGACCTTGCCCGTGGGCAGATAGACCCAGCTGAGCCCATAGGAGACTGCGGGAGGGGGAGCAGAGGAAGAGGATGCAGGCAACTGAACATGACAGGTGTCCATGAAAGGAGAGAGAGAGAGTTTGAGTGTAAGTTGGCCAACACAGAGAGAGAAACCTCGGAGGAAGAAAGAAACTCAGAACAGGGAGTCACCCTCATGGATCCAACCTTCTGCTAGGGAGCACACACCACTCCTGGCCAGAGAGTGGATCAGCCCCCGCAAATGGCAACATCATCTCCCTTGAAGCCACAGCTAGTCTGGAAACCCACACCCAGGTAACGGGACGTCCCTGCCTGGAGCCAGGCGGGCTGTGACCAGAGCCCTTCCCAAACCAGATACTTATCTCACCGACAGAGACAGCTACTCTCATCCCAGCTGGGCAGGTCTTGCCTGGCATCAACAGGATTCACCCTGTCACTGCTCTCGCTCACTTTCCATCTCACCTCGGGGCTGGACTCCGTCCCCGCGACTTCTTTTCCCTTGGTATGAAACACAACACAAGAGGAAAAGAAAAGTCAATGGTGGCGAGGCTCCTCTTCTCGCTACTCCCGCACCCCAGGGCTCCGGCTTCAACCCTCCTCCCATTCTGCCATCACAGCTACAATTAGAAATCTGAGCCCGGGGCTCACACCTGGTTGTCTCCCCAATCCTTGGCGCTGTCCAGCATGTCTCCCTCCACAGAAGTCACCTGGCCTCGTCTTAGACTCCATCTTCACATTGCTCTTCTCCTTCCCAGAGCTCCTGCTCTGCTCCTCAGACCTGTCTGTCCTCAGCTCTGCAGGCAGAGGGGAAGGGGCATGATGGGAACACACACGCCCCATTCCAGACATCACGCAGCATCCACCGGGCTACCAAACCACGTCACCTTCGGCCAAAAACCACCCCCCGCCCCGAGGGAGCAAAAAGCCTTTGTGAGCTCAGTACACACAAGCCAGGAAAAGATTAACACCCACAACCAGCCCAGCCAAAGTGGGAGCTTCCCCACCTTCCCGGCCACAGGTCCACGGGGCTCATGGGTGGAGGAGTTTGGTGGGCTGTGGGGGTCCCTGAAGAACTAGCTCAGCGTGTGAATGAGTGACTGGGATGTATGTGGGGGCCGGACTGTGGGTTGGGGTGTCCAGGAGGACCCAAGGGAAGGGACTAGGGAGATTAGGGATAGAAGAGGGTAGGGATATTGAGGTGCATTGTGTGAATGTGGGTTTATAGAGCCCAGGAAGGATAGGCGGGGATGGGTTGGAGGACCCCACAGTGGCTGAAAAGGGGAACCTGGCAGGTTTGGGGATAGCAGAGATTGGAGATGAGGAACCTCACACCCTGGGGATGGACTGGGGGAGTGGGGGGATGGGAAAGTGGGGCCCAGCAATGGAGAAATGGGTTGGAATCAATTAGGGGCAGGGCGCTGAGGACAGGGATGGAGGAAGGGGGGGTTGGGGTGCTGAGGATGTGGGGGGAGGAGGATGTCGGGGGCAAAGGGAAAGGCCAGGCAGAGCGGACAGGGTGGGGGAAGGGACGCTGGGGGCTGAGGGATCCCCACAGATGGGGGTGAGGCTGGCAGGAGAGTCACAGCAGACGGGGGGACACGGGGGGCAAGTTGGGGGGGCCTTAAAGGGGCTGTTGGGGCCCTACAGAGGGAGAGGAGAGGGTGGGGCTGGCAGGAGGGGGGGACACTGCAGGGGCAGGTTGGGGGGGGTTGAAGGCCCTGCGACCCCCGGCTGCCGTTTGTGGGGCTGCTCCCAGGCAGCTCAGCCCCCCCACTGCTGCCCCCCAGGCCCAGCTGGGGGGGGTGAAGCCCTTTCACTCCGCGCTGCCTCTGCCCTGTGCCCCCCCCCCAGCCCGGATCCCACGGGCCCGGGGCTGCTCCTGGGGCAGGGGCTGGTGCCTGGAACTGGGGGTCTGAGCCCCCGGCCCCGGGGTGCGGAGCCGCCACTCACCGTCCCGCCCCAGCGCCCCTCGGACCGGCCCCGCCCCCCGCGCCCGCCGGCTGCCCCCAAGCCGCGTCCCCCGCTCCGGGACCCCCCAGCAGCGCCGGGGCGGGTCCCACTGGTGCCGCCCGCGGGACTGAGCCGCGCAGCCCCTGGCCGCGAGCGGGATTCAAATCCCAACGGCCGCAGCGCGAGCCCGGGGAGGGGGGGGCCGAGGGAACCGGGACCTCCCCCCACGCGCCGTGTCTCCGTCCCGCGCTCTCTCCGCCAATCAGAGAGCGGGGAGGGGCGCGGCGAAGTGACGAGTTACGGCCCCTCCTCCAATAGAGGCCGCGTGTGTGTGAGAGAGAGAGAACTACACTTCCCAGTGTGCACCGGAAGGGGGCGCGTTGTCTGAGCAACCGGTCCGTCACTTCCGCTCTGAGACGAGCCAGGAACTACAACTCCCAGCCTGCCCCGGGGCGCCTCCGTCCTCTCCAGTCCGGGTGAGGGCGGGTCCCTGGGTCAACCTGACACCTCCCCCCGCCTCCCCCCCAGCGCAACTCCTCAGCCCCGCCCCGCCCCCCTCCGGTTCCTGACGCGAACTCGCCTGTCCCGGAGTTTCGCCCGGCCCTGCCCCCCCCCCGCCTGCTTCTCCCTTGGCCTCGTCTCTCCCCACCCGGGGGGGGGGGGGGCTGTTGGATGGAGCCATATGGAAATACGGGGGAGGGGCAGGGCTGGGAGCCAGGACTCCTGGGTTCTCCCCCAGCTCTGGGAGGGGAGGGAGGTAGAGTGGGGGAGGGGCTGGGGTGCCTGCTGCCCTCGCGGTGAACAGCAGAGCCCCCCCCCCCCCCGGCAGCTTGTCACCCCAACCAGGCGCTGGGTGTGCTGGTGCCTGGAGCCGCCCCTGGTTCCAGCCCCTCTGCCCAGGCAGCTCCCCCAGCCTGACACACACACCCAGCCCCTGCACCCGCCCCACCCCAGGGCTCCTCAGCCCAGAGGGGAGCCCCCCGGCTGAGTGGGGAATCAGAACCCCCCGAAATTACCCTGGGACCAGTATGATCTGCCTCCGCCCTGCCCTGCTCTGCATGTATTCGGAGTGAGTCAGTTTCCCTGTCCCAAGGTGTGTCCTGCCCTGTGTCTCTTCTCCTCCCCAGTTCCCTCCAAACCACCCCATTTCCCTGTACCCCGGGCTGGGTCTCTGCCAACCCCCCTTCTCCCTTCCTGCCCCCAATATCTCCCGGCCCCTACAGGTCTATAGGGCTGGATCCCTCCCTCCCCCCTTCTCCCCTCATTTCCTGCCTCTGGGGGTCTATGGAGATGGGTGTCTCCTCTGCCATCCCCTCTCCTACCCCCCATATCCCGCTGCCTCTAGGGGTCTATGGGGCTGGGTCTCTCCTCCCTCCATCCCCTCCCCTGCCCCCAATATCTCCCTGCCCCTACAGGGCACGCTCACGATTTGACAAGTTTTGCCCAGGGCACCATTTCCCCTGCAGGTAAATGTCAGGGTCAGGAGCTTGCACTCCTAACCCTCTTTCCACTCCAAGACTGCTAGGCTAGAGTCCCCTATCTTGTATTTAGAGCCTATATTTTTTCTTACCTTCTACACAGATGACAATATCTTTGAAACAAATCCACTTTTCTTCTGCCTCCTCCTCGGCCTCTCTGCCACGTGCCGAGCGCTTTCTCTTCATGCCCGCGCCGGGGGGCTCACATGGCGGCTCCGTACACAGGCAGTTGGAGGCCACGGGTTCCACGCCGCGGGTGGAGGAGTGGCTGGTGACGGATGTGGCCGCAGAGGGGTGATGGCTTGGGTCCCTGGGGCCAGCAGGGGCAGAGCCCCCCTCCTCTGTGTCCTGAGGAACCTGGCTCCTGGAGAGACCCCCCTCCTCCGCTGTGTCCTCAGGACCAGGGCTCCCGGCAGAGACGCCCTGATGAGGGGGCGACTCCCTTGATCTCTGCGACTCTGAAAGCAGAATGAAAGTCCAGGTCCTGTGGCCATCGCCCCCTGCGGTGAGTGCCCCACCCGCTCCCAGCCCTGTGTCCCAGGCCCAAAGGGGCCCCCCGCGGGCAGGGGGAGGGGGTGGGGAAGGGGACTCACTGAGTGCGACTATCAGGGGAGCGCCCGGTCAGGGGTCCGACACGCTGCCCCCAGGGAAGGGCCAGAGCCCCCTCGCTGGGCACACTGGAAACTAGGCTGGACAGAGCCCTAGACAACGTCCTGTCGGTGCCCATGCTGCCCTGGCCCTGGGGGGATGGACACTCTGCCCCACTGGGCTGCCTCAGCCCTGACATCTGTCACCCTGGCATGGTTACTAGGAGCAGCCTGAGACCTGGCTGTGCCCATCTCCAAGGCCCCTGGCTTAGGCTCCTTACCCCAAGGGCACAGGACTCTTCTCCTCTGGGACCTCCCTCTCGCCCTCAGCTGCCCCAGCACCCGGTAGTACATGCGGCAGCTGAAGCCTTCGCGCAGCCCCTGCTTCACATGGTGGGTCAGGGCCTCCAGGCTGGGAAAGACTCGGCAGCAGGCCAGGCACCGCAGGCCCTGCTCGATGGTGAGGAGCCACTCCGGGGGCGCTCCCGTCGGCTGCTGCGGCGCCTGCTCTGCTGCCCCCCCGGCGCCGCACTCTGCCCCTAGTTCCACGTCCCCCAGCTCGGACTTGGTGTGGGAGCTGCTCAGGTCCGAGCCGGCAAAGCTTTCTCCTCCGCTGTACTTGGCCTTAAAGATCCGAGGCCACTTCCTAATGGCTCCAAAGCCGGCCCCGGTCTCCCAGGCCACCGAGACGCCGTTCACAGCCTGGACCTTCATGTAGAAAAGGGACTTTTCTTCTGCCTCCTCCTCGGCCTCTCTGCCACGTGCCGAGCGCTTTCTCTTCTCGCCCGCGCCGGGGGGCTCACATGGCGGCTGCGCACACAGGCGGTTGGAGGCCACGGGTTCCACGCCGCGGGTGGAGGAGTGGCTGATGACGGATGTGGCCGCAGAGGGATGCTGGGTCCCTGGGGCCAGCAGGGGCAGACACCCCCTCCTCTGTTGTTTCCTCATGACCAGGGTTTCCGGCAGAGACCCCTGGGTCGGAGCCACTGGATCAGTTGCTCCTAATAAATACAAGGAAGTGGTGTTAGTGGGGTCTAAGAATTGTTCTTACCCCAAAACCAAATGGGGGAGCTGAAGGGGATGCTTGTGTTCATTCTGGATAAAATGTGCTTTGCAGGATACTTGTGCCTAGGGAAGCCCGCTGCGGATCACCAGCCTCGGAACATTCTAGAGAAAGCCAGGGGGAGGGGGTGAGCTCAGCATGTGGCATGGAGCACTATGAGCATGTGATAAACAAACCGATATATGGGTTTGTTTAACTCTGGTTGGTTAGAGCTTCCTGTTCTGTAAGTTGTTCTATAACTTGTTCTATAAGTGCCATGTGCTATACACTAGCAAGGGGAGGGGCTCCTGGCCCGATTCTTTGTCCCAGGGGCTCTCCTTGTGCACATATTGAATAAAGCCTTGTTGAATTGAATCGCATGGAATCGAAGTCCCTTGATTCTACCCAGCATCAGACTCACTGGGAACCACAAAATCCCACCAGTTTCTTGGCGCAGCGAGCAGGGTGAGAAATATCCTTCTGGATCACGACCTACAATCAAATTAGAGGGTGCGTTTGTTCATTTTTTATTTGGTTGTGTGTCTCTGACCTGACTGGTGACTCTCATAACTTTTGTGGTAAGCAAGTCTTGGTGCTGGGGAATTCAGGGAGTTTGTTGCAGTCTTAAGATATTGTACTTAGTGTGGGGGCTGGCTAAGCTGTAAGTTCCTCTGACTAAGGGTATGGCTACACTTACGGTTTGCAGCACTGGTAGTTTGCAGCGCTGGTCATCCAGCTGTGCAGGGCCAGCGCTGGTGTGTGGCCACACTCACAGCTACCAGCGCTGGTGTGTGGCCGCATTTGCAGCACTTTTGGGAGTGATGCATTATGGGCAGCTATCCCAGCGTTCAAGTGGCCGCAACGTGCTTTTCAAAAGAGGGGAGTGGAGTGGGGTCTAGTGTGACAGGGAGCGGGGGGAGAGAGAGAAGGGATTTTTGGAGCCAACACTGTGTGTTTAGCTTCCTGCCTTGAAAAATCAGAACATGTTTCCGACCCCTTAGTCTTAACTCTTAATTGCAAACAGCCTGCAGCCAACACGACTCCCCCGCTGTTTCATTCACTGCCTGCCTGCCTCTCATCTGATTGTTTACAGCCAGGTACAGATGATCACAGCAAACAGGAGCTTTGTTTGTTTTTTTAGATAAGCAGCAGCGGCAACGGAGCTCCGCGTGGAGCTCATTCATAACAAAACAAAGAGAGTAATTTATAAAAGCATTCTGGGATACATCCTTATACCCTGGAGGCCAATCACAGCGCTGGTGTGTGGCCACACTTGATGACCAGCGCTGGAATCCTTATTCCCCATGCTGAGTGAGGTGTACGGCCAGCGCTGCAGCCAGGGAGTTGCAGCGCTGGAAGTGCCCTGCAGGTGTGGCCACTTACTAATTGCAGCGCTGGTGGAGGCTTTCCGGTGCTGCAACTCGCCAGTGTAGCCATACCCTAAGTGCTGTTGAAGTGGGAAATCAAAGAGGCTGTAAGGAGCAACAGTTAGGGTAGGGGCAGGTATATCCCTAAGTACCTCTAGCTAATGTGTTGGCTGGCCCTGATCTCCTAATTGGACATTGTAATTGTGCAGCTCAAATAAATTGGAAAAAGGATTAATCTGCTGATTGGTCATTTTAGTCTGGGGTGTTTGATTTGAATACATTGTTATTAGTCTGTAAACAGAATTGTGTTTAAAAATTTGGAGATTGGATGATATTTAGCTTAAAAAAAAGGGAAAGATGAAGGGATATAATGATCCACAATATGAAGAGTATATGATTAGTGTTTTTATAACTTGTAGCAGTAAGTTTATTAGTTTTCTTGTGAAAACATTTTGGCTGTATGATTGAAATAAAGAAGGACAAAATGGCTGGTATGTGTTTAACTGTTGATTATGAACAGCTGGTTAGAAAGAGTGATGTGCTAAAAGGAAGGGTGGGAGAGTTAGAAGCAGAGATGGGAAAACTGCAAGCAGAAGCAAAAAAGTATAAAGAAGCAGACTTGCAGGGAAAGAAATCTTGTCCCTCAGCACCTTTGGACCCTACCTGTGTAACATGGGGATATCAGTCTAGTTTCATGGCTCCGGTGAGAGTGCCCACGGTCCCTAATCCTAACCCAGGGGAAGGGGGCCCTGCTACTGTTAGTCGCCTAGAGCACACTCCTATAAATCCATCTGACTTGCGGAGCATGTTAAAAGAATTGTCATCTTTGCAGCTTAATAACCCAAACCTACCCTTCTGGGAAAAGGTACAGGAGTGGATGGTAGAGGGAGGCTTACATGCTTTTGATGATCACATAGTGTTTTCAGCCTTGGACATTAGCAATGGCTTTTGGTCTATTCCTGGGCACCCTGACAGTCAGTTTTGGTTTGCATTCACTGTTAAAGGGAAGCAATATACCTTCACTCGCCTCAGCCAGGGTTTCTATAACTCACCTACTTTGTTTCATAGAGTGTTAGCTGATGTGCTGGCAAAGCTGCCAGACGTGGCTTCTTGTGTTGTACAGTATGTTGATGATCTTCTTGTCTCCTCACCAGATGGCCAAACGCACATGAAAGGCTTAGAAGTGATCCTGCAGCGCTTGGCAGACAGTGGGGTAAATGTAATGCTAGAAAGGCTCAGATCGCAAAGGAGGAAGTATCCCTATCTGGGGTATCTCATATCCAAGGGGTACAAGTGTTTAACTGTTGACCGCATTGAGGCTATTAATGCATGCCCACAACCAATTACGGTCAGGGGAGTTAGGAAAGAGTTGGGGCTATTTAATTTCTGCCCAACTCAAATCCCAAATTATTCAAGGATTGTCCAGCCCCTTAATAATCTCCTGAAGGGTGCTGGTGGACCACATGATGAAATTGAATGGATATTTGAATGTGAACAGGCATTTACCACACTGAAAGAGAGGCTAAGTACTGCCCTAGGGTTGGGACTTCCTAATCCATTAATGCCTTTTACATTGTACACGCATGTCAGAGAGGGACATATGACAGCAGTGTTCATGCAAAAACATGGGGACAAACAGTGCCCAGTAGCACACTACTCTTCTAAACTAGATGCTGTCACTCAAGCAATGCCACCGTGCCTCCAGGCGGTGGAAGGAGCTTCTATGGCCCTCAATCAAGCCTCACCACTAATTGGTGTGCAGGATGTAATTATTGTCGTGCCTCATGCTGTCCTTGCTATTTTATCAGGAAAGAAATCTTTGGCAGTCCAGGTGGCAAGATGGACTCGGTGGGAAACGAGCTTGCTAATGCCTTCAGTACGTCTGCAACGAGCGTCATCGCTAAACCCTGCCACCCTCACGCCTAGCCCAGATGAGGGACACCCGCATCGGTGTTGCCTTAAGGAAGAGCCCATGGACCTTCCATTGGAAAAAGAAACTGAAATACCTGGTGCCCCTTGCCTATACGTGGATGGTTCTTCCTCCTACATGGATGGCAAGTGACACACAGGATGGGCGGTTTGTATGCAAGATGGGCAGCTGGTGACACCTGGCAGTTTACTTGGGGCATCAGCACAAGTAACAGAACTGCAGGTGTTAGTTGCAGCATGTGAAGCCGCGGAAGGTCATGCTATAAACATCTATACTAATTCTAGATATGTGTTTGGGGTTGTACATAATTACATTAACTCGTGGGTAAATCGGGGATTCCTGACAAGTACAGGATCCCAATACAAAATGGGGGGATAGTGCAGAAACTTCATGCAGCCATGCAGAAACCTACCGACATAGCAGTGGTAAAAGTGAAGGCCCACACAAAAGGGACAGACTCTCATAGCGAGGGGAACCGAAGGGCAGATGAACTAGCTAAACAAGCAGCAGTGGAAGGTAAAGAGACCCAATTGGTTGCTGCAACACAGCCTCTCATAAACCCCCAAACTTTTTTGAATTACAGGACATTCAGCACACTGCCCCAGGGGCAGAGAAGTGGTTATGGATGGATAATGGGGGCAATCTGTGTGATGATAACACTTGGAGAGGGCCAGGGAACACATTAGTGTTACCAAATGTGCTAATGGGAACTATGATACAAGTGTATCACATGTTGGGACATGATGGAGCACGGAGGGTGATCCACCGTATGTCAAACACCTGGTGGCATCCTAAGCTTAATGCAGACGTGCATGATTATGTGAGAAGGCGTGTAACATGTGCTCAATATAATTCTGCTCCCACAGTGAAAATGAAAATGCAACATCAGCCAAGACCAACACAGCCCTTCACGCAGTTACAAATAGATTGAATTGGTCCCCTGCCAAGGTGCAGAGGGAAAGAATATGTTCTGGTGATCATGGATCACTTTACTAAGTGAGTAGAAGCTTCCCCAGTGGCCAAGGCCACTGCATCTGATGTAGTTAAACTATTGATGACTGAAATAATTCCCCGATGGGGATTTCCATGCTTCCTACTAATCCACATTCCTTATCTCCTTTTGAAACGCTGGCAGGGCGGGCGATGAGGACGCCAGGAAATCTGTGCATTGTAGGGGGGGAATTGTATGTCATGGGTGACCAGCCTATTGAATATTGCAAATTGTTATCGCAGTGTGTCTCACAGGACCCCCAAACTGAACCAGACTCAAAGGCTGCAAAGAGGACATATGTGAGGTGCAGCCTGGTGACCAGGTGATGGTGAAAGCCTATAGAAAACGAACCTTTGAACCAGCCTGGACTGGGCCTCACACGGTTCTCTTAGTAACTCCTTCAGCAGCCCGAGTCACTGGAATTCCAGTTCGGGTGCACCTGTCACGTGTAAAAGTATTCAAGGGTGAGACCCAACGTGGGGCACAACAATCCCTGTTTACTCTATGGACTCCTGGAAAGCCGCTCGTAATATTGTTAAGTGTTTGCAGCTGATATTCCCAGTTTAAAATTGATGTAGGAATTTTTGTAGTCTACTAATTGTTTTGAGTGGTTTTGAAAGTTTCATCTTAATAATGCTGCAGTGGCTTTCAGTGTTTTACTGATGTAATCACCTGGGGAGGAGCCACTGGATCAGTTGTAAATGCCATTACTGAAATCTAATCATAGGGACTGGGTTAAAATTTGTCTGTAGCAGGAATGACAGTTCATTGTGGTGAGAGTGGGGCTCACGTCTCATCAAGTTAGCTATTCCCTTAACTCAGCAACAGTTGGTTAGGTCCTCACTGTTGTACTCAGCCATCTCTTAACAACTACTCAAATGTATAAGCAAGCATTGGTCTAGGCATGTGGAAAAATTGTGTTATCTTCCTGGCATGGTATCTTCCTGGTGTTCAACATGAAAGTTGCAGCCCTGATAGGAGACTCACTTGTGCCACAGGTGCCATGTTGAGTGAGAACTGCAGTTCTCAGAGACTGAATGTCTTCACCTTGGATGGTGGCAGGGGAGTGGTCCCTATCGATAATAGGGGTATGTTGAGATGGTCATTGCATCCTTGGAGAGGTGTTAATTCCTGAACTGGAGGCTCAGCCAGTGCACCCACTCCCATTTGCATGTCACAGACACCTGTATAGAATAAGGGCCGGAGATAACTATATGGCTTTCCCACAGGACCAATGTTCCATCCTGGAGGATGGGTTTTGTGTATGGAAAACCTGAAGTCAGGACAAGCCTTATCTCAAATGTTGGGACCTGACTTAATGGTGCATGTAATGTAATTTAATGTTTGATACAGCAGTGAGGAAGGACGCCATTATCTGGTGTGGATGTGGGTGGTTAACTGTGGCAGGCAAGCCTTGCTTAAATATCTCGTTCTTCCTATTGTGTTAAGCTTTTTAAAAATATTATGAAAAAAGTGGTAGGGCAATTACAGTGATTCAGTGGATAGAAGGGTTTGCTATTGTGGAAACAAAAATTCCATGGGGAATGGATTTGGGTTGTGTTCTCACAGTGGTATGTGGACTTATTATTTTGATTGCAAATATTATGATGTATTATTTCATTCTGTTCTCAAAATCATAGTTAATTATTGATAAAATTAATTATTGCTCCTAATAAATACAAGGAAGTGGTGTTAGTGGGGTCTAAGAATTGTTCTTACCCCAAAACCAAATGGGGGAGCTGAAGGGGATGCTTGTGTTCATTTTGGATACAATGTGTTTTGCAGGGTACTTGTGCCTAGGGAAGCCCGCTGTGGCTCACCAGCCTCGGAACATTCTAGAGAAAGCCAGGGGGAGGGGGTGAGCTCAGCAGGTGGCATGGAGCGCTATGAGCATGTTATAAACATGGGTTTGTTTCACTGTGATTGGTTAGAGCTTCCTGTTCTGTAAGTTGTTCTATAACTTGTTCTATAAGTGCCATGTGCTATACACTAGCAAGGGGAGGGGCTCCTGGCTGGAGGGACTCTGCCTGATTCTTTGTCCCAGGGGCTCTCCTTGTGCACATATTGAATAAAGCCTTGTTGAATTGAATCGCATGGAATCGAAGTCCCTTGATTCTACCCAGCATCAGACTCACTGGGAACCACAAAATCCCAACACAGGGTAAGCAGATTCATATAGCCCAGAGGACCCCCTCTAGCCTTAGGTTCACAGTTACAGCAAACAGAGGTCAAATCCTCTCAGCCAAAAGGAACATTTACAAGCTGAGAAAACAAAAATAAGACTAACACGCCTTGCCTGGCTATTACTTACAAGTTTGAAACATGAGAGACTGATGCAGTGGGGTGTTGTGGGACGGATGGGTCTCTTCTTTTGGGAGACGTGTAACAATTTCTGTAGAAGAGCAGTTCTCCAGTCTACTTAGTGTCCCTCTCCTGTCTAGCCAGGGGCAGCTCTAGGAATTGTGCCGCCCCAAGCAGGGCGGCGCACTGCAGGGGGCACTCTGGCGGTCACCGGTCCCGTGGCTCCGGTGGACCTCCTGCAGACATGCCTGCAGAGGGTCCGCTGGTCCCGCGGCTCTGGTGGACCTCCCGCAGGCATGCCTGCGGATGCTCCACGAGAGCCGCGGGACCAGCGGACCCTCCGCAGTCATGCCTGCGGGAGGTCCATCGGAGCCGTCTGCCGCCCTCCCGCAGCACGCCACCCCAAGCATGCGCTTAGCGCGCTGGGGTCTGGAGCCGGCCCTGTGTCTAGCGATTCAGACACTCGCAGAGGCTCACACGACACCCGCTCAAATGTTACACTGCAGTGTGGAACACAGATCTCACAAATCAGATTAATGCAGGCAGCAACGCATAAGCATCCGAAAGACTCCGAACACTAACCGCTTTCTTATCGTTCAAACTAGATAAGTTCATGGAGGACAGGTCCATCAATGGCTATTAGCCAGGCTGGGCAGGGATGGTGTCCCTAGCCTCTGTTTGCCAGAAGCTGGGAATGGGCGACAGGGGATGGATCACTTGGTGATTCCCTGTTCTGTTCATTTCCTCTGAGGCACCTGGCATTGGCCACTATCAGAAGACAGGATACTGGGCTAGATGGACCTTTGGTCTGACCCAGTATGGCCGTTCTTATACCTATTTTATCAACTTTAACCCACAAGTGAGCCAGACAGATTCCAGCTCTGTAACTGTCAGTGCCCAGCTGGGACACGGGGACCTGGCATGAACTGGCACCTGGCCTGCCAGCCAGGGCCCGCTCCAGACCCCAGCGCGCCAAGCGCGTGTGTGGGGCGGCATTTTGCCTGAAGGGCGGCAGGCGGCTCCGGCGGACCTTCCGCAGGCATGACTGCGGAGGGTCCGTTGGTCCCGTGGCTCGGGTGGACCTCCCGCAGGCACGGGACCAGCGGACCCTGCGCAGGCACGTCTGCAAGAGGTCCCCCGGAGCCGCGGGACCAGCGACTGGCAGCACGCCCCTGCGGCGTGCCGCCCTGCTTGGGGCGGTGGAATTTCTAGAGCCGCCCCTGCTTCCAGCATCAGAGCCCCAGTCCTGGACCGGGAGTCCATTACGCTAGGTGCTGTACAAACACAGATGAAAGACATGGTCCTTGCCCCAGGGAGCTTGCAGCCTGGTACCCAGCATTTGAAGTACCAGCACCCTGTGGATGCCTGCTAGAGGAATGCTAATTCCCCCCATTGCTCCCTCAGGGACGCCGCCTGGGAGGAAGACGGCGCGTTCAGCGACCAGTATCACAGACACAGCCGCTGTGATGCCGGCTGCTGCCTGTACGTGGGCGGCAGATAGCAATCCGCAGACGACGGGTAGGCAGTTAACCTCCCAGGGCTTTGCCCCGGGCGCATGGTCCATGCTGCGCCGGGGAGGGGTTGGGGTTGGATTCAGTCTAGGTCCTGCCCCTTGCTGGCCATTGGCAGCTCAGCCGTAGCCCAGCAGGCGTCGCACGGCAATGGTCGGCTATTGGCGGATGGGGTGTGCCGGCCCGCTGGCGTGAAGGGAGGCGGGTGCCTTTGTTCTGGTCTTTGCCATCTCATTGCAGGGAGGAGCCGGGGCTGCAGCCCAGATCCTCAGATGTATCTAGGCTCCTAAGAGCCACTGAAACCCAAGGGAGTTAGGAGCCTGGGGAACCTCAGAGGATCTGGGCCACCATCCCACCTTCGCTCCGGCCATTCCCGGCCCTCCAGATGGGAGGCGCCGACACCAACCTCTTTGCTTTCCCAGCCCGTGGCAGCTGCTGCTGTGCAGCTCGTGTGGCTCCCAGGGGACCCACCGCCGCTGCTCCTCGCTGGGGGCCACCAGGGGCCCGTGGGAGTGTGAGGACTGCGCGGAGCCCGCAGGGGCGGGTAAGGCGCCTCTGGAACGCAAGGAAGTGCTGGGCCCTGGGTTTGTCTGGCGGGAGCTCAGGGCTGGCGACTGTGGCCCTTTCCCTCGCTGGGCATCGGGGAGGAGAAGGCGCCGTGCTGGGAGGGCCTGGCCCAAGGCCCATTGCAGTCGAGGGGAGTCCATCACTGGCCTTGGGATCGGGGCTGGCAAGATACCTGGCTGGACGCTGGCTCCTAAGGGCTAAATCCTGGGCCGGCCCTGAGCCGCCTCCCCCGTGGGGGGCTCTGTAACCCCTGGGAGCGTGGGACTGGCCCCAGGCCCACCAACAGGGGGTGGTAAAGGGGGAATTGCCCAAGGGCCCGGGGGCCCCCTGGGCATGGGGGCCGGTGAACCCCGGGTTTGGGGAAGCCGCCCTCGGCCCAGACCCCCCTTCTGCCTGAGGCCCCGCCTTAACTGCCAGAGCCCCCCACCCGGCGTGGCAGCCAGCCCCCCGTACACACCCCCAGGCCGCCCGAGTGCCGCCAGCCCCGGAACGCCAGG
Organism: Mauremys mutica; assembly: GCF_020497125.1. Taxonomy (NCBI): domain Eukaryota; kingdom Metazoa; phylum Chordata; order Testudines; family Geoemydidae; genus Mauremys; species Mauremys mutica. Next base: position 173,535 of record NW_025423340.1, on the reverse strand, counting down.
AGGGAGGGTGAGTGGGAGACGCGCCCCACCCCCCTCCCCGGAGCACAGGCCAGCCCCCATTAGCCCCCAGCCTGGGGGGAAGAGCCCCCAGCAGCGCAGCCTAGGAAGCAGGAAGGGGCCTGAGTGTGGGCAGGGCCACGCAAGGCTGTTTGGGGAGGTGAATCCTCCCCCTGCCGTTGATACCCACCGCCCATGGCCCTGGGCCCTTTGAAATGGCGTGGGGGGGCCGCAGGGCTCCCAGGCGCGCACTGGGCGGTGCCGGCTGCGGCGAAGGCAGCCGGGTGGCACGGGGACACCCTGGCCGAGCCGGAAGAACACGCCCAGCAGCGCAGCCGGCAGCACCGCCCAAAACCTCAGCCGTCCCTTTCTAGGGGGCCCATTGGCTGTTCTGTCGATTGCTGTCGGCCAGCCTGGAGATGGCGTGTGCACAGACCTGGGCACACACGTGCCCAGCCGCCCGCCTGAGGGGTCCCATTAGCAACGTGGCCATGGGGAGTGGGCAGCGTTGGGCCGGATCACCCCGCTCCCCGAGGGGAGACAGCCCAGCACCACACCCATGAGGAGCAACTCCTGACCTGCTCTGTCGGGGCGGGGTTAGCACCTCCATGGGACAGTCCCAGCAGGTCATGGGCGCCTGTGGGACACGGGGGTCACCTGCCTTGGGCTCTGCGCCCCCACTGCCACAGAAGCCTGTCTTCAGCGCCCCTTTACAGGACTTTGTGGGAAGATAGCGCTGCACGGGGGAGGGGAAACCCCATGCACAGAGGTGCCTGCCCCTGTGGAGAAGTGGGGGGGGGGTATGAGTGACCCCATGTTGGCCAGAAAGTGCCACCCAGGTCCCCATCCACGGCTCTACTCCCCTGGAGAGACTGACTGGCAGAGCAGCAGACTCTGAGAGCCCCATCGCTGCCTCTCCGCAGCATTGCCACGACCGGCCAGCCATCGGGTGTTTGCTACACTGCGGCTCAGCTCAGCTCCTCCGGCACAGGGCCACTAGCTGCCCACTGGCCTCTCCTGGCCTAGTGCTGGGCACTGCTGCCTTTCCTGGGCTCTGCTGGGGACTGCACACCGGTGACGGTCACCCATCTGCCTCTGATTCCAGCATCCCGCCAGCTCTCCGCCCCGGGGAGACCAGCAACCAGCCAGGCTGCGTGTGGAACCAGGGGCAGCGTCGGTGCGTCTGCCAGAGGCAGGAGGCCAGGACCCACCACACTCACCCCGAGAGCCAGACTTTCCCGTCCCCGCAAGTGAAGACCCTTCGCTGCCCCGGTCCCTGGCTCTGCTACCTACAGGTCTGTGAGCCCGTCATTCTCTGGTGGTTTATTGCAATGCAACCTCCCTCCCCCACCAGCGCTCACCTCTCCCACCTCTGCCGTCCGGGCTCTCCCTGGCACCCACCGGCTCACCTGCTTTGGCAGAAGGCGGCTGTACAGCTGCCAAGGCGTGGATGTCCCTCGAGAGACAGGGCAGCTCCTGAGAGCGCGCCCTGCATTCCCTGCTGGCCGGAGCTCACTGTCTCAGGCGGGATCTCAGTTCTCTGCCCGTGGCTCCAGCTCTCCTTCCGCTCTCTCCTCCCTGGGGCTACCCAGCACTCCCAGCTTGGCCCCCGCTGCTGCTGTGGCGTCCTGCCGTTTATCCCCTGCGCTGTGTCACTGGGGGAGGTGAAAGAGATGGGCCCCGGCGCTGGACAATACACATCCCTATAGAACCCTGTGAACTCGCTCGGGATGGTTAATGTTGCCACTGGTGTCTGAGCGGGAGAGCAAGTCACAATGTGGCACTTCCCCGCGGTTCAGAGGTTCCCTCGATGCCACGCCCTGCTGTGGCACCATTAGTGCAGGGACCAGAGCCCTGGGCACGACTGGCTCAGACACCCAGCCAAGACTTTCAAAAGTGCCCAGCGATTTTGGGTCCCTCGATTTTTGGGCCCCAACTCGACACAGTTTAAAGAGGCCCGATTTTCAGAGGGTGAGAATAAGCACTGAAAATAAGGCCTCTTGCATGTGTCTGAAGATGGACCCTCAAAATCACTCGTCACTGTAGGAAATCTTGACCATTTCCTCAGCTGCAGGCACAGCCTGCCTCACCTAACCCCCAGCACTGTTCTTTGCTCACGGTCCCATCATCCCTGAGGCCCCCACGCATTATTTCTGCCATTATCTTACTCGAAATCAAAGCTAGATTTTCCAGGAGGGACTTTAAGGATCTCTCATTACTGTATTTGAAGAGTGGCAGCTCATTTGCTTCTATCTTGGGCCTTGTCTACACAGGAAAATTAATCTGGATCCAGTAAAGGTGTGAATTAAAACTGGATTAGTTAAACTGGATTAATCCCCTATGTTCACACTGTCATTTGGAATAAAATTGGCCTTAATTCAAGTTTAGTTCAATTCACATCCTGATCCAGTAAATCTCCCCCTGCAGACAAGCTGTAGGACTTCACTTCCCCTCTGGCTTTTCAAAGCCACGTGCCATTGGGTTGATAAAGTCAGTAGCTAATCTCTAAACATGCCGGGATGCCACGGCCAGACATGCTGATTCGTATGTAATCCAGCTTCCCCGCGGTTCCTCTCACTGGCCTTTTGCCAGCGGTTGGTTAACGCGACCCAGTCGCGGTTTTCAAGGGTTCGGGACGTCCCTTTCAAATCTTTGGGGCTGAAGAGCGGCCCGGCGGCGTTAGCTTCCCGTGGGTTGCTACTGGACTAAGGGATGGGCTGTTGTGTGTTACAGAAATGTCCCCACGAGCTCTCCCAGCGTGAGCGACGCCAGAAGGAGTGAGAACGGCGTCGCCCGCTCAGGTGATCCCCTCGGTGTGCCGCAGACCCCTCCGGGAGCACCAGTGGAGCTGTCTGCTAGAAAGGGGACTGATTTATGGCTGCTAATTAGGGGCTGGATTGAGGGGAGAGGGAGGAGGAGGCTGCCAGGAACGATGGCTTAGGGCAGCAGATTGTTCGGCTAGAGGCACATGGACCAAGTAGACAGCCCCCAGCCAGTGTGGGGAAGGGACCGGGTCCTGGCTGTACCCGCTGGTCTGCAGAGGGGCAGGGTGGGCAGCTGGGTGGTGCAGGGAGCGTGCTGCGTGCCAGGCTGCTTGGGAGGGGTTTGCTTCCAGCGTCACAATCATCACAGCCCCGACGCAGCGCAGGGCCCAGATAGCAGGACCCAGCCTGTGGCAATGGAGAAATGAATCTCAGCCTAAGCCTAAGGTGCTTGGGCAACAGGTGCAAGGCAACAATACAGTGGCGCCAGCGCCCTCTAGTGACTGCACATGTAAATACAGCACGTCTGCGGGCACTGCTGCCTCCCAGGTGCAATGACCCCTGACACCAATGGTACAAACTCTTTCCGGGCCTGCTGCCTTTGTGGTCCTTATGCAGACGTCACCAGAGGGTCTATTCGTTACAAACCCAGTGTCACAGCACGGGCAGCTCATGATTTTGGTGTTTTTGCTTAAAGCCCCAGCTCCCAGACTCCTGTGATCCCAGGGGACTCCCAGCTTTCGTTTTTCTTTGAAGCGTGACCCCTCGAGGTTCAAACACCAGAAGGTCGGCGCTCAGGCCTGGGACACAGGAGACTGGCTTCAGGCCCCGCGCTGCCGCAGGCTCCCTGTGTGACCTCACTTCCACTGAGTCTGACACCTTTGAGCTTCTGGGCCTTAGTCTGTCTCAGCCTCATCTCCCCAGCTGCCCGGTGGGGATAACAGCCCTGCCTCACGAGGTGCTGACTGGGGGATGCCCAAACACTACGGGGATGAGAGACTGGGGTAACTTTAAGAAAAAAGCTCAGGGTTGTGAAGCCAGGCTGACTAGTGGTCCTGGAATGCCTGGGCTGAGCAATGCTGTGGCCACAGCCCCATCTACTGCTAAGGTTAATAAACCCTGTCTGGGCACCTCTGCAAACTGTTACCCCTACAGCTAAACTCTGTCCCGCTGCCTGCCGGGACCCAGGAGCGTGTGTACCAACCCCAGGGCACAAACCCCACACTGGCTGTGAGTTCTACACTTAGATTTCACCAACCAATCATCCAGTGCAAACGCCTCAGGCACTAAAAGAGCCTAACCACGGAGACACAGCCAGTCCCCGTGGGTACTCCAATCTGTCTCGCCACCCAGGGGAGCTACCCCTCTGGTGGATGGTCCCTTACACCAAGAGTCACGGCAAGATTCAGGTTATTCCCAGTCCCAAAGGACCAGTCACTTACCCCAGGTCAATGGCACCTTAAATCTCACACCAAAGACAATGTTTGTAGACAATCCTACAATAAACTCGATAGGGATTTATTAACAGGAAAAAGAAACTAGGGCGGTATTGACATGGTTAAAGCAGGTGAACATACACACACAAATGAGTTACAATCTTAAGTTTCAGAAGGTAACAGAAGTCTATAATAAACAAGCTCTATGTGTCTTTTAAGACTAAGCAACTGGGGATCTCTTGCTTATGCCTAAGAAATCTTGCCCCCCCTCCCCCTCCCAGACTCCAAGCAGCACAAAGATAATCAGTGCCTCCTTGTTAGGGGTTTTATCCCCCTCCTCTCACGTGCGCTGAGCTTCAAACTCAAGGGCTGTGAGGAATCCAATTGCAGGATGCATCTTCATTGGGGGGGGGAGCAAAGCAACGAAGTCTTTTGTCCTTTTTAACGTTCCACAATCGTCCACCTGGTGTCGATGGGCCTGTCCTGCTAAGCAGGACGTTGCAGATCCATACGTCACACTAGTTAATCTTTCTCTCCAGTCGGGTGATTTATACAATTACAGAGGCTTACAATATAACTGCCCAAATACTACTTTGCCAGATAGTATACAGAGATTTACATTAGATTAAAGCTGCAGCAACTCACATGCATTTAATGCAGTCTAAATGCTAAACACATTCTTATAATTCAAATACCTATTTTAACAACACTAATACACAAGGGAGTAAGACTGTTTCCAGCTCTGTATTTGGCAGTGTTCAGCGGAGACAGGGACCTTGGCATGAGTGGGCACCTGCTCTGCCAGCGTCACAGTCTCACGCGGCACCTGCCGAGAGCAGCAGGCTCCCAAGAGAAGCCAGAGCTGGGATGAGAAAATGTGTGCAGGGCCGTAGCAGACATGGCCTGCCCCCCTCAGCCTTGTCTGCAAATGGAATCCCCTGGGGAAGCAGATAACGCTGGGTGAGAACGCTCCCTGGGGGGTTCGCTGCAATCTCTCTCTCTTTTCTTTCACAGCACCAGTGCTGGGAAGAGCTGTGGACCCCCGGGGTTTCCCTGCTGCTGCTCCTCTCTGTAACATCCCAGCCCTGCCGGAGCAAGGGGTTGCCCCCCAGAACACACAGAGTGGATACAAATTGCTATTTTGCCAGAAGACCAGCTCCCCAGGGATTTCATGGCTGTTGGGCATTGTAGGTCTGTGCAGTCCATAGCAGCAGAGAAACCCCCACGGAAAATTAGATCTGAGTACAGTTTTCTTCTGAGACGTGTCTGTCAATGCTGCACAGCTAAATGTCCTGCGTGGATCTGCGGCACAGCTGCGCGGCGTCTAAAACCCTGTTGTACTGCCTGTTACAGAGCCAAGGTGCCGATAGAGGGGGAGCTGGGGTCTTGTGTATCCTTCACCAAATTCGCACTTGAGTGATGACAGTGGGGTGTCCAAGGGGGGTTACTAGGCCATCACCTGATGACAGTGGGGTACCTACAGGTGATGTTAGATTGCAGGCCTGCAGCAATGGGTATGTTACCTCCAGGAACGGTAAAGAGGAAACCTCCCATTAAGAAACCCAGGACATTCAGAGCAAAGATTAATCTGTAGAGCTTCTCAGGAAATGGCAACAACCTAGACAAACTTTTTTTTTTTGCTTTCTTTGATGTTTTCAGGGGCTTTTGTTGAAAAACAGGAACTCCCAAACCCCCAAAATGTTGAGCTCTCAGTTGCTGGAAACCCAAAATTTTGGTTTTTGGCAAACCCCCCTCCCCAACTGCCCCCCAAAAATAATCTTGCAATGGAAAATGTTGGACCAGCGTTGGTAAACTGAAAGGGTGGAAGTTGATAGTTTCTGTAACCAAACTCTGTTCCTGTCGCAGGTCAGGGCTGAGCTGCACCTCTCTCAGGGCTTGTCCACAGGGCGAGTTAGTGCACAGCAAGCCAGGGGGTGAAGCTGTCGCATTCGAACTTGCTGCGCACGAATGTACCAGGGAGACAAAACGTCCGTCTCTCCGGGGCTCCCTTCCCAGCGATGAGGCGGCGCCGGCCCTTCTGTGCGAGGGAAATTCGCCTTCCACCCCACTGTGACCCTGGCTCTCCAGCCCACAGCACCATTGTTCCCCTCAGCAGCTCCAGCAGGTTTGGCCCCGTCTATAGACTCCCCCGGGAAGCTGCCAGCAGCTGATAAACACAGCGACACCCAACAGCTGCGTCACAGCCAAGGATTAGTTCTGCACAGGAACATGGCAAACGGGAAGCGAAGGGCACAGGCGGCAGGTCATATGGGCTCGAGGTGCCCGAGCACCAGGAATATTCAGGGCTGGGGGCCCTGCTCCAGCAATATTTGGAGCTGGGTCTCTCCCCCGGCCATGCCTGGATCGGGCCCCGGCCCCCGCGGGTCTCCCCCCGCCCCGCCAATTCCCTGCCTGAAAGAAAGCAGCGCCTGCCTCTCCCGGGCCTGCTTGTGCTGCCGGTGTAGCACATTCCTGTGCGGAGCGGCTCCCGGCAGAACTGCTGTCTGCTGCCCCAGGGTCCTAGCACCCCCCATCCCCTAATGGCGAGGCAGGCTGCCCTTACCCTGCCCTTCCGCCCTAGCCCTGAGCCTCTCCAACGCCCCAAACCCCTCAGCCCCAGCCAGATCCCTCATCCCCCTGCACCCTAATCCTCTGCTCCAGCCCTGAGCCCCCCCTGCATCATGAACCCCTCATCCTCAGCCCCAACCCTCATCCCCCTGCACCCTAATCCTCTGCCCCAGCCCTGAGCCTCTCCAATGCCCCAAACCCCACAGCCCCAGCCAGAGCCCTCATCCCCCTGCACCCTAATCCTCAGTCCCAGCCCTGAGCCCCCCCTGCATCATGAACCCCTCATCCTCAGCCCCAACCCTCATCCCCCCGCACCCTAATCCTCTGCCCCAGCCCTGAGCCCCCTCCTGCATCATGAACCCCCCCATCCTCAGCCCCAACCCTCATCCCCCCGCACCCTAATCCTCTGCTCCAGCCAGGAGCCCCCCCTGCATCATGAACCCCTCATCCTCAGCCCAACAACCCTCACCCCTGCAGTCCCTCCTATCCCGCCCCCTCCCAGAGCATGCACCCCTCACCCCCTCCTGCACTCCTCCCCTCAGCCAAGAACCTGCACCCAAACTCCGTCCCAAAGCCTGCACCCCTCACCCCCTCCTGCACACCCACCCCCTGCCCCAGCCTGGAGCCAAACTCCATCCCAAAGCCTGCACCCTGCAACCCTCCTGCACCCCAGACCTCCCCCCCAACCTCCCTCCCAGAGCCTTAGGCAGGTGGGGGTGGGATTTGGGGGGGTCAGAGTTGGGAGGGCGGGTTCTGGGCACCACCAAAATTTCTGTGAACTTGCCACTTATGGCAAAGGGGTTCAAGTAGCAAAAGGTCTCCCCCTCCCCCTCCCAGCACACACACTGTCTGATCTACGTTTAGAATTTCTCTCCAGAATTAGCTAGGCCCGACTTCACCCTGGTCCCCCTGCTCTTCTGGGGCAGCTGACAGGCTCTTTCTCTGCAGACCCTGCTTCTCTGGGAGCTGCAGGGAGCGTCTCTAAAACCAGCCAGGCCCTTTGGGCTGCATCTACCCATTGCCCCACTTCTTGCCACAAGCCACCAGCACGTGGTGTCCAGTTTGGATGGAGACCACACGTCCCAGGCCTTGGCCCCTGTCCTGTGTGTTATGCACTGGGGCTGGGGCTGTCTAGAGCCCTGACGCCAGTTCCTGCAGAACAAAGCCACCGAGGACTGAGTTAACCCTTTGCAGCCTGGGGCAGGCAGCACGATTGCAATCAGAGAGACAATTCCTGAAAAAAATCCCCATGTCTCCTCTGTTCTTCACAGTCCCACAGACCCTTCTGTGCCTGCAGCGTGTCACAAAGGGGCACCAGACACCGTGTCTCTGAGAGCTGGCGTGGTGCGTTGATACCACGCTAAGGTTAGCTTTTCCCTGTGCTCTGATTTCAGCACATGGCATGTGTGGTTTGCATACAGGAAGACACGAGCTCTGTCTGCTGGAGTCCCCAGCACAGCTGGCCCCAAGCCTGGCTGGCGTCTAGGCACCAGTGCAGTATAAATGCGATGTGATAATAATAGCCTGGCATATGGAATTATGGGGCCTGATCCTGGAAGGGTCCTGAGTGCCGTTAAGTGACCTCAGCACGTCCCAGGATCGGGCCCCTAGTGAAGACTGGAGAATAGTTGCCTTCAGCGTGACTGCTTTGCTTCAGAGCGCCAGGGAGAATTCAGAGGGGGCTCAGCGTTTGCCTTCTGCCTTCTGTGGTCCTCCTGCTTGAATGAGATTCTTGTGGCACAAGATGTAAAGCTCCTTTTCCGCTGCTGCTGTCTGCCCTTAACAAAGGACCCAGTGATGCTACAGGAACGGGGATGTGGTCAGCTACTGCTGGGTCTGCCCTGCAGTCTGGACGCAAACCGTACCAACGACCTCCCCTGTGAACAGAGAGAGCTGTGAGCCAGGTTCCCTTGAGAAACGCAACGTCACACACAGCTGCTGATCGCGGCCGGCAGCCATGCGGCCAGGGCAGTTACTGTGAGCGAAGGCGCTTGTCCCGAAAATGCCTCCTCTTTGGAGTGAAACCGGTTCTCTTCAACGCAGGAGGCTGACAGAGCTGCCCGGGCCCAGGCACGGTGCTGTGGGGCTGCTGCTGTGGGCACTTGCCTCCCCCAGCTTTGACACACACCTCGATCCGGACCTGCAACATCCTGCGCTATTGCAATCTGTGGCCTCCCCATGCAGCCCGGTCAATACACCACGATCTTGGCCTGCCGTGCTCCCAGCTACCCCAGCACAGCTCCCACCCGCTCTGCCAATGCACTGCTGCCCTAGGCTGGAGTATCCCCTGCCAGTCCGGTTCTGCTCCCTGCCCCAGCTCTGCCAAAGCACCTGCCTGCAGGGCCCAGTCCCTGCTCGCCCAGCGCTGTGGATGGGCAGAAACAGATATTGCCATTAGCCAACAGCGCCCCCTAGCGCCAGCTGCCCCTTAGTAACTGTCCAGCCAAACCTCCTTCATTCGGGGAGCGACTATTGTTTGGTTATTTGCTCATTTGCAAACAACCCAGGGCTGCCCAGAGGACTCAGGGGGCCTGGGGCACAGCAATTTCAGGGGCCCCTTCCATAAAAAAAGTTGCAATACTATAGAATACTGTATTCCATGGGGCCCCTGTGGGGCCCGGGGCAAATTGCCCCACTTGCCCGCCCCCGCCCCCCCCACGGCAGCCCTGAAACAACCCCTGCTCCCTCCCCCAGTGGGGTGACCAGATGTCCTGATTTTATAGGGACAGTCCCGATTGTGGGGTCTTTTTCTTATATAGGCTCCTATTACCCCCCCCACCCCCATCCTGATTTTTCACATTTGCTGTCTGGTCACCCTATCCCCCAGCAAGCTGCACACATGATAAAGATAGGTGAGAACCAGGGCCGGCTCCAGGGATTTTGCCGCCCCAAGCAGCCCCCCCCCGCAACAAAAGCCACAATTGCGATCTGTGGCATTTCAGCGGGAGGTCCTTCGCTCCCATCAGGAGTGAGGGACCTTCCACTGAATTGCCACCGAATAGCTGGACCTGCCGCCCTGCTCCAGAGTGGCTGCCCCAAGCACCTGCTTGCTAAGCTGGTGCCTGTAGCCGGCCCTGGTGAGAACACCATATCCCGCAATGCACGCTGCTCCTTTAGCTTGATATATGAATGCTCCACAGCATTTTTAGTATGATCTTAGCCCTGCGAGTCCTCACTACAGCCTCTGCTACTAAAACTCTGTTACCAAGCGGGAGGGTTGGCGGAGATGAAAAACTGGGTCTGAGAATCATCAGGCTTGTGGAATAAGGGCAAGCGATGGTTTTGGTCATCTGCTATGTCGGTCACACGGATATTTACCTCCTGGCCGGATGGGGGCAAGCGGCACCCTGAGTAGGTCACTTCGGAAGCATTGGGTTGACGTTCTTTCTGGAACACAGTGGTCTTTATGGCAGTAGTTGCGGCTCCCGGCTGGGAGGAAGAGAAAGGGAATGAATACTAACACCTCGCTGTGATATGGCACGTTTCAGCCACAGATCACTAAGCGCTTTATCGTGGAGATCAGAATCCCCTTTGTACAAACAGGGAAACTAAGGCACACAGCAGTGAAGTGACTTGTCCAAAGTCACACAGCTGGCTAGTGCCAGGACTAGAACCCAGGGCTGCATCCACTAGGTCACACTGCCTCCAACAGGGCATAGTGCCCTCGATAACAATGGATAGCTGCATGGAACTGAACATATCAAAAGAACATATCAGGACCGGCTCTCGGTTTTTTGCCGCCCCAAGCAAAAAAAATTTTGGCTGCCCCCCGTCCCAGCCCTGGGCTCCCCCACGCATCCCCTACTGCCACAGCCCTGGGCTCTCCCACCCACACCCCCTGCCGCCCCAGCGCTGGTCTTCCCCCTTTCCCCCCTACCTGTGTCCTCCCCCCACCCCGCTGCCGCACCAGCCCTGGGCTCCCCCTTTCCCCCCCACCACCAGTGCCCCACACACACACCTCCTGCCACCCCAGCCCTGGGCTCTTCCCTCCCCCCCCCCGCACCCTCCTTCCGCTGCAACCCTGGGTCACTGGTAACTCGCTCCCAGGGCGGGTCATTCAGCAGGAATTTTGGATGCGCACAAAACACTGACAGGATTGGTTCCCATATGGTTACAGAGCCGCAGTAAAGTGGAACAATTTTCAGCTGGTGTGATTGGAGGATATCTGGATGCATATTATAAGACTCTCCTCCATAAATGAGGAAAAGTTGAGCTGCCTTTATTATTCTTTTGTTCCACTCTTTCTTTCTATGGGGAATTTGCCAATGCAATTTCACTGTCTTCCTTTTAAACAAACAAACAAACAAAAGGCAGTGGCTGTTGAAAATAGCAATTCCAGTCCTGATAACCACTGGGAAGCATTTCTTGCTCAATTTTATCCTACTTTTTCTACAGCAAGTTACAGTGGATCAGTATATTTGATTTGGAAGAAATGAAGTAAGAGCTGCCCAAAATGAGCGGGAGCACTCCTGAATTTTGAGGTGTTCAAATCTGGAGGGCAGGTGCTGGGGTGGGGGCGGGGCTGTGGGCGCCGTGGGGGAGCATGGCAGGATGTGTGCAGCAGCGTGTCTGGAGCTGCGCGGAGCCAGACACGCTGGTCTGAGTGGCACGGTAAGAGGACTGGGGGCTTGGAGAGGGGGTAGGAGGTTCCGGGAGGGCAGTCAAGGGACAGGGAGCAGGGGGGGTTGGATGGGGTAGAGGTTCGGGGGTGCAGTCAGCGGCAGGGAGGGGGAGTTAGATGGGTCAGGGGTGCGGGGGAGCAGTCAGGGGACAGGCAGCGGTTGGACAGGCATGGGAGTCCCAGGGGTGTGTCAGGGGACAGGTAGGGGGTGGGGTCCTGGGGGGCAGTTAGGGGCAGGGGTCCCGGGAGGGAGTGATCAGGGAGCGGGGGGGGGAGTTGGATGGGTTGGGGGTTCTGTGGGGGGCAGTCGGAGGGAGTGGATGGTGCAGGGTGGGGCTTCCCTCCCCCTGGAGTGTCCTGTTTTGTGAATGTTCAAATCTGGTCTCCCTGCCATCCACAGCACTCACAGCACGCTGCCGCATGAGGTCCCCCTCCTTCCTTTCCAGTTGGTAGTGGCCAAGGGAACGCTGGGAAATGTAGTTCTTTCCCTGCTCCAGGGCTTGCTCTATAGGCAGGGAGCTCACCAGGGAACTACAGCTCCCAGGGCCCCCTGTTGGTTCTCAGCTTCCATGCCGCCCCTGCAAATGGGCTGCCCCAAGCAGGTGCTTGCTTTGCTGGTGCCTAGAGCCGCCCCTGGTTTTTTACCAGAAATATGGAGCCTTCCTCACCCCCGCTCAACCTACACGCACACACACACACTTTTCTCCCCTCCTTCCCTCTTTTTATTCCTCTTCTTTTAAAACGTTTTTTTAAAATCTAAACCAAGGACAAACATTTTTTTAAAAAAGCCAGAGCCACAGAGATCAGGCCATGGGGTAAGAAAGCTGTCCCGAGTTTTAGGGGGCATGTTGCTAACTCTTTTAGTGAAACGGTTTGTAGGCGGCCTGGCTGTGTAAGTTGTTATGCTTTAGCATGGGCAAGCGTTTATTATTTGAAAACCCTTTTCCATTTGATGAGGTATTATCTGCCCCCATCTTACGACCTATTAACAAAAACAAGCCAAAAGATACATTGTAGCAAGGACTGCAAAGGAATAGTTACAATATTGCTGATTATTACCTTGTCTAAGCGCCTAGAGAATGTATTTAGTTTTGTTTTTATAAAACACTTCTATGCAAACTGTAACCCTGAAATCAGAGGGACTATGAGTAAGTCCCAATGCAGAGGGCCTTGGGGTGGAAAATGAAAAGGTACAGCCGAAGCGGAAGATGGTATGATGTTAGAGGGTGTTTTGGGAATAAAACAGGCCGTGGTGTAAAATAAAATGTCAGTTGAAAATAACTGTGTAAAGCATGTTTTTATGGAGTTCCAGGGATGTGGGGTTTGTCAAAAGGGCGGTAGGTTGCCCCCGTAGTATACGCACAGTTAGGTTACAGTTTGTCAACAACAACAACAAAAGGTGTCCAAACGGCCTGTTCCTCTAACAAAGGCCCAACCACCTCACCCAGCCCTGGTGTTTGTGCATGAGGGTTATAGGCTCCCTATGCACCATTGCAAAGCAGCCCCAGAACCCCTCTTAAACCATACCATCTTCCGCTTCGGCTGTACCTTTTCATTTTCCACCCGAAGGCCCTCTGCATTGGGACTTAATCATAGCCCCTCTGATTTCAACAATGTCTCACGTCTCTCATCCACTGTTTCATATTATTTAATGCTGTACATCACCTAGGGTTACAGTTTGCATAAAAGTGTTTTATAAAAACAAAACAAAATACATTCTCCAGGCGCTTAGACAAGGTAATAATCAGCAATATTGTAACTATTCCTTTGCAGTCCTTGCTACAATGTATCTTTTAGCGTGTTTTTGTTAATTTTTCTGATAGGTCGTAAGATGGGGGGAGAGAATACCTCATAAAATGGAAAAGTGTTTTCAAATAATAAACGCTTGCCCATGCTAAAGCATAACAACGTACACAGCCAGGCTGCCTACAAAACCGTTTCACTAAAAGAGTTAGCAACATGCCCCCTAAAACTCGGGACAGCTTTCTTACCCCTTGGCCTGATCTCTGTGGCTCTGGCTTTTTTTAAAAAAGTTTGTCCTTGGTTTAGATTTTAAAAAACATTTTTAAAAAAGAAGAAAAAAAAGAGGGAAGGAGGGGGAGAAAAGTGTGTGTGTGTGTGTGTGGGTAGTGCAGGCGTGAGGAAGGCTCCATATTTCTGGTAAAAAAACCATGGGGCAGCTCTAGGCACCAGCAAAGCAAGCACCTGCTTGGGGCAGCCCATTTGCAGGGGCGGCATGGGAGCTGAGAACCAACAGGGGGCCCTGGGAGCTGTAGTTCCTTGGTTAGCTCCCTGCCTATAGAGCCAGCCCTGGAGCAGGGAAAGAACTACAATTCCCAGTGTTCTCTTGGCCACTACCAACTGGAAAGGAAGGAGGGGGACCTCATGCGGCAGCATGCTGCGAGTGCTGTGGATGGCAGGGAGACCAGATTTGAACATTCACAAAACAGGACACTCCAGGGGGAGGGACGCCCCACCCTGCCACCATCCACTCCCTCCGACTGCCCCCCACAGAAACCCCAACCCATCCAACTCCCCCCCCGCGCCCTGATCACCCCCTCCCAGGACCCCTGCCCCTAACTGCCCCCCAGGACCCCACCCCCTACCTGTCCCCTGACACACCCCTGGGACTCCCATGCCTGTCCAACCGCTGCCTGTCCCCTGACTGCCCCCCCGGAACGCCCTACCCCTTCTCCAATCCCACAGCCCCCTTACCGTGCCACTCAGACCAGCGTGTCTGGCTCCGTGCAGCTCCAGACACGCTGCTGCATACATCCTGCTGTGCTCCCCCACGGAGCCCACAGCCCCACCCCCACCCCAGCACCTGCCCTCCAGATTTGAACACCTCAAAATTCAGGACTGCTCCAGCTCAGTTTGGGCAGCTGTTACTTCATTTCTCCCAAATCAAATATACTGATCCACTGTAACTTGCTGTAGAAAAAGTAGGATAAAATTGAGCAAGAAATGCTTCCCAGTGGTTATCAGGACTGGAATTGCTATTTTCAACAGCCATTGCCTTTTGTTTGTTTGTTTAAAAGGAAGACAGTGATATTGCATTGGCAAATTCCCCATAGAAAGAAAGAGTGGAACAAAAGAATAATAAAGGCAGCTCAACTTTTCCTCATTTATGGAGGAGAGTCTTATAATATGCATCCAGATATCCTCCAATCACACCAGCTGAAAATTGTTCCACTTTACTGCGGCTCTGTAACCATATGGGAACCAATCCTGTCAGTGTTTTGTGCACATCCAATATTCCTGCTCAATGACCCGCCCTGGGAGCGAATTACCAGTGACCTAGGGCTGTGGCGGAAGGAGGTGTGTCTGTGGGGCACTGGTGGGGGGGAAACGTTGGAGCCCAGGGCTGGGGCAGCAGCAGGGTGGGGGGAGGACACTAGTTGGGGGGGGAAATGGGAAGCCCAGCACTGGGGCAGCAGGGGGTGTGGGTGGGGGAGCCCAGGGCTGTGGCAGCAGAGGGGGGCGGGGGGAGCCCAGGGCTGAGATGGGGGGGGCAGCCAAAATTTTTTTTGCTTGGGGCGGCAAAAAACCTAGAGCCGGTCCTGTAAAAAACAGCTAACTTTTTTTACAGAAGCTATTCTTTCTTGTGTTTTTTGTATAAATCAAACTTTAAAAAGCAATATTGGGTTTTTTTTTATTAAAATACATGTGTAACGCCCCTCAGTTGCCAGTTTCCATAGTCTTACCCAGTTGTTGTTTTGGTATTTTAAAAAAACTATTTTAAAAGAACAGGCTAGTATCTTAAGCCTTATTAGTTCACTAAACTTCCACAAAATATCCCTAAGAGGGGCCTTGCTTTGTTACAGCTCAGGCGATACTGCTTTTTCAAAATAAACTTTAAAAAAACCATAATGCTTCAAATATATGGGGAGGAAAAGAAACTTCTCTCTAATCCACTGGATTACAAAATAAGGGGGATATAAACTAGCTCTTACTAAGGTTCTGTTGCTTTCACTCTGGCGTGTTTTCTGCGTGCTCTCCTTTTTTAATTAAAACACGCATGTAAAAATGTTAAATAAAGAGCTCTGTATTCATATAGCCTTGTCTTTTAAAGTGTTTATTCCTCTACAAAACTTGATAACTTTCACTTGTATGTGTTAAATTGCAGGCAAAGAAGCAGCCTTCTTATCTCTGACCTACTGGTTTACAGAGGCTGTTGTTGCTGATAGCTGCTTTCCTGCAAAAGCCTGCTGTCCTTACTAAAAAAAATGACCAGTGCTAGCCTAAACATAGGGAAAAACGTTTATAAACAGGCTTTCTGTGTTTTTAAGCCTGGGTTGTTTCTGCGGACTTGCATGTTATTGAAACCCCTATGGCTAAGGGGCTAAATGAAGGTTATGGGTCTTGAAATAGGCTTGTCTTTTCAATTGTTTATTCCTTTACAAGCCTTTCCTCCCTCTTTTGTTAAAAAACGGGTAAAGACGCAATCTTCTTATCTCTGATCCACTGGATTACAAAATAAGGGGAATATAAACTGTCACTAAAAACCTGGGGTTTTAAACCTAGGGTGGTTCTGCATATTTTTTTATTACAACACCTACAAAAGGGATGTGTCTTAGGTTTGTCTTTTCAAAGTAACTTTAACTTGTGTTTGTTCAAAAGTTTGGGAAAGAAGCAGCCTTCTTATCTCTGATCCACTGACTCACAGAGGCTGCTTTGCTAAGAGGAGCTTTGCTTCTTTGTCTTTCTAATCCACTGGTTTACAAAATAAGGGGTGTATAAACTGTCTGTTACTAAAAACCTGGGGTTTAAACCTAAGGTGTTTCTGCCTGTTCTTTTTCATTGAAACACTTATGCCAAGCGGGTTAAATAAAAAAAAGTGTCTTCCTTTAGGCATGTCTTTTCAAGTGCTTATTCCCTTGAAAGCCTTTCACCTCTCTTTGGTAAAAAGTGGGGGAAGAAGCAATCTTCTTCTTTCTAATTCAATGGTTTACAAAATAAGGGGTTTATAAACTGTCTGTTACTAAAATCCTGGGGTTTTAAGCCTAGGGTGCTTCTGCCTGCTCTTTTTTTATTACAACACCTACAAAAGGGATGTGTCTTAGGTTTGTCTTTTCAAGTCATTCTCCCTTTGCAAAACTTAATGTAACTTTAACCTGTGTTTGTTAAAAATGTTGGGAAAGAAGCAGCCTTCTTATCTCTGATCCACTGACCCACAGAGGCTGCTTTGCTAACAGGAGCTTTGCTGCAGCTACATTGTGCTTACTAAAAAATAACACCTGTTAGTCTAAAACCTAGGAAAAAAACTGTTTAAAACGGTGTGTTACTAAAAGCTTATGGTTTTAACTTCTATAAAAACTCCTCTGTAAAAGGGCTACATGGTGGGAAAATGCAGGGGTGGGGGTCCGTTTCTTTAGATAAGAATAAAACAGTTAAAGGGGAGGGGGAAAGGTGGGAGTTGGCTCTTGTTTAAAATCTTGGGACTCTAGGATTGGTTCAGGAAAATGAATTCTATGACGCTGCTGTAAAACCACCTCTGACTGGGCCGATCCAAAGGCGGGGATAACGAGTCTGAGAGGGTCTGAACCAGAAGAGTTGCCTCATTCTACAGAAAGACTGAAAAGGTGGGAATTCTCGCTCTCTTTCTGATTCCACCACGTGCTCTCTAGCTTTGCCCTTTGCAGAGGGAGCTCTCTTTCTTGCCCTCTTCTTTCTTGTAACCTCTCTCTTCTTTTCTTAACCTACCCTGATACTGAATGCTTTTCTAGTTACTGTCTTACCCTGTGCTCAGCAAACGGGCTCTGCCTGCTTCTCTCTCTCTCATTCTGATTTCACCCTGTGCTCTATCTTTGCTCTTTGCACAGAGGGCTCTCTTTTCTTCTCCTGTTCTTTCTTTTTACTTCTCTCTTTCTTTCTTAACCTACACTGGTATTGAATAGTTTAAATGCTTTTTTTATTCACTTTTTTACCCTGTGCTTACCAAACAGGCTCTGCCTTTCCCTTTTTAAACCTAGTTTTCAATATTATTTAACTCTTTTCTTAAACTAATCTTTTAAAAACAAATATTTCTTTTTTTTCTTCAAGTTCTATCTTTCTATTCTTGAATAACTTGCTTTTACCAGCCCCTCTCCTTACTCAATCACATCCAATAACCTTTCTTCCCTTTTTTCTCTAAACTTTACTCAAACTTTCTTTTTTCATATTTTCACTCACTTCTTTCAGCCTTTTTCTCTCCATGTAACCAAGCACAAACACACACAACACATCCCCTATTCAAACACACACCATTTTTTGTCAAAATGGTTGATGGCGCCAAACTTTGGCGCCAACGTCATTTTCTCTCTCTCCGTCTTTTTGATCCCATCATGTGCTGTCTATCTTTGCCCTTTGCCAAGGGGGCTCTCTTTCCCTTTTCTTGCCCTGTTCTTTCTTTTAACCTGTTTTTTAAAACCTACACTGGTATTGAATAGTTTCAATGCTTTCTTTAGTCACTTTTTTATCCTGTGCTTACCAAACAGGTTTTGCCGTAGTAAATTCCCTTTTTAAACCTAGTTTTCAATATTATTTATTGTTTTTCTTAACCCAGCCTGACATTTAATACACCTTTTACATTTATCTCCAAATTTTCTATTCTCCAAACTCAGCCTTTACCATCATCTCTCCTTACTCAAACTCACTAAAAATCTCTCTTCTTTCAAACTAACTAACCCTTTAAAAACAAAAATCCTTCTATTCTTTCATAAGCAGCCTCTTTTCTTCAATAACTTACCTCTCTTCTTTCAAATTTCCTTTTTTTCCACTAAACCTCACTCACTTTCTTTTTTCCTCTTCACACTCTTCTTTCAACCTTTTTCTCTCCATGTACCCAAGCACAAACATAGAGAACACTTCCCCTAGTCAAACACACACACACACATTTTTTTCAAAATGGCTGATGGCACCACATTCTGGCGCTAATGGAAACAGGATGGGAAGGTGGGACATGAGCCCTAAAAGGGGAGTGGAAACCTGTCAAAAGTGCATGGTGATGAATACGAGCGAGTTAATTACTACCTGATACCTCTCCTGCCAAGGGGCGTGAAGCTGCATTAATGAATGTTGGTGAAAGCCTTTCGTCCCCTCAGCTGAAGGGCGGGCGGGCGGCTGTGGCGTGTGGTGCACGGTGGGGAATGTTTTCCCTGCTCTACAGCTGGGATCTGAGCATGTCAAAGCTGCCTAGCAGATTTTTATGTCCCTCTCGCTCAATTGAGCACCTGACCGAGCTGGGCCAGGCGCTGAGGAGGACACGGGCCCTTTGCCTGAACTAAGACACGGGCTGGGGTTCAGGTCAGGTGGATCTAATGTGGCTCAGCTCAACCTGCTCCTAGTGAAGATGCAGGTCAGAGCTTTAGCTCCATTGTGGCTGGTGGAGTTGTGGTGTGGCCAGAAGCCAAGGCCGGACCTGGGACAGGTGAATCCAGCCCACGGGTGGGGTGCAGAGGAAACGGGTGGGGGAAGAGGAGCGGAGTTGTGGGGAGGGAGGAAGGGCGTTTGGGGGTGAGAGCAGGACAGGAGCTGGGCTCTGTGGCACAGTGACGGGGAGAGGGGTATTTGGGGACTGGGGAGGAGGTGGCTGGATGGGCTGGGGGGAGGGGCAGGTAGTGAGAGCCAGATGGGGTCCTAGAGGAGCGAGGGGTTTGGCTGTGGGGGGAGGCTGAGGACGTTGATTGTGTGGTGGGGAGAAGGGAGGGAGGGGTTATGGCAGGGGAGGGACTGAGGGGAATTTTGTGGGGTGGGGGGGATGGGCTGGGTCCATCCAGTCACCACCCACACCCCCCTTCCTCCCATCCAGCCCCCTGTCCCCCACCCACACCCCCCTTCCTCCCATCCAGCCCCCTGTCCCCCACCCACACCCCCCTTCCTCCCATCCAGCCCCCTGTCCCCCACCCACACCCCCCTTCCTCCCATCCAGCCCCCTGAACCCCAACCACACCCCCCTTCCTCCCATCCAGCCCCCTGACCCCCACCCATCCCCCCTTCCACCCATGCAGCCCCCTGTCCCCCACCCACACCCCCTTCCACCCATCCAGCCCCCTGACCCCTACCCATCCCCTCTTCCTCCCATCCAGCCCCCTGACCCCCACCCATCCCCCCTTCCTCCCATCCAGCAACCTGAACCCCACCCATCCCCCCTTCCTCCCATCCAGCCCCCTGAACCCCACCCATCCCCCCTTCCTCCCATCCAGCCCCCTGAACCCCACCCACACCCCCCTTCCACCCATCCAGCCCCCTGACCCCCACCCACACCCCCCTTCCTCCCATCCAGCCCCCTGACCCCACCCATCCCCCCTTCCACCCTTCCAGCTCCCTGACCCCCACCCACACCCCCCTTCCTCCCACCCAGCCCCCTGACCCCCACCCATCCCCACTTCCTCCCATCCAGCCCCATGACCCCCACCCATCCCCCCTTCCTCCCATCCAGCCCCCTGACCCCCACCCACACCCCCCTTCCACCCATCCAGCCCCCTGACCCCCACCCATCCCCCCTTCTTCCCATCCATCCCCCTGAACCCACCAATCCCCTCTTCCTCCCACCCAGCCCCCTGACCCCCACCCATCCCCACTTCCTCCCATCCAGCCCCCTGAACCCCACCCATCCCCACTTCCTCCCATCCAGCCCCCTGAACCCCACCCACACCCCCCTTCCTCCCATCCAGCCCCCTGAACCCCATCCATCCCCCCTTCCAGCCCTCTGCCCACACCCCCCTTTCTCTCACCCAGCCCTTGCCCACATTCACCTTCCTGACCTACAGCCACTTGCCCAGACCATTGAGCTCCCTGCCCTAGCTCACAAGCCCCTGAGACGCTCCGTGACCCCAGGGCATCCCCCCCCCAGACGGGAACCCCCAAAGTAAGTCACTTAGCTGATGTCTGTGCCGGCGGGCGCCTCCCAGCTCGCTGCTCGGTGGGGCAGAGGCCAGGGCTCAGCCTTCAGGGGCTGTGTGTTGTAGCCACCCCGTGCGTCCATCTCTGGGGATGCTGCAGAGAGACGTCTTCCCATCACCTTCCTCCCGTCGATGGGCTGGAGTCCGTGTGCGTCTCTAAGGACGTGGATCTGCTACCGACCCTCCATCCCTCTGGGCGGCCGGCGGCCAAGGCTTTAGGCTGGGGCTTGGCAGGGGGAGGGCTGGCTGATGCCGTCAGTTCTTTAGCCGTCGCTGGTGGCTGGTCCGGGTCGGCCAGAGCCCTATGGAGGGGTGGGGCCCGGCGTTGCTGTCTGGGGCTCTGCTGGCATCCGCAGGGCCTTGCTGCGGGAGCTGCGGGTGGCTCTTCCGGCCGGGCTGGGGGAGCCTGGCAGCTCCGGTTCGGCCTGTTGGCCCCGGGGCGGGGGAGCCCGGTGCGGGTCTGGAGTGCTGGGCTGGGATGCAGTTGGCCTGGCGCTGCTGGAGCTGCCAGTTCTCAGCCCTGATGCTCATAGCGCTGGTCTTTCCCAAGCAGGGACCCGGGCGTATCACGGCGAGTCCCAGAGCTCGTTGTCCTGGCCTCAGGTGGAGATCGGGTCTGGCTGGCAAGCCGGGAGCGGGCAGGGCTTCCTAGCCGGGGGCAGCGACTAGTGTGTGTGCCCCGGACCCGCTGCTGGCAGCACTCGCCACCCTGTGGCTTCAGGGGTCCTCTGGCAGAGTCGTTTCCGGTCTCAGTCAGCAGCTGGGCTCCCCCCCGGCACGGCCTAGCCAGGCCTATTTGGCAGCCTTGCGTGGGCGCCGTATCTGTCCCCCACACTTGCTGCACTCCCGGACGCGTGGCTGGCGTCCCCGGCCCCCGCATTGCCGTCTCCGCTGGGACCTGTCTCTCGCCCTCAGCTGCCCCAGCACCCGGTAGTACACGCGGCAGCTGAAGCCTTCGCGCAGCCCCTGCTTAACATGCTGGGTCAGGGCCTCCAGGCTGGGAAAGACTCGGCAGCAGGCCAGGCACCGCACGCCCTGCTCAATGGTGAGGAGCCACTCCGGGGGCGCTCCCGTCGGCTGCTGCGGCGCCTCCTCTGCCGGTCCCTCAACGCCGCACTCTGCCTCCGAGTCCACGTCCCCCAGCTCGGACTTGGTGTGGGAGCTGCTCAGGTCCGAGCCGGCAAAGCTTTCTCCGCCGATGTACTTGGTCTTAAAGATCCGAGGCCGCTTCCGAATGGCTTCAAAGCCGGCCCCGGTCTCCCAGGCCACCGAGACGCCATTCACGGCCTGGACCTTCATATAATAAAGGGCCTTTTCTTCTGCCTCCTCCTCGGCCTCTCTGCCACCTGCCGAGCGCTTTCTCTTCTCGCCCGAGCCAGGGGGCTCACATGGCGGCTGCACACACGGGAGGTTGGAGGCCACGGGTTCCACGCCGCGGATGGAGGAGTGGCTGGTGACAGATGTGACCACAGAGGGATGCTGGCTTTGGTCCCTGGGGCCAGCAGGGGCAGAGCCCCCCTCCTCTGCTGTTTTCTCAGGACCAGGCTTTCCGGCAGAGACCCCCTCCACTGCTGTTTCCTCATGAACTGGGCTTGCGGCAGAGACCCCCTGCTCCGCTGTGTCCTCAGGACCAGGGCTCCCAGCAGAGACGCCCTGATGAGGGGGCGACTCCCTTGATCTCTGCGACTCTGAAAGCAGAATGAAAGCCCAGGTCCTGCGGCCATCGCCCCCTGCGGTGAGTGCCCCACCCGCTCCCAGCCCTGTGTCCCAGGCCCAAAGGGGCCCCCCGCGGGCAGGGGGAGGGGGTGGGGAAGGGGACTCACTGAGTGCGACTATCAGGGGAGCGCCCGGTCAGGGGTCCGACACGCTGCCCCCAGGGAAGGGCCAGAGCCCCCTCGCTGGGCACACTGGAAACTAGGCTGGACAGAGCCCTAGACAACGTCCTGTCGGTGCCCATGCTGCCCTGGCCCTGGGGGGATGGACACTCTGCCCCATTGGGCTGCCTCAGCCCTGACATCTGTCACCCTGGCAGCCTGCGACCGGGCTGTGCCCATCTCCAAGGCCCCTGGCTTAGGCTCCTTACCCCAAGGGCACAGGACTCTTTGCACTGGCGTTTCTACATGGAAGAGCCATTTCGTGCCCCCAGATATGATCTCCTGTGTGTGTGTGTGTGTGTGTGTGTGTGTGTGTGTGTGTGTGTGTGTGTGTGTGTGTCCCTCTTCCTCTTTTCCATTGAACCATTTCGAGGGCTCTGTCTCTCCTCACTTGGGGAGTCTGTTTCCCCCACTGTGCCCTGGTGGGGGGGGGTCTCTGTTTCTTTCCCCCTCCCCCTTACCTCCCTGGGGAGGCAGAGAGAGTTCGAGTTCCTCCTTGACTGGGGACCCCGAGTGTCCTGTGGGCCCAGGGAATGTCCTGCTCACCTGACCCGTCCTGGGCAGCTCCAAGGTTCGTCTCTGGGGCCTCGGCAGGAAGCCCTTGGTTGTGCACCATGGTCCTGGCTCTGGGGACTCAGGCCAAGGCTGGTGCTTGTCACAGTCCTCGAAAGCTGCTGGGGTCTCTGTCCCAGCACTAGCCAGAAAGTCCGGGTCTCTGCGGGGAAGGGATGGCGGTTCTGGTCCAATTCTCCAGCTAAATCTCCAACTCTCACAGTGCAGGCAGCAGAGACAGGAGCACGACTGACCTGAGCCAACGGTTTGATCCAAGGGGCACCAGAATGTTGTGGTCTGATTAGCCCTGGAATGTTCTGCTCCAAACGGCATCCGGCTGTTTGGCTCCGAATGGCTCAGAAGTTCTGAGCTGGGTGAGGTCATTGCCAGCTGGGATGACAACGCCGAGTTCCGGGCGACCTGCCCTTGGGTCCGGCAGAGCCTCCTCGAGTCCCATCCAGGGAGGCCCGAGTTCATGACGTCCCAGCCAAACCACTCAGCTGGGTCTATGCTGCACAAGCCCCGGGAGGGCCCATCCGGGCTCCGATCAGGGAGGGTGGAGCCATATCAGCCTCTGGCTTTGTGCTGGCACAGACCGAAGAGCAGGACCATTCATATTAGTGTTGATTTGGGTGACGGTGGGGCCGAGAGGCCCAGGCAGGACCAGGGCCATTGCCGGGCGCTGCCCACGCCAGACTGAGAGACGGTCCCTCTCCCGATGAGCTGCCAGTCTAAATGGACAAACAGAAACAGACAGACAGCGAGTCCGAGCCCAGCACACTGTCGGCAGCGGCCCCAGCACAGAGCTCCCTTGAGATGCCTCCCCCAGCCCCCGTTTGAATTCCCCAAACCACCACTCCCCTCTGCCCACGGGCCCCAGGCAGGCCTGCTCGCTGTGCTGCCGTTCACCCCACCCTGACCCCACAACTAGCGCTGCAGGCTCCAGGTGGGGAGGGGGAGATGGGGGGCACGTGTCCCCTGCTCAGGAGTGTCCAGTGGTGGCTCCTGGCTGCTTTTCTTCCTCCCCCTGGAGGCCTCTCAGACCCCCACCAGGATCTAGCTGCCCCCCAAGGAGACCCCAAATCAACCAAGGCCTCTCAAGGCTGAACTCATGCCAAGGTTCGCTGCTGTCTGTTCAAAGGGACACACCCCAGCCAGTGCCGTGTCACTGCCACCTGCACCCAACCCCACCCAGTCGGAGGGAGTGGATGGTGCAGGGTGGGGCGTCCCTCCCCCTGGAGTGTCCTGTTTAGTGAATGTTCCAATCTGGTCTCCCTGCCATCCACAGCACTCACAGCACGCTGCTGCATGAGGTCCCCTCCTTCCTTTCCAGTTGGTAGTGGCCAAGGGAATGCTGGGAAAAGTAGTTCTTTCCCTGCTCCAGGGCTGGCTCTATAGGCAGGGAGCTCACCAAGGAACTACAGCTCCCGGAGCCACCTGTTGGTTCTCAGCTCCCATGCTGGATCCCTGCCGCCCCTGCAAATGGGCTGCCCCAAGCAGGTGCTTGCTTTGCTGGTGCTAGAGCCGCCCCTGCTTCCAGTCCTTGGCTCTGGGGTTCTCAGGCCTCCATCGTAGGTGGGCTCATAAGGGGACACTGCCCAGAGCCTCTGTAGGAAGCAGAACAGTGTTTCCCCTCTTTTAAACCTTCCCTACAACCTTGACACCTTATACAGGTGTAATGGGGGGGGGCTGATAGGGGCACAGGCTTCCATTAACCCCTTCCTGCTCAGAGTACACCCCCTCTACACCCCCTCACATCAACGTTTATACATTAAAAAGGTCTCCGTGTTTATAGGGCAATCTCATGATGTTGGGGCCGGCTCCTGAGTTTGGACCGCTGGGGGTGGCCGTCCTGATCTCGCCACCCGCTCTGACCATCGCCACAAGCGAAGGAGTTCTGAGTCACGGCAGCGGCTGGAAGGGAGAGAAGTGCATCTGCTGCCAGGATGTCAGTGGGTCAGAGAAGAGGGAGGGAAATGAATCATGGCCCCAGACAGTCAGGGTGGGGAACTCCCCTGAGAGAAGAGAGTTAAGATCTGGGACTGTTTCGTCTGGAAAGGAGAAGTGTCAGGTGATGGCTGGGTACAGTTTCTGAAGGGTAGGTGCAGTGGTGGCCAATTTCCCCTTTCCCACAGTTCGAGAACAAGAGGGGCCCCAAGGACATTAAAAGGCAACTTATTTAAACCAGGCAAGAGGAAGCACCTTGGTACACAACACAGAACAAACCCGTGGAACTCACTGCCACTAGCAATTATTGAGGCAAAGGGCCTGAGAGGTCTCAAAAAAGGATTAAGGGGGAGATTCTCCCCCCCCCCCCGGAGCCCCTTCCCGTTGCACGAGAGGGCTGGAGCAGTGTGAAGTCCCACATCCAGCCGGAGCCAATTCCTCCTACACAGCCATGGGGCAGCCGACGCTCGCTGCACGCTTGTAGGGGGTGTGCTGGGGGAAGGTTGGGGTGGGACGGGCATGTCATGGGGCAGATTCTGAGCAGTTCTGTGACCCTTAGGGCACCCCAGGAGGCTGCTGTAACTTAGCCAGGCTCCCAGGGCTGGCTGGTAAAGCAAGGGCTGCCCCAGCCTGTGGAGCAGCTGAGGCTGGGGAGGGTGCAAAGGTGGTGTAAAGCCCCCCTCCTCCCCATCCCCTGGGCTGTGAGCTCTGTGCTGCATCTCTTCTCCCAGCCCCCTGCGTGTCGAGCTGAGAACAGCATCGCAGACACACCAGCCCAAGGAACACTCCTGGGGCTGTCGGCCCCTGTGCGGTTCTGGATCAGTGGATGCCGGACGAGCAGGATCAATCTCTTCTGCGTCTGGGCTAGTATCAGCTGGGTCGGTAGCAGGGGGATATGGGCCTATCTGGGTACAGCAGGAGCTGGAGACGGCAGTTCTGGAGGGGGAGCCCTGCGCTGTGGGTGAATTCCCTGCTCTGCCAGTGACTCCCTGCATGACCTTGGGCCAGTCCCTTAGTCTCTCTGGCCTCAGGTCCCTGCTGTGAAATGGCATTAATGACACGTCCTTTCCCTCACTCCTTGCCTGATCGCTTAGAGCAGGGGTGTCCAAACTACGGCCCGCGGGCCAACTGCGGCCCGCGGGTCAGTTTTTATTGGCCCGAAGCAAATTCTGAAAATATAATTGAATATGGCCCGCACATGGCGCTTGAGCTCAACTCTGTTGCACTTCTCAGTTTCAACACTAGATGGAGCCAGTCACAGAAAAGGTGCTTCTCCACTAAACAAAATTAAGCAAAGAAAAATAGTTACCACGAGTCACCAGAAATGGCAGCACCGAAGAAACGCAAGATAGCAAGTGAGTGTAGAACAGGGGTGGGCAAACTATGGCCTGCAGGCCACATCCGACCCGCGGGACCGTCCTGCTGAGCCCCCGAGCTTCTAGCCCGAGACGCTCGCCCCCGGCCCCTCCCACACTGTTCCCCCTCGCCCACAGCCTCAGCTCGCTCGCTCGCTCCACTGCCGGAGCCGGCACAAGGCTCTGCTGTGAGCTCCTTGGGCAGTGCAGCTGCAGAGCCCGGCCTGACCCAGTGCTCTGCGCGGTGGCGGTGGTGGCATGTCCCGGCTCCAGCCGGGTGGCGCGGCTGTAACACTGCCAGCCACTGGTGCTCCAGGCAGCACGGTAAGGAGGCAGGGAGCAGGGTGGGTTGGATAGAGGGCAGGAGAGTCCGGGGTGGTGGTCAGGGGGCGGGGGTGTGGATAGGGGTTGGGGGGAACAGGGGGTTGAATGGGGGCAGGGGTCCCGGGGGATAGTCAGGAAGGAGGGGGGTTGGGTGGGGTGGCAGGGGGCAGTGAGGGGCAGGGGTTCTGGGGGCAGTCGGGGACAGGGAGAAGGGGTGTGGATGGGGCAGGGGTCCCGGGAGGGCCGTCAGGAATGAGAGGAGGGGTTGGATGGGGCGGCAGGGGCCCAGGGGCAGTCAGGGGACAGGGAGCAGGTGTGTGTGGATGGGGCAGGGGTCCCAGAGGGACCATCAGGGAATGGGGCAGTTGGATGGGGCAGGAGTCCTGGCCGGGGGGGGGTGGTAGATAGGAGGTGGGGGCTGGACCATGACCCCCTCCCCTAACCGGCCCTCCATACAATTTACGAAACCCGATGCGGCCCTCAGGCCAAAAAGTTTGCCCGCCCCTGGCTTAGAGTGAAGCTCTTCAGAGCAGGGGCTGCCTCTCCTTGTGTACGTGCAGCACCAGGCACATGGGGCCCTGATCTCTCCTGGGGCCTGCAGCTGTCCCTGGGCTCTGAGGAGGGATGATAGTGGGCTGGTGAGACCAGGAGCCTGCGATGCTGTCAGAGAAGGCGGTGATAGCCAGTGGAGTGTTGTGTACAGCAGGAGCTGGGATGCCAGACCAGCTGCAGAGCAGATCTGTGCTGATCCAGCAAACCTGCCCTCCTAGGAATTAGGGAACCCGACACTGCGAGGCTGGATGCTCTGGAAGAGCCCGTTCTAACCCCAGTCAAGTCAACAGCAAGATGCCCACTGACGTCCCTGGGAACTGGCCTGGGGCTTTATACTCTGAGCTCTCTGGGGCAGGGGCTGTGTCTGGCAGAGGGCTGTGCACATTTACAGCACTGTGTGCACACTTGTAACAATACTCCCCATCCTTAGCTGGCCGTACTGCTGGGTCGCTGAGCAGGAGCAGGGACCCGCCGTATGTGCTGGGATACTGAGCTCTGGACGGAGCAGCAGCCCCTGTTCCTATGTCCTTATAGACTAGCCATGCAACCTCCTAGCTCCATCTGTGGGCCCCATCGCCATAGCAATTCTCTGTCATTAATGAATTTCCCCCTTCCTGAAGCATGGCTGTGCCATTATCTCCACTTTGCAGATGGGAAACTGAGGCACGGAGCGGCTGAGGGTATGTCTACTCTGCAGGTAGACACCTGCGGCCGGCTCCTGACAGCTGACTTGTGCTCGGGCTAAGGGGCTGTTTAACTGCACTGTAGACATGGAGGTCTAGGAGCCCACAATTCCACCCAAGCCCCACGAGCCCAAGTCAGCTGGCAGGGGCCAGCTGTGAGTGTTTGTGTGCAGAGTCATCGTATCCTGTGTGACTTGCCGAAGGTCACCTGAAGGAGTGACTCAACCAGCACCTTCCCTCCCCCTCCCTCCTTCTGGCACCCTGAGGGGTTGGGGTGGGGGAGTCTCACTCTGGTGTCTTTTCTGTTTGTGGGTTTCCAAGATCAAAGGAGCGATTCTGCTCTTGGCTCCTCTCTTGCGGTTCCTCTGAGCGATCAGAAACTACCACATCCTGCCTGTGTCGCCCTCCTGCCCCAAGCTCCTGGAGATGCACACAGGAGCCCAGGGCTGTCATGTCTTGATCTGGGGGCTCTTCCCCACCCCCCGGCTCCCCCTTCTCCCACCCCATTTCTGTGCCATACAGAACCATTGAGATCTTTGTGCTTCTTCTCTCTGCCGGCCCCAGGCCCAGCAGGCCAGGCATGCCGGGGCCCATCGCACCAGAAATTAAACACGTGACCTGAGCTGGCTTTCAGGGCAGTTCCTGCTGGCCAGGTGTTGCAGTATAGTCTGCCTGGCCAGTGCAGATCAGCCACGAGCATCGTGGTGACAAACAAGGCCCAGACGTGGTCCCGTGTGGCCCGGAACGAGCCTTTAAACAGGGCTGAAGACATTGGAATGGAATTCCTGAGGGAGGGACCAGAGCTGAGAGAAATCTGAATTTCTGTCCCATGGTCAATCCCAATATTCGACCTTTGTTCCTGTCCCAGATCAGGACGAAAAGTCAAAATATGGAAATTATTCATGGAACAAAAAGTCCCGAAGCATTCCTCTTGGGGCAGGTTGACACAAAACTGCATCTGCCCCAGTTGCCACCAGGCCTCCTAGGACTCGTAATTTGGGTGCCTCATTCCCTTATTCTTCCCCAAGGGCTCAGCTCCCTGGCTGGACTACATCTCCCTTGATGCACTGCAGTCATCTGACTCCCAGGATGCCTCACCTGTCTCAGGCTGGACATGGATTGGCAGCCATCCCCAGAGAGCACCCAGCGTGCTGTTTGATCAGGGAAGCTCGAGGACTTTCAGGCAGGGAGTGACAGTGGTGGAAAGACAGACATGGGGAGATTGCTTCCATTTCTAGCGATCTGGGTTCTGCAGCACTCTCATTGCTACCCCACAGGCCCTCCTGCTCTGCATGCATCTAACAGCTGCCCTGGCCTCTCCCAGCTCCAGTGACATGAGCAACCCGCTCCAGTTTCACACTTGTAGTTTCTACCACACACGTGAAACCTCTCACAGCTGGCTGGGTGAAGGTTTTCACGCCGAGGAAAAGAGAACAATGGTGGGAAGGGGAAAAAGGCGATCACTCTATTTTATCGTTTGAGGCCCCATCCAAGATATGGGTCCTGTTAGTAGATTTTCAGGCCAGGAGAGACCATTCTATCATCTAGTCTGACCATCTGCATAACCCAGGCCGGAGAACTGCCCCCAAATAATTCCTAGAGCAGATCTTTTAGAAAAAAACCTCCCATCTTGATTGAAAAATTATCAGGGATGGGGAATCCACCACAGTTCTTGGTAAACTGTTCCCATGGTTAATTATTCTAACTGTGGCCAAAGGGCAAATACAATCCTTGGAGGCATAAACAGTGGAATCTTGAACAGGATCAGAGAGGTTATTTCATCTCTTTATTTGGCACTAGTGCGACTGCCGTTGGAATCCTGTGTCCAGTTCTGGTGTCTGCAATTCAAGAAGGATGTTGATAAATTGCAGAGAGTTCGGATGAGAGCCACAAGAACGATGAAAGGACTAAAAAACATGCCGTATAGCGAGAGACTCAAGGAGTGACTTAATCATGGGGAAAAAATATTTACTAATGGGTTCTTCAGTCTAGCGGAGAAAGGTAAATGGCTGGCAGTTGAAATGTCTCCCTTGGAGCTCATGTTTAGCTGATTATTCATCCCCCTCCCTGGTCTATTTCAGAATCCCTGCTTCCCAGGATAGAGTCCCCCATCCTGTAAGGGTGTCTGACATTCATTGTTCCAAGATAGACACGTTTACATTTAGCCATATTAAAACTGTGCCCAGTTTCCCAAATGATCCAGCTCGCTCGCGTCAGTGACCTGTCCTCTTGGACCAACCCTCAGTTTTTGCGTCCTCTGTAGACTTTATCAGTGATGATTTCATGTTTTCTTCCAGGTTATTAATAAAAATGTTCAATAGCACAGGGCCAAGCACCAATTTCTGTGGACCCCGACTGGAAACACACCTGTACAATGATGATCCCCCATTTACCATTTCATTTTGAGACCTATCCGTGAGCCAGTGTTTTCAATCAAAATTTCACATGTTGCCAAGCCTGACTCCTTAGTGAAGTCTAAGGATATTACATCAACACTGTTACCTTTAGCAACCAAACTTGTCATCTCATCAAAAAAAAATATCCAGGTAGTTTGACAGCATCTATTTTCCATAAACCCATGTTGATTGGCATTAATTATACTGCCCTGCTTGAATTCTTTAGCAATCGAGTCCCGTATCAGCTGCTCCGTTTTCTTGCCTGGGATCGATGTCAGACTGACAGGCCTATAATTACCCGGGTCAGCCTGTTAACTCTTTTAAAATCTTGGCCCCACATTAGCTTCCTTCAGCCATCGGATCTCATTCTGCCTTGGTCTGCTAGACTAAAAAGCCCCCTCGTAGGATCAGGTAACTTCTCCCTGTGTAGGTACTTATAGACCGAGATCAAGTGGCCACTTAACCCCTCTCTTCGGGGAGCTAAATAGATTCCTCGCGTCCAGCTGAGCACCTTGGCCACAAGGCCCTCCGCCCTGGCTGAAGGGAGGGGATCTGAGGGATCTCGGGAGCACCCATAACTGTCGCACACAGACGCTCAGACAAGGAGAGTGGAGTGGAAGAGATGGGAGCAGAGGGAAAGGGAAAGGAAGGGATAAAATAACGGGGCAAGACATATAGGGAAGGGGGAGAGAGGCTTGTTGCTGGGAACACCTCTCTGGGGGCTGACAGGGACCCTGATGGGTTCCCCAGGCCACTGATCCCGTTATCTGAGAGATCTGAGCCATGAGCCGTCCCTGCTGCATGCGGGCAGAGCTCACCAGAGGGGCCAGGTGTCTGGCAGTTCTGCTCCCCTGAGCAGCAGGCAGAGCCAGGCAGCCCTAGGCCCAGCCACAGCCCCCAGAAGGCAGCACAAAGCGCGGCTGGATTCAGCCTCAGGCCACAGCCTCCAGCAGATGGCGCGTCAGAGTGAGGGCAGGTGGGTGCCGCCAGCGGGAGCAGAGGAATTCACAGCGACCGGCTACATCAGCCTAGTGACTCTGGTGAGGCCACACTGGCCTACCCGCCAACATCATTATAGCAGGGCAGGGGGTGGAGCCCCAGCTGGCTACCAAACCGGGCCCCTGATTGTCCTGGACTCTTGGAAGCCCAGACTGTGAGTGAGGAAATCGGGGGGCCCTGAACTGAGAGGGGGAGGCCAAAAACGGCACCAGCCACTCAGGGTCCAATTGTTTGGTTCGGTGACTTGTGCACCGTGAGGTAACCGGGGGTGCGAGGCGTTAAAGTGTAACTATTTGTCTCAGGTCAGCCTGGCCTGTCCCTTTTCTCCGGTCCCCTCCATAAAGTTTGTTTGTTTAAACCTCTGTGCTTGCAAGAGGGGATGGAGTTGCCTAGCACAGGCACCCGGCTTATAGGTTCTCACATTATGGGGTGGGGTCTTGAGCCAAAAAAGGAAGAAATTGTAGGAAGTCCCCTAAAATAAGGACCCGGCCCTTGTTGCTACTGGAGCGATTGGCAGCGGTTACATTTTGCCCTCTGCATTGGATATGGGGCTTCCCATGGGAGGCTCTTTGTGCCCGAATGCAGCCTTGTATTCAGACCTGCCCTGCTACTGTGATCATCTTCGTACAAAACACGCCTCAAGAGGTATCATTTGAAAACGAATCACTGGGGATGTCAAGTAATTGCAGTGAACTCACACGATTAACTAAAAAAAAATTAATTCCGATTAAAAAAATTAATCATGCTTAATCAGTTTTAATCAGATTGTTAAACAATAGAAACCAATTGAAATGTATTCAATATTTTGGATGGTTTTCTACATTTTCAAATATATTGATTTCAATTACAACACAGGATACAAAGTGTAAAGTACTCACTTGATATTATTTTTATTACAAATCTTTGCACTGTAAAAATGATAAAAGAAATAATATTTTTCAATTCACCTCATTCAAGTACCATAGTGCAATCTCTTTACTGTGAAAGTGCAACTTACAAATGTAGATTTTTTTTTGCTACATAACTGGACACAAACATAAAACAATGTAAAACTTTAGAGCCTAGAAAGTCCACTCAGTCCTACTTCTTGTTCAGCCAATCGCTCAGACAAACAAGTTATTTACATTTATGGGAGACGATGCTGCCCGCTTCTTGTTTACAATGTCACCTGAAAGTGAGAACAGATGTTCGCATGCCACTTTTGTAGCCAGCATTGCAAGGTATTTACGTGCCAGATATGCTAAACATTCGTATTCCCCTTCATGCTTTGGCCACCAGACCAGAGGACATGCTTCCATGCTGATGATAATCGTTAAAAAAAATGTGTTAATTAAATTTGTGACTAAACTCCTTGAGGGAGAACTGTATGTCTCCTGCTCTGTGTTTTGCCTGCATTCTGCCATACATTTCATGTTAGAGCAGTCTCAGATGATGACCCAGCATGTTTGTTTTAAGAACACTTTCACTGCAGATTTGACAAAACGCAAAGAAGGTACCAATGTGAAATTTAATCACGCTTGGGTACTTGGTGCACATACGATTTTGGCCCTGGCTGTAGGATCTCTCACTGTAATGCACAGAACTCCAGCCTTTATGCAGTTCTGGACCAGGTGCCTTCAGATCCCACTGCCTGGTTCTTGCCCGAGCAGTGTGTGCAGTTCGAGGTGTGGCATTTCTAACCAGTGTGAAAAAGTCACTGCTGTGCCCTGCTACTGCCCTGACACTCTCCCATAGGGAACCTTCAGTCAGGCCTTTTCTCAGTGTCAGGGATTTCCCCCAGTTTGTATCTTCCCCAAGAGGGAATCCCCACCAGCTGGGGATGGGGCTTTCCCCACTCTGCCATCAGAAGGCTGGAGCCAGAGCTCAGCTGGTGACGGGTGGGAGCTGGCGGTGCTGGCCAAGCAGGTAGGGAAGGTCCTTTCCCCGAGGGTAGCGGCACCTCATCAGAGTGCAGGGGACAGTGGCCCCCCTTGGTGGCCCCCTGAAGAAGGAAGACGGGGTGCAGCTGGTGACCGCCAGATGCTGCATGGACACAGAGTTAGGACTTGTCTGCAGAGGAGAGTTGAACTGCTACAAGCGAAGTAGGAATTTAAACAGCTATAGTTAACCTGGAGTAACCTGCCCGTATGGACACTTATTCTGGTCCACGTGGCCTTTTTCCAGTGTATTGTATGTTGCTTTGGAAGGGGGTTAAGATAACCCCCCAAAAGCTGCTCCTATATTGGAATAAGAATATCCACCTGGAGGGGTAGGGGGGAGGGCGTTGTACTGGGATAACCCCAGTGGTTTAAGGACACTGGTCTAACTGATCTAACTTTCCCGTACAGACAAGCCCTAAGTCACAGACTCTGCCCCAGGGAGTTTACACTGGAGAGAGAGAAGGCAGACAAAGGTCGGGGGGAGAAGAAAGGAAGGGTTCTTCTCCCAGTTTTATAGCTGAGGAACAGGGAGGTTAAAGAACGTGCCTAAGGGCATCCAGGGAGTCAGTGTCAGAGAGGCAGTAGCTGAAGACAGGTCTCCTGAGGCCTAGTCTTAGGCCAGTCTCTCACCCCCAAAGCCACCTTTCCCCACACAGCAGGCGTGTGACTAACCTGGTTCCCTGTTTGCAAACCTGCTGAGAGAGCAGGCTGGGAAAGGGGGGCCTTGGTGGAGCTCACCGGCACAGCGCCGGCAGAATCTGGGCCATAAGGGTCGGCCCCTGGATCCCTGCTCCCATTGGCAGGCGGCGTCAGTGACCTTTCCTCCTTTTCTGAGTTAGCAGGGGTCTGTTTGGTTGTTGTTGCCATCCCTGCCCCCCAGCTGAGAGCTCCTGGCCCCCCCGAGGAACCTGTTCTCCGGATCTGCTCCCCGAGGGGGAGGCAGCAGCCAACGGGCCGGATCCCGCTGCAGCGACACCCGTGTAAAGCCAGCGCGGCTCCATGGAGAGACTCATGCTTTACACCGTGTAACTCAGCGCAGGGATTGGCCCGTGCCCGGTTCACTCTCCAGTCGTGCCCAGAGCAGGGCCGGGGCCTGGGGCCGGAGCAGAAGCCCTGACAGCGCCGGGGGCAGGGGGTTGGCCCCTCCACCCCTTCTCTGTGCTGCTCAGGTGGAACAAAGTAGATTCCAGGCTGTGTGGCCAGCTGGGGACCCCCCAGGTCAGAGAGACTCGTCAGAGCTGTTTGTAGCTAGGCCCAGGCCACCCCGCACAGTCTCTGGCCAGGGGCTGCAAAGGCGGGGGATCCAGGGAGCACGGGTCAGCCATGCCCCACCAGTGCCAGCTGCCACAACCATCCTGGGGTGGCCATGGCTGGTCCCCAGGTTACAGCAGCTGGGTGGCTGCTCTCTCACCCTCGGGGAGCCCACTGGGCCCAGGGTCAGGGGGCATCAAGGTGGCACAGACTCACGTTTGCCCCCATCCCCTTCCGTTTCTGTCCCGAGTGTCTGTCAGCCAGTGACAAGGATCAGGGCCTAGGACCCTAGGAAACGCCCCCGGAGCGGCAGGCGGCTGTGGGGTGTCAGTTCAGTTCCATCAGGGTTTGGGATTTACCACTCCTCACCGGCGTCCATGGGGGTCTCCTCCCTCCGCCCCTCCGGGACCCAGCCACACTCTGGGCCTCCTTCTGGCGCAGTGTTTGGGGCTGTCAGGCGACCCCTTTAGTGGCGGAGGCTCTGATGCCCGTAGGTTCCTGTTGAATTGGAGCACCCTAGAAGTCAGTGGCTGTTACAGGCTAGCCGGGTAAAAGATTACACAACGTGTTTCTTCAAGTAGTTTCTCTCTTAACAGAAAATTGACTTTAAAGGTTGTCAGAATAAATCCCATCTGCAATAGAATTAACTGACGTCTAGAGCAGGTCTGCAGTCTCAGTCTCACCTAGTCCCTCACCCCAATCTTTGGAGCGAGGTGTTACTTCAGAATTCTTTAGTCCAAAGGGGGTAAATTACACCAAATAAACTTGTCCCAGAGTAGCCATCATTCCCCGTATTGCTAACAGAAAGAAAAACAAGGTGACATTCAGCATTACAATATCCTACAGGTTATCACATAATTAATCTCCTATTCTTTAATTAATAATTAAGTTCATGTTTAATTTAATTTTCCTTAGTAACAAGAACATAAACAAAGATGAACAAATCCTGTATGTTAGTGTGAAAGTAGAATGAATTATATTGTAAAAATAAGAATGGATTAAAGAAATGTTGTATGTACCTTTAAGCAGAAATAAGAAATGTTGAAATACAGGTGCCAGGAAAAGAAACATTAGGCATAAACAATGGTGCTAATGGCGAAACATTAACAGAAGATCGGTAATAGTTAGTAAGGACATAAGATATGCATGCCTAGCCCAGCAGGGCTGGCTCCAGAGCCCAGTGCGCCAAGCACGCGCTTGGGCGGCATTTTACCAGGAGGGTGGCAGGTGGCTCTGGCGGACCTTCCCCAGTCATGCCTGCGGGAGGTCCACCGGAGCCCCAGGAGCAGTGGACCTCCCGCAGGCATGACTGCGGAGGGTCCGCTGGTCCCGTGGCTCGTGTGGCACGTCTGCAGGAGGTCCCCCGGAGCCGCGGGACCGGAGACCGCCAGAGCGACCCGCGCGGCGCGGCGCCCTGCTTGGGGCGGCGGAATTCGTAGAGCCGCCCCTGTAGCCCAGGTAAACTTATCTGATTCTGCTTCCTTTGTTATCTTGTTAAGTTCTCACCCTTTTATCTGTATAAATAAGATAGTTTGTGTCTTGCATGCGGCTCACATTATCTGGGTGTTATTAGCAGAGCGCTGTGCTAATAAAACAGAGTGGTCTGACAAACTGTGAGACCTGAGTCTAACTTTGACATGGGTGTTGAGTGTCCCTACCGAGCGGGGTGAGAAGAGTGAGAGGAGCCCAACAGCAAAAGGTAGGATGTTTGTTCACCAATGCGAGAAGCTTAGGTAATAAAATGGAGGAACTGGAGCTCCTGGTCCGAGAATTGAAACCGGATATCGTAGGAATAACCGAAACATGGTGGAACGGTAGCCATGACTGGAGTACAGGTATGGAAGGGTATGTGCTGTTTAGAAAAGACCGATGCAAAGGTAAGGGTGGGGGAGTAGCATTGTATATCAATAATGAGGTGAAATGTAATGAAATAACTAGCAATGCAATGGTTAATACGGAGTCTGTGTGGGCAATGGTCACATTAGGGAAGAAAACTACCAGAGCCTCACCCGGGATAGTGATTGGGGTGTGCTATAGACCGCCAGGATCTAGCTTGGAGACGGATAGAGAGCTCTTTAATGTTTTTAAGGAGGTAAACACTAATAGGAACTGCTTGATCATGGGAGACTTTAACTTCCCAGATATAGATTGGGAAACAAATGCTAGTAATAACAATAGGGCTCAGCTTTTCCTAGACGTGATAGCTGATGAATTCCTACATCAAGTGGTTGCTGAACCGACGAGGGGGGATGCCATTTTAGATCTGATTTTGGTGAGTAATGAGGACCTTGTTGAGGAAATAGTTGTAGGGGACAACCTTGGCTCGAGTGATCACGAGCTAATTCGTTTCAAAATTAATGAGAGGATAATTAATATTGCATCTGAGACTAGGGTTTACGATTTCAAAAGGGCTAACTTTACTAAATTAAGACGACTAGTTAGGGAAGTGGACTGGACCAACATATTTAGGAATCTAAAGGTAGATGACGCCTGGGGTTACTTCAGGTTGAAATTGCAGGAGTTGTCAGAGGCATGTATCCCGAGAAAGGGAAAACGGCTCGTAGGTAGCAGTTTTAGACCGAGCTGGATGACCAAGCGTCTTAGAGGGGTCATTAAGAAAAAACAGAAAGCGTACCGGGAGTGGAAAATGGGAGGGATCAGCAAAGAAACCTACCTTATTGAGGTCAGAGGGTGTAGGGATGCAGTGAGAAAGGCAAAGCGACGGGTGGAGATGGACCTAGCGAAGGGGATTAAAACCAATAGCAAAAGGTTTTTTAGCCATATAAATAGGAAGAAAACCAAGAAGGAAGAAGTGGGACCGCTTAAAACTTTAAACGGAGTGGAGATTAGGGATAATCTTGGAATGGCACAATATCTGAATGAATATTTTGCCACGGTCTTTAATGAGGCTAATGAAGGGCTAAGGAATAGTGATAGAGGGACCGATGGGAATGAAGATATGGGGGTAGACATTACGGTATCTGAGGTGGAGGCCAAACTTGAACAGCTTAACGGAAGTAAATCGGGGGGCCCGGATAATCTTCATCCTAGAATATTAAGGGAATTGGCGAGTGATATTGCTAGCCCGTTAGCGATGATTTTTAATAAATCTCTAAATTCGGGGATTGTACCGTTGGACTGGAGATTAGCTAATGTAGTTCCTATATTCAAGAAGGGGAAAAAAAGTGACCCGGGTAACTACAGGCCTGTTAGTTTAACATCTGTAGTATGCAAAGTAATGGAAAAAATTTTGAAAGAGAGAGTGGTTAAGGAGCAGGAGGCCGATGACAACTGGGATAGATTACAGCATGGTTTTACGAAAGGTAGATCGTGCCAAACCAATCTGATCTCCTTCTTTGAGAAAGTAACAGATTTTTTAGACAAGGGAAATGCGGTGGATCTAATATATCTGGATTTCAGTAAGGCGTTTGATACGGTACCGCATGAGGAATTATTGGTTAAATTGGAAAAGATGGGGATCGAAATGAAAATCCAGAGGTGGATAAGGAGTTGGTTAAAGGGGAGACTGCAGAGGGTAGTACTGAAAGGGGAACTGTCGGGTTGGAGGGGGGTTACCAGTGGAGTTCCTCAAGGTTCGGTTTTGGGTCCTATTTTATTCAATCTATTTATTGCTGACCTGGGAACCAAGAGTAGGAGTGGGCTGATAAAGTTTGCGGACGACACCAAGTTGGGAGGTATTGCCAATTCGGAGAAGGATCGGGATATCCTCCAGGGAGATTTGGATGACCTTGTAAACTGGAGTATTAGTAACAGGATGAAATTCAATAGTGAGAAGTGTAAGGTTATGCATTTAGGGATGACTAACAAGAATTTTAGTTATAAGCTAGGGATGCACCAGTTGGAAGTAACGGAGGAGGAGAAGGACCTGGGAGTCCTGGTTGATCGTAGGATGACTATGAGTAGGCAATGTGATGTGGCCGTTAAAAAAGCTAATGCGGTCTTGGGTTGCATTAGGCGGGGTATTTCTAGTAGGGATAAGGAAGTGCTAGTCCCGTTATATAAGGCGTTGGTGAGACCTCATTTGGAGTATTGTGTGCAGTTTTGGTCTCCCATGTTTAAGAAGGATGAGTTAAAACTGGAACGGGTACAAAGAAGGGCCACTAGAATGATCCGAGGAATGGAAGGCCTGTCGTATGACAGGAGACTTGAGGAGCTCGGTTTGTTTTCCTTAACCAAAAGAAGGATAAGGGGAGATATGATTGCACTCTTTAAATATATCAGAGGGATAAATACCAGGGAAGGAGAGGAATTATTTCAGCTCAGTGCTAATGTAGACACGAGGACAAACGGATATAAATTGTCAGTCAGGAAATTTAGGCTTGAAATTAGACGAAGGTTTCTAACCATCAGGGGAGTGCAATACTGGAACAGCCTACCGAGGGAAACAGTAGGGGCGAAGGACCTCCATGACTTTAAGATTAAGCTAGATAAGTTTATGGAGGAGATGGTATAATAGGATAACGGGCTTAGTCAATAGGTCAATTAAGTGCCAAACTGGTACTTAATTGGGTCAAATTGGGTCAATAATATGATATTCTTAACCTCTTTCAGAGGGTATGGCTGGAGAGTCTTGCCCGCATGCTCGGGGTTCAGCTGACCGCCATATTTGGGGTCGGGAAGGAATTTTCCTCCAGGGCAGATTGGCAGTGTCCCTGGAGGTTTTTCGCCTTCCTCCGAAGCATGGGGCAGGGGTCGCTTGCTAAAAGAGTGGGTAGATCGGCTAATGTGGCCTGCATCTTGCAGGAGGTCAGACTAGATGATCATAATGGTCCCTTCTGATCTTGAATTCTATGATTCTATGATTCTATGTCCAGGCAGAACCGGAGCCAGGGTTCATGTCCAGGCCAGAGGTCGAAGCCGGGTGGTCGGAAGTACGAGCCAAAGTCCATATCCACGCAAAGGTTGAAGCCATGTAGTCGAAATCGGAGAGGTTGGGGAAGATCAGGAGGAGAAGGAGGCAATGCTGTGGAGTGGGTGGGTGGAGGGCTGCAGCGAGGCTAGAGAAAGGCAAGGAGAATACTGAGCTGGGGTTCATAGCCCAAATCCGGAGCCAAGAAGGGTCACACCAAAGTCATAGCCAGAGCCCGGAGTCAAGAGTCCAGCCAGAGTCAACAGCGAAGAAACCAGAGGGCAGGGTAGGGCAGGGCAGGGCAGGGCAGGGTGGTACATGCGGGCGGGAATGAGGATTGCTTACTGGAGGCCTGGAGACCCCTCATCAGGGGACTCCCTTCCTAGCAATAACAGAAGGACAGTGGGATGACAAAGATGTCTCTGAGCCTGGGGACCAAGCCAAGGGGAGCTCCCATCCAGGCTGTGTGCCAGGACCCCGTCACCCTCCCTGTTCATTTCACACGCACAGACCCCCTGGCCGGAGGGGAGACTAAAGGGCAGAAGCAAAGGTGCCCCTGGGGGAAAGGCTCTAGTCCGGGACCCAGTCCACTTCCCAGATCTACACCCAGGATTGTGTGACCAGGCCCACAGCCCTTCCTCTGCGTCTCAGTTGCCACCTGCCAGACGGGGAGGCTCCTCCCCTGCCCCAGGGTGTCCAGGGGGAGTTTCCTTCCTGGCTGGGAAGGGTTCAGATACCGGGTGGGTGGACTGGGCCCCGGCTGGGGGATGGTCGGACATTCGCTGTGTCAGGGGTGACACGGGCCATGGGAAGGTCTGAGCAGTGACGACGGGGGAGGGGCTCCACGTCAGGCCACCCCTCAGACTGCAATGGCTATTGAGCACAACCCCTGGCTCTGCGGATGCTCTCACTTCTGGGCCAGCCCCACAGCCTGATTCTTCCCAACCAGTATCTGGCCTGGCCCCAGCTCCAGGGGTCGGGGTGGGGCAGGGTGCCCAGAGCGAGGTGCTCGGCCTTGGTTTCTCTCAGTGCTGCGGGCTCTATGGCCGCTCCCCCCAGCCCTTCCCCCCAGGCACAGGGAGACAGAGCAGTACCTGCGGCAGGGGGTGGGAGCTGGTCATGCGAAGGGGGGGGGGGTCTTCAAGGCTGCCCCATGGAGCACAGCCCCTGCAGGGCGTCCGGCACCTGGCCCAAGACCCTGATGTTAAATAGTTGGACCATGATGTAGGCTGTGATGTCCCCCTGTTGCAAGGGAACAAGGATCAATCAGAGACTCCGACGCCCACGAGAACGAAGGGTATTAACGGCACCGGGAGCCAGCAACATTTCCTCCCCACGTCTGAGGGACGGATTCCCCCACCCAACCCCCGAGGCAAAATCTTCTCTCTTCTCTGGTGACTTCCATCCCCTCTCCCACCATTGTGAATGAACTCCTGCCCCCACTCCTCTCAGTCCCCCTGAGAGCTGGTCTACCTCCCAGCCCAGCTGGGGATTCAGCTCCACTCCCCAGAGTCCCCTCAGCCACCCTCGCCCCCCGCCTCACACTGCCCGCCTCACCCACACCCGGCACTGCCCGCCTCACCCACACCCGGCACTGCCCGCCTCACCCACACCCGGCACTGCCCGCCTCACCCACACCCGGCACTGTTGTTCTCTCACCCTGGGACTCCCGTCGGTAAGAACTGATTTCACTGATTTGATGCACAGGTGTTTCCGGCTGGCCAGCCCCAGAACTGGAAGAGACGGGCACACAGCGTCACTAAGCCAGAGCCACAGACTAGCTCCGCATGGCCTGGGGCAGGATCACAAAGTCCCCCCACCTCACTGTAACAATGTACCCGTGTGTCACCAACAAGGCCACCTGGTGAGGGCTCCCATGCTCATCCTCACTCCCCTCCTCCCCATCGCTGAGTGCCCCTTGCAGGCTGGGCCCAGGCAGGTGCACCACACCCACACCTGTCCCCAGCCATGGCTGGTGCAGGCAGGCTCACCCTCAGTGTCCGAGTGTGCAGAGCTTTGGGGTGTGTCTGCCCAGCACAGCATGGGAGCACAGGGGGGACTGTCCATTGCTACAGGGAGCAGGTCACACCCAGGGCCCTGCAGCCAGACCCACGGGCCCTGAAGCGGCAAAGCGGGCCCTGTGCTGCACCAGGCGCTCGCACTGACATGATATACGGGGAAGTCTCTGAGCTCTTGCTCCCCTGCTCCTACCTTCAGCACCAATAACATATGACATCAGGGCCAGGATCCCCACACGGGTATCTTCCTCGCCCATCAACAGTTTTCGATGGAAAATCCCCAACAGCTGTGATGGATGGGAACGGGCTACAGGGAATAGGAAACAGAATGATGGACAGTGAGGAGTGAGCTCTCCTCTCCTGTGCTGAATCAGGGATCTGGACCCAGCAGCGGGAGCTTCGAGGCACCCCATGCACCGCTCGTCTGGGCTGCAGCCTCTCACCACCACCCCCTTACCGAGTTGCAGGAAGACATGGGAAATCTCTGTGTGATTCTCCCTGCAGAGCTGATAGGGCCGCTGAGCTTTGGAAGTGACCTGCAGGGAGATGGGAACAGGTCAGAGGAGCCTGCTCGCTCAAACAGGAACCTCCCAAAGGGACCAGGGCCCGATTCTGCAACTCCTCAGACTCCAGGGCAGATTCACACTGATGGGGCTAGGAGTAGGATTCAGAACCGGATTGGGCCATGTGACCATCCCAGACCCTGCGGTACGTACTGTGTATGACATAGCCAGAGCCCTGAGAAGGCACTAAAGGGCCTGATCCTGCTCTCACTTATACCAGAGTAAATCAGGAGAAACGCCCCTGGACTCCACACAAGAGAGGAGAACTGGGCCCACAGACACTGCGCGGTGCTGAGCACTGGCGACTCCCCCTGTATGGGATGCTGAGGGCACAGGGAGGTCTCCAGTACAGGGGGTGGGGAGCACTGTGCACTCTACGGATGCCTGCTGGCGTCCCCGAGATCTACTGGCCCCAGCACACCCATGCCAGCCCCACTTCCCCATACCTGGTCGCTCAGCGTGTGGGAGATGGCCTCCACATACACCTCTGGGATCGGGTTCTTGGAGGAAGAGGCCTGCAAGATCTGTCCCAGAACCTGAAACAGACAGGGAGAGATGTCAGGCAGAGCCGGCACAGGGGAGCAGCAGGTCCCAGCTGCACTGACATCAACTCATCAGCCACAGAGGTGTCTGCTTCACCCCTGGCTGAAGGCTCTGGGGAGAAAGAGGTTCTCATCACCCTGGAAGGGTGGTGAAGGGGGGAATTCTGCTTAGTGCAGAGGTCCAGATTCTCCTCTGACCCTGGGGCAGCAGCTCACTGGCCATGATGGAGTCACTCCTGCCTGACATGGGTGGGATTGGGGAATTGGAGCCCCAGATCTGAGCAACCCTGACACGTGGACTGTTGGAGTTCTGGATTCTGGTCCAGAGTCGGCCTCTCAGGCAGCCCTCCTCCACACAGTGAGAGCCATGAGCGCTCTGCAGCCTGGGTGCTGGCTGGGTGTATGCTATGCACCCTTGTGGAGCTGGTGAGAGATCTCCTTCCCTTCCTCCCTCCCTCCCCAGCTACTCTGCACAAACCTGACTGGCTGTGGGGAGTGCCACTCAAACACACAGCCTTAACTCGGACCCTGCGGGTGGGGGGGTTGAACGAATGGTGTGGGGCAGCCTGGGAAATTTGGAAAGAAAACAACGACGCTGCCGGACAGGAGCCCTGAGCTGGGGCAGGGCAGGCGCTGCTGGCAGGAAAGCCAGCTGCTGGTAAAAGGGGATTTGTGTAAACTCTCAGCCTTCAGCAGACAGGAGCTGAGACCACTAACCAGCCCACCATGCTGAGCTCACGCAGCCCGTCAGCACCACTCAGAGGACGATCCAGCTGGACTGACCCCAGGGCACGGGGCAGAGAGTCTGTGTGTGTCGAGCCAGGCATGCAGGCGGTGGAGGGATACGGGGGGGGACACACAGCTGTTTTGCTGTAAGCTGTGCTGTGTAACCCCTATTGGGGATCCTGGCCTGGGTCTGCTCCAGCCTTTGTCGGGGTCACAGAACAGTGTTGTGCTGTTGTTGTGTGTGATGGTTGTTCCAGGAGTTAACTCTGACCCCCTAGGAGGGGGGTTGGTGTTGGGACCCCTTCCCAGCCCTGGGATCCCCATCCAACATACTGCAGCTGATCTGACAACTCACTTGCTGGCCCATGGAGCCTGCAAGGAACGCCCCCCACCTCCTCACCTTGGTGATGTAAAAGGCCTCGATGTTCTTCCCATACTGAGCCAGGAGCAGGGGGATGTCCCCATCGATCTGGTTTTGCAGATCCTTCCTGGGCAGTAGGATGTTCAGCACTGGCCCCAGGGCCTTGAGGACAGCCAGTTTGACCTGTCGAGAGATGGGTACGGGGTGACTGCTGGCTTGGTCCCCTGCGGCTCAGTCACTGGATCCAGTACTTCTCCTTCCAGCACTGGCTCAGGCACCCACAGCAGTAGGGACCAGCCTGAGATGCAGGGAGACCAGTTTGGCCTCTATGCTGCAGGAGGACATTGGCCAAGGAATCCTGGCTCTTAGCCCTCCACCTCCACAGCCCCCAGCATCCGGTGACATTATCCACCCCAAGACAGGAGAGATTTCCACCCGGGTCTGCTCCTTACAAAGGGGCCAGGGGCGAAAGGGCTTGTGGGGAGATGCAGAGCGAGCGCCCCAT
This sequence comes from Mauremys mutica, assembly GCF_020497125.1. Classification (NCBI taxonomy): domain Eukaryota; kingdom Metazoa; phylum Chordata; order Testudines; family Geoemydidae; genus Mauremys; species Mauremys mutica. The sequence goes on along the minus strand of NW_025423340.1, from coordinate 129,832 downwards.
GGCCACAGTGCCTGTGCGAGCCCCTCACCTCTGTGTCCTCGCTGGGCAGCCAGGCGCTGAGGAGGTACCGGTACGTGGGGAGCCGGTGTGCAGAGAAGCGCTGGCGCGTGATTTGTGGATAGGTGCTCCTCTCCCAGCTCCTCAGGTAAGTGCTGATTGCCCCACACGTGCACTCCAGGGCTGTTGGGGGGCAGGGGGCAAAGGGCAGCTCAGTCCAGGGCTGAGACATGGTTCATTACAGAGCAGCTCAAACTCTGCCACTCTCAGGAACTTCAGTCTCTGCAGGGGTCTACTCCCACCTAGCCCCCTGTGCGCCAGGGTTCATGCTGCAGACTCTGCCCCCTGGGGTTCATGCTGCACTCTCCGGCCCCTCCTTCCCAGGGTTCATGCCGCAGCCTCCAGCGGGCAGACAGTGACGTAGGATTGCCAACCCTCCAGGATTGCCCCGGATCTCCAGGAATCAAAGCTGAATCTTTCATTAAAGATTATATCATGTGATGAAACCTCCAGGAATACATTCAACCAAACTGGCAACCCTAAGTGAGGGTCCTCGGGGCATGACATGAGTCCCTGCAGTCAGCAGGCGTGACAGAGACAAGGCCGGGCCCTGATGCCATGGAGCCAATGATGACACACCTGTCAGTGTGCCGAGATCCAGCACCTACCCACCCTTTCCCCAAGACATGGGAGGGAACCAAGACCTCCGCTAAAAAGTGCCTTCCATGTACAGGTGTTTCTATGGCTCCCACCATCAGAGTAACTGGAGCGCATCCCTACCCAATGAATTAACCTGCCAGCCCCACCTTCCCCTGGCAGGGAGAAGAACCCTGGGGTCCAGACCATACTGTCCCTCCCCTTCCTCCACCTCCACAGACTAGAGACGGGGCCAAGAGGCAACGCTGGGGTCTGGATCAGGGTTACACACTCAGAGTCCAGGGCTGTTCAGATCCCAGGGTCATGGGGTGCCGGGATTTGGGGCCGAACCAGCTCCATCTCGACCCACCATCTAGAACAAAGGCTTGGCCCAAGTGGTCCCCTCACCGGTGCAGAAGGGAGGTAGGATCGCCGGGAGAGTCCAGGCAGGAGATCAGAGAATGAGGAGAGGAGGGAAGGCTGGGATCAGCCAGGGAGGGGTAACACAATCCCCTCTGGAGGGAAGGGGCCCCCCCTGCCAGTTTGTCCCGGGCCTGTTCCCAGCTCTGCCCACCCCTCCCCTATTCTCAGCAGCTCCATCAAAGCGAGGGAGCAGGGACCAGAGGCTGCTCCTGCTCCTGGGCCAGAGAAGTAGGCTCAGGACCTACCCGGAAGTGTGTGGTGTCCTGCCCAGTGCCCAGGGTGCACATCCTGTTCAGAAGAGCCCGCAGGAGGCGAGATTCTAGCTCCAGGGCAAGCGGTGGCTTCAGTTTGCTGGAGAGGAGCCCGTGTTACACTTTGCAGCACCAGCGTGGCGCTGGCACTGCCATGGACATGACACCCCCCCCCCCCGCAGTGATCCCCTCCCTACGGCCGCTGTAACGTTCCTGGAGTGAAATCAACCCCCCGGCCAGGAAAGAGGGGACGCTCCCGCCTCCTCTGCTGGGGGATGGGAACAGCCACAGCCGGGGGGAACCTAGGCGGGGGAGGAGCTGTGACTCCCGGCTCTGGGCCCGGTCAGCACCAGGGTTAGGGCAGCTGGACTGGAGGGTCCTGGTACCTGAGGCTGCAAACTGCGGCCATGGAGCTGGGCATGATGGAGCTTGGCTCTGACGCACCAGGGAGATTTTCAATCAGCTCCTGGGAGACCCCAAGGAAACAAAACTGCATGTGAGACTCAGGCCCTGCAGACGCACTGGCACTTCCCCGGGAGGAGCCCCAAGTGCTCTGCAGAAACAGCCAGTGTCACCCCCACCCCCAACCAGCTGGGCCCCCCCATTCCTCCCGTCCATCAAACTTCCTTCCCACTCTTCCCCCCCAACTCCGCCCTCCCCTCCCGCACGGCCAGCTCCCCATCAGTGTCACAATTCTCCCCTTCCCTACTCCCCAGCCCCCCTCCCCGAGGGGACCCCCCGTCTTCTGCGTCCCGCTCCGGCCCCACTGACGCTTCCTCCCATGTCTGGCTCCCTCGCCCCAGGGCCGGGCACGGGGACCCACTCACCGCAGTGCTCCCCACGAGGGCCGCTTTGGAGACCGGGGGCTCCAGGGTGTCCCGCCCCTGCTTCTGTGCCGAGAAGCAGAGACGCAGCACAGCCTGGAGGAAGCGCAGCTGTTTGGCCCTGTCCGCCACCAGCCAGAGTGGGGTGGGGGGAGAGAGAGCCTGTTACATAAGGACCTCCCCGCCCAACCCAAACCAGCTCCAGTGCTCAGGACCTCCATGGGGCTGGACAGGGAAAGCCGCCCCCTTCCCCAAACCAGTGTCGCCCTGCACAAACATGGGGTTGGAACTGGAATAGTGTCTGCGAGTAGCGGAAACTTTGGCCTGTGTGGGACAAATGTCCCCACTTTGGGGTGCCAGATAACAGAGGAGCTGTGTCCCCCCATTGCGGGTGAGGGATTCTCTGGGACAAGCCCCCCTGCCTGGGTGGGGATGGAACAAGGAGGAGGACAGACTGGGGGGCAGCGCAGCTGGGGGATTTTTGTACCTCAGCTCTGCCCTGGAGGTGCTGCTGGATCACCGTGATGGGGGACGAACCCTCCTCCTCCTCCTCTTCTTCCTCCTCCTTCTCCTCCTGCTCCTCCTCCTCCTCAGGCCACAACACCTGGGCACTGGGGGTGTCTGCACCAGGGAGGGAAGGAGAAAATTCAATCCCTTCTGCTGCTGGGGGGATGCAGTGGACAGAGAAGTCTCCATGTTTCCCCTTTCTCTGTAAGGAGCCCCATGGCAGCGAGGGCCCCACCCTGCCCCTCCCAGAGACGCTCTCAGCCCCATCAGCCTCAGGGCCCCGTGGCAGTCAGCCCCCCCCCATGATCAGGGGAGGCTGGAGCTCCCCGACTCCGCCCAGCATCCCCTGCCATGGGGCGTGGCTGTGCCACCCCCACTGGTGTCAGTGGGGCTCACGTGGGTCAGTCCCGGCTCCTTGGCGAGCCGATGGGCACAGGGTGTTACTAGTCCCCCACCGCCCCAGTCCTCCTCCCTTTCCCCTAGGTCTCCCCTCACCTCCAAAGAGGGAGCCTAGAAACTCTGGGCTGCCAGACCCCACGGAGGAGCTGCTGGCCCCGCAGGAGTATGCGGAGCTGCTGGGGTTTGTCACGCCGTCGCTCAACTCCTCTTCTGGGCTGGCGGGAGGCTCCTCCATGGCCAGGGTGGTTCTGGCGGGAGGCTCCTCCGTGGCCAGGGTGGTAATGGTGGGAGGCTCTTCCGTGGCCAGGGTGGTAATGGTGGGAGGCTCTTCCGTGGCCAGGGTGGTAATGGTGGGAGGCTCTTCCGTGGCCAGGGTGGGGCTGCCAGGAGGCTCCTCCATGTCCAGTGTGGTAATGGCGGGAGGCTCCTCCAGGGCCAGGGTGGTTCTGGCGGGAGGCTCTTCCATGGCCAGGGTGGTTCTGGCGGGAGGCTCTTCCGTGGCCAGGGTGGTGCTGGCGGGAGGCTCCTCGGGGGCCAGGGTCGGGCTGGCACAGGGCCCCTCAGTTGCCATGGTGATGGACGGCTCCTGCTGGGCCCTGGGGCGCAGCTCCTGGCACCTTGGCTTCCTGCGAAGGAAGCCCCAGAGCTGCCTTCCCCGGCTCCTGCCCTCCCCTGGCTCTCTCCTCCACAGCTGTACCCGGGGCCACCTCCATTTCGGCCCAGAAGGTGCCTCAGGGTCAGCTAGGGGAGCTGCTGTCTTCCTCCTCCTCCAGCAGGCGATGCAGCTCCTCTCTTTCCCCTGGCCACGAGCCTTTTCCCCGCCTGCGGGGACAGAGGGGCCGCTCTCCTCCTGGGCAGGCTGATGTTTGCTGCCGACTCTGGAGCCACCTGCCCGGCCTTACTCCTCAGCATCTGCCTTTTTCGCTCCATCCTGGAACTGAGTGTGGAGCAGCCATGAGTCTGGCTTCGAAGCAGCCTCTCATTAACGAGCCTGCCTGCTCCCCTGCCCACCTCCCCTCTGCTGAGGCAATTTCTCCTCCCGATACATCCCACCCCAGGGCATAGGAACCCTCAACCTGGGGAACAAACCCTGACAAGGGACGGGCTGGGAGCCCTAGTGGTGGGATATTCCTGGCTTCCTTCACCCTCCTCCTCCATCTCCTGCACCCAGGTGGCCTGCAAACGGTGCCGCACAATGCCCTGCCAGCAGGGCAAGGGTAGAAACCAGGAGATCGAAAGTGGCTGTGAAAACAATACAATGCCACTAGCGGAACACTCCCTTCCAGAGCTGGGACGTGCCAGCAGGACTCTATTCCCAGTCTCCCTGGCTCCGAGTGTGACCTGTTGTAGTGACTGACGGATTTGATCCTTGTCCCCCATCCCAAGCCAATAACACATCTCTGGGTTGGCAAGCACGAGTTACACCTTCTCAGTACCCCTCTGTCTCCCGCAGCCCTCAGCTGTTCCTTGCATTACGGTGGCTTGGACGGGAACAGGACTGGAATTTGTTACTGGCTCACTGGGTGGTTCTAGCCAATGAGGGTCTCAGTCTAGCATCAGAGGCCCACACCCCCAGACACTACAAGTCAGGGTGGATTGATTTCATTCCAAATGTTTTGTAGTTCTGTTTTTGAGTTATTTTCCTAATGAGAGATTGATTCTCGTGAAATTCTTAGTGGTGGCCGACGACAGAACGCAGAGCAATGGTCTCAAGTTGCACTGTGGAAGGCTTAGCTTGGCTATTAGGAAACACTAGTTCACTAGGAGTGGGGTGAAGCCCTGGAATGGATTCCCTAGGGAGGTGGTGGAATCTCCATCCTTACAAGTTTTTAAAGGTCAGCTTGACAAAGCCATGACTGGGATGATGAAGTTGGGGTTGGTCCTGCTTTGAGCAGGGGGGTGGACTAGATACCTCCTGAGGTCTGTTCCAGCCCTAGTCTTCTATGATTCTAGGAACGGCGATCCATGGTTTTGCAGGATACATACAAACAAAATACATACAAAATACATACAAAATACATACAAACAGGATACATGTGCCAGCAATGCCCCTCTGCCATGTACATTGGCCAAACTGGACAGTCTCTACGCAAAAGAATAAATGGACACAAATCTGACATCAGGAATCATAACATTCAAAAACCAGTGGGAGAACACTTCAACCTCTCTAACCACTCAGTGACAGACTTGAAGGTGGCAATTTTGCAACAAAAAAACTTCAAAAACAGACTCCAAAGAGAAACTGCTGAACTCGAATTAATATGCAAACTAGACACAATTACCTGTGGTCTAAACAAAGACTGGGAATGGTTGGGTCATTACATTAATTGAATCTATTTCCCTATGTTAAGTTCTCCTCACACCTTCTATGGGCCATCTTAATTATCACTTCAAACAGTTTTTTTCCTCCTGCTGACGATAGCTCATCTCAATTGATTAGACTCTGCCTGTTGGTATGCATACTTCCACCTTTTCATGTTCTCTGTATGTATAAATATCTCCTGTCTGTGTGTTCCATTCTATGCATCCGAAGAAGTGAGCTGTAGCTCACGAAAGCTCATGCTTCAATAAATTTGTTAGTCTTTAAGGTGCCACAAGTACTCCTGTTCTTTTTGCGGATACAGACTAACACAGCTGCTACTCTGAAACAAACAAAAAGGTTGACTGAACCATTTGTTTTCATTTCAAACAAACTGAGGTAAAGAACTATCTCCAGTTCGTGCAGTGAACTGATTGTTCCTGCTCATAATGTCCTTCCAGATTTTAGAAGTAGTAGCTCACATCTCCTCCTTTCTAGTGTTTATTCATAGATTACAAGGGGAAAAGAAGCCTTCATCCTTTTTCAACTCCCAGTCAGTTTCTCACATTTGAATGAAGTAGCTGCATCAACGGAAATGAAGAAAATATTCTTTCTGCACCTGCAGAAGAGGCTAGTGCAGCCAAAGTCTGGCTGAGTGTTTCAATAACTTCTGGGCCCCCAGGTGCTTAGGCAGTGATTTCCAACAGTTCAGTGCTTTGACTTCCTCTGACACTTGGCAGCAAACATGGACTTCTTCATATATGTGTTTATTTAAATTACTTTAATAGGCTGGAGCAACTAGAGGCCTTAACATTGCTTGTCGTAGTTTCACATTTTATACTTGATAGGTTTAAAAAAAAAACTTTTTCAATTTAAATTTTAAAAACTCAGTTTAAATAAACAAAAATTTCTTTCGAGGTTTTGGGTTGTGAAAAAGACATTCATTGGTCTTGTCCTTGATTTTATAAGAACTACTTCATCTGAGAGAATCAGAAGCTGCTTGAATTCTATTCAAGGAGAGGAGGCAGCAAAATTCATCCTATCAGTAATTTGTTGGGCCTTATTTCCTCAGTCTTGTGGCTCTTCTGTGAACCTGCTCTGATTTATCGGCATCCGTCTCAAATTGCGGACACCAGAAATGGACACAATATTCCAGGCGTTGTTGCCTCAGTGCCCAGTACAGAGATATGGAACCTCTCTACCTCTCCCTGAGAATCTGCTAGGACAGAGTCCCCTATCTCATACACAGAGCCAGTGGTGAGCTGGAGCCGGGTTCGCACCGGTTCGCAGGAACCAGTTGTTAAATTGAGAAGGCCTTTTAGAACCGGTTCTTCTGGGACATCCAGTTCTATAAGGGCTTTATTTATCAAAAGCTCCCGCACTCTGAACCGGCCCCAGCTCACTTCCCCCTCTTTTCCTGAATGCTCCGCCCCCTTCTCCTCCCCCTCCCCTGCTTCCCGTGAATCAGATGTTCACGGGAAGCCTGAAACAAGCAGCAGGCAGGAAGGTAAGCTGGGGCACGGGGAGAGGGGAGGTGCGGCCAGCTCAGCACCCCAGCCCAGCTCATGGTCCGACCAAGCGCCCCTAGCCCTGTCCTGTCCCAGCCCCAGCTCAGGGTCCCCAGCTTCGACCCCACGGCTCCAGCCCAGCCCCCCTAAGTGCCGGTGCTGGGCCTGGCCCCCACGGCTCCGGAGCACTGGCGCTAGTCCCAGCCCAGGCCTGCAGTTGCAGTTCCAGCTCTGGCGCTGCAGCTCTGGCATCGTGGCGCCGGTGCTGGTCCCAGCCCGGGCCCGCGGCTGCGGCTCTGGCCCTGCAGTGCTGGTGCCGGTCCAGTCCTGGGCCCGCGGTTGCGGCACAGGCGCCAGTGTCGGTCACAGCCAAGTTGCGGCTTCGGCCCAGCGGTTGCGTCTTCGGTCCCGTGGCACTGGCCCCGGCCCAGCACCGCCCAACCCCGCGATTTTGGCTCCCGCCCCGCAGCTCCAGTGCCGGTCCCGGCCCAGGCCCATGGTTGTGGCTCCGGCCCCGCGGCGCCGGTTTCAGTCTCAGGCCCAGCCCGGCCTGACCCCGCGGCTGCGGCTCCATCCTCACCCCACGCTGAGTTTTTCATAGAGGCATCGGTTGTGAAACAATTCAGTCTCCTAATGTGGCCTCTATTTCACCGGCTATAAAATTTCACACACTTTGCACCATATGAAGTCCAATTGCTTGTAAGTCTCTAAAAGGCACCTTCCAGAATGACAGGCAGTTGTGACGTGAGGACACCAGGAAACAGAGACTCCGCCTCTCCCCTGGGTAATTTGTTCCAGTGGCTAGTCTCCCTCACTGGCATAATTACATTTGAAATTGACAACCTCTGATAAGGGCCAAATGTATGACAATCTTTAAAATAATTTAAACAGAAGAGAAAAAATAACATCAAGTAGAACATGTTCACTGCCAAGTTTTTCAGACAGTCGCACCACTGATGTGATAGCTAAGGCCCTGGAAGCAAAGAGGTGCATCTGATATCCCCATGGAGAGCAGCCATACAGGGGAAGTCCTGTCCCAAATCCAGAAGACAAACAGCTAGGAGGCCCCTACTGGGGTGCTCCTGCCTGGGGGGCTCCCAGCAGGATGGGGAGATCGGATTTCATGGGGCAGGGCTAATTAGATCTAGCCAAGAAAGGCACAACAAGAACCAATGGCTGTCAGCTGAAACCTGAGAAATTCAAATGAAATGTAAGGCACACATTTTTTACAGTGAGAGACACTAGCCACTGGAATAAATTACCCAGGGGAAAGGTGGATTCTCTGTTTCCAGCTGTCCTCACATCACAACTTGTTGTCATTCTGGAAGGTGCCTTTTAGTGAATTACTACAAGTGATTGGGCTTAATATGGTGCTAAGTGTGTGAAGTTTCATAGCCTGAGAAATAGAGGCTGGAATAGGCCATCAAATTGTTTCTCAACTGACACCTCTATGAAAAACTCATTGTGGGGTGAGGAACAGACTCTGCTGTTTTACTGGGTAGCCTGCTTGCTCCCCAGAATCAATAATGACCAAGTGGGGAGATCTTGGGGTGCAACTCAAACATCCAACCGGGCTGGCCAGGGGCAGACATCAGGTCTGCAAGGGAAAGGGGAGTGTGGCAGTGACTTCACAAAGGCCTTTGGCAGGAATTCAGCCTATTGGGCAAAGACGATGAGGCGGATGTGACCTCACAAAGCTCCCTTGACAACAGCCAGGCAGGACAGGGATGAGGCAGGGGGAAGCTCAGAGACCGCTGTAGCCTTGCTGCAGCAAGCCTCCATCTTTGCTGTCTCTCTGTGAGGACCAAGAGGATTGGTGGGGAGGAGATACTTTGTGAGTTTTTTTCATTTCAGTGTTTAGATTTTGTTGAAAGAAGTCATCATCTGTGTAGAAAGTAAGACAAAATATAGGCTCTGTGTACAAGATAGAGGATTCTATCCTGGGAAGCAGCAACTCTGAAAAAGACTTGGGGTCATGGGGGATAATCAGCTCCCCATGAGTTCCCAGTGGCCAAAGGGGCAAATGTGACTCTTGGAGCCATACATAGCAGAATCTCAAGTAGAAATAGAGAGGTTCCATATTTGTGTAGTGAGCACTGGTGCAACCACTCCTGGAAAATTGTGTCCACTTCTGGTGTCCACAGTTTGAGACAGATGCTGATACATTGGACAGGGTTCACAGAAGAGCCACATGAATGATGAAAGGATTAGAAGCCACTCCTTGTGCTGACAGAGTACAGGAGCTCAATCAAAGAGAAGGTTAAGCGGTGAGCCTAAGGGAAGAAGTATTTACTAATGAGCTCTTCACTTTAGCAGATAAAGGTTAAGAGCAGACAATGGCTGAAAGTTGAAGCCCAGACCAATTCACACTAGAAAGAAAGCGAGCATTTTTAACGTCAGGGTTTGGAGCCATTCACCGAGGGTTGTGCTGGATCCTCCACAACTGGCCTTTTTTAAAAAAATCAAGATTGTGTGATTTTCTAAAAAATCCGCTCTAATTCCTATGGGAACTATTTTCAGGGAAATTCAATGGCCGATGTTAAACAGAAAGTCAGACCAGAGTGGTTCCTTTTGGCCTTGGAATTTATGAATCTGTGACTCACTGCGGGTGTTCGAAATTTGTCCCTTTGGGCTTCCCTCTTCCTCCTTTCCTCTTGTCTCATCTTCTCTTTTCTCTTATTCCATTTCTTCCTGCTGATCTTCTTCCTGGGATCATGTAATGAAAGTCTGCATCATCATGGAAATGCACAAGAGGACTGAATTAAGGGTGCCAGGGCACCACTTATTTGGACATTTGCTAACAAGAGAACGTAAAATTTTGTAACCTTTTAATCGTTTTTGAAAAAATTGACTTTGTATTTCCTAATTATTTTATGGTTTATTTTATTGATGAAAGCAAACTTAAGTAACGTTAAATGAAGGGTTTTTTGGTTTGTTAATTTCCTTATCTTTTTAATATATAATAGTTTTTTCTTTCTATGTACTGTTTAAACAATGAAGCTCTTACTCATCTGTTGTTTTCAGTATATATTTTATTGCCATTCTTATCTTTGTGAAGGTCCCTTTTTCACCACTCAAAGCTGTGTTTATCAGAGAATTGAAAGTAATTAAATTAAACTGTATTAAAACAAAACTCATTTTATGCAACTTCAGTTTCCGTGAAAGTTCTAAGCTATAACCCTGAATGTGCAAGGAGCAGATAAACAATATCCAAGAAAAAGAGCTGGAATTCTTCATCTTATTTTCACCTAGTCCTTACTAAGGAAAGTAGCAAACAATTGCCCTTTGTAAAGAAACCCTGCACCGTACTACGGTACAAACCCAAATGAGCACAGCAGGAGGCTATCCCGGCTATCCACATCTGGCCCTGTTTCATTACAAACTTCCTTTCTGTAATGATGTTCTGGTAATAAGAGGGCAATCCATCCTCAAAGGTAGCTCTTGCCATGGTAGCCAGTTTGTTAGTCATTCTCCCCAAGTATGCAAATGAACTGGAGGGATGGGATGCTGAGTGGTGGATCATCTCTGATGTCACAATGCTACTGCTCAGCCAGCACCAGGTGGCAACAAATGTGCAGTGTGTATGAGGGGAGGAGGGGAACAGGGTTTCCCAGGGCTTCTGTTTCCCCAAATTTCCTAAAGAAGACAACAACCTAACTACATAGAATACACATTAATGATGATTCCACACACATGATAATTAGTCACTGAAATTTGATTCAAGTCCCGCATGGCTTTTTTAGAAACAAGGGTTCCAAAAAAGGAGAGACCTTGTAAAACAGAAAATGTTGATGCTCTGGTGTATTTGCAGTTGTGTTAAAATTGAATACTGTGACTTTCTGTACATGCTTGCATGCTAGGTAGCTCAGTAAGGCAGAACAAAATTGGGACTTAGAAGCAGTCAATCGGCAGGTACCCAGTGAGTTGTGCCTCTCTGTTATAGGCAGTAGCCTATGTTCTCTCCGTCTGATTTTTGGGTTCTTATGTACTGTTGTTCTGGTCTTAATAAACAAATTGACAAGATATTGCAAACTTTCAGCAAGAGTATTTTATGTTTTCTCTAACTTGTCTGCTTGTGTGCCACAAAACATAAAAGCCACAGTAAAAAAAAAAAATCAGAAGCCAAAAGTCCTTTCGAAAGAAAAAAAAAGCAAGTTTTCCAGCAGAACATTATTTCAGCTGGGAAATGTTGATTCCTTGTAATTGGGAAATTCCCTGGGAACATGTCCATCTGAATGAGATGTTGTTTGGTGGGCTTCCCGACCAAAATGGAAGAGTGGGAGAGTTCAAAGGTTGTTGTAGGAGAGTCACAGCATTGCCGCCCTCACTGCCATCCTGCCTTCAGACCTGGGCTTGGTTGGAAGCAGCCACCAACTTTTCTGAAACTACAAGACATTCCCAAATGTGGAGGTGGCTCCAGCTGTAGCCACAGGGGTCAGAAGCCCTGAGCCTGGGCACCCAGAGATGTGGCTGAAGCAGAAGCTGCCAAGGCCCAATTCCTGAGCCCAATGACAGGCTGATGCAGTGCACTTGCTTCTGCACTGCCTCAGGAGGTGCATCTGATATCCCCATGGAGAGCAGCCATACAGGGGAAGTCCTGTCCCAAATCCAGAAGACAAACAGCTAGGAGGCTCCTACTGGGGTGCTCCTGCCTGGGGGGCTCCCAGCAGGATGGGGAGATCGGATTTCATGGGGCAGGGCTAATTAGATCTAGCCAAGAAAGGCACAACAAGAACCAATGGCTGTCAGCTGAAGCCTCAGAAATTCAAATGAAATGTAAGGCACACATTTTTTACAGTGAGAGACACTAGCCACTGGAATAAATTACCCAGGGGAAAGGTGGATTCTCTGTTTCCAGCTGTCCTCACATCACAACTTGTTGTCATTCTGGAAGGTGCCTTTTAGTGAATTCCTACAAGCGATTGGGCTTAATATGGTGCTAAGTGTGTGAAATTTCATAGCCTGAGAAATATAGGCCGGATTAGGCCATCAAATTGTTTTTCAACTGACACCTCTATGAAAAACTCATTGTGGGGTGAGGAACAGACTCTGCTGTTTTACTGGGTAGCCTGCTTGCTCCCCAGAATCAATAATGACCAAGTGGGGAGATCTTGGGGTGCAACTCAAACATCCAACCGGGCTGGCCAGGGGCAGACATCAGGCCTGCAAGGGAAAGGGGAGTGTGGCAGTGACTTCACAAAGGCCTTTGGCAGGAATTCAGCCTATTGGGCAAAGACGATGAGGCGGATGTGACCTCACAAAGCTCCCTTGACAACAGCCAGGCAGGACAGGGATGAGGCAGGGGGAAGCTCAGAGACCGCTGTAGCCTTGCTGCAGCAAGCCTCCATCTTTGCTGTCTCTCTGTGAGGACCAAGAGGATTGGTGGGGAGGAGATACTTTGTGAGTTTTTTTCATTTCAGTGTTTAGATTTTGTCGAAAGAAGTCATCACCGGTGTAGAAAGTAAGACAAAATATAGGCTCTGTGTACAAGATAGAGGATTCTATCATGGGAAGCAGCAACTCTGAAAAAGACTTGGGGTCATGGGGGATAATCAGCTCCCCATGAGTTCCCAGTGGCCAAAGGGGCAAATGTGACTCTTGGAGCCATACATAGCAGAATCTCAAGTAGAAATAGAGAGGTTCCATATTTGTGTAGTGAGCACTGGTGCAACCACTCCTGGAAAATTGTGTCCACTTCTGGTGTCCACAGTTTGAGACAGATGCTGATACATTGGACAGGGTTCACAGAAGAGCCACATGAATGATGAAAGGATTAGAAACCACTCCTTGTGCTGACAGAGTACAGGAGCTCAATCAAAGAGAAGGTTAAGCGGTGAGCCTAAGGGAAGAAGTATTTACTAATGAGCTCTTCACTTTAGCAGATAGAGATTAAGAGCAGACAATGGCTGAAAGTTGAAGCCCAGACCAATTCACACTAGAATGAAAGCGAGCATTTTTAACGTCAGGGTTTGGAGCCATTCACCCAGGATTGTGCTGGATCCTCCACAACTGGCCTTTTTTAAAAAAAATCAAGATTGTGTGATTTTCTAAAAAATCCGCTCTAATTCCTATGGGAATTATTTTCAGGGAAATTCAATGGCCGATGTTAAACAGAAAGTCAGACCAGAGTGGTTCCTATTGGCCTTGGAATTTATGAATCTGTGACTCGCTGTGGGTGTTTGAAATTTGTCCCTTTGGGCTTCCCTATTCCTCCTTTCCTCTTGTCTCATCTTCTCTTTTCTCTTATTCCATTTCTTCCTGCTGATCTTCTTCCTGGGATCATGTAATGAAAGTCTGCATCATCATGGAAATGCACAAGAAGACTGAATTAAGGGTGCCAGGGCACCACTTATTTGGACATTTGCTAACAAGAGAACGTGAAATTTCGTAACCTTTTAATCATTTTTGAAAACTTGACTTTGTATTTCCTAATTATTTTATGGTTTATTTTATTGATGTAAGCAAACTTAAGTAACGTTAAATGAAGGGTTTTTTGGTTTGTTAATTTCCTTATTTTTTTTAAATATATAATAGTTTTTTCTCTCTATGTACTGTTTAAACAATGAAGCTCTTACTCATCTGTTGTTTTCAGAATATGTTTTACTGCCATTCTTATAGAATCATAGAATCTCAGGGTTGGAAGGGACCTCAGGAGGTCATCTAGTCCAACCCCCTGCTCAAAGCAGGACCAAACCCAACTAAATCATCCCAGCCAGGGCTTTGTCAAGCCTGACCTTAAAAACCTCTATCTTTGTGAAGGTCCCTTTTTCACCACTCAGTGCTGTGTTTATCAGAGAATTGAAAGTAATTAAATTAAACTGTATTAAAACAAAACTCATTTTATGCAACTTCAGTTTCTGTGAAAGTTCTAAGCTATAACCCTGAATGTGCAAGGCGCAGATAAACAATATCCAAGAAAAAGAGCTGGAATTTTTCATCTTATTTTCACCTAATCCTTACTAAGGAAAGTAGCAAACAATTGCCCTTTGTAAAGAAACACTGCACCCTACTACAGTATAAACCCAAATGAGCACAGCAGGAGGCTATCCCGGCTATCCACATCTGGCCCTGTTTCATTACAAACTTCCTTTCTGTAATGATGTTCTGGTAATAAGGGGGCAATTGGTTGTCAAAGGTAGCTCTTGCCATGGTAGCCAGGTTGCTAGTCATTCTCCCCAAGTATACAAATGAACTGGAGGGACGGGGTGCTGAGTGGTGGATCATCTCTGATGTCACAATGCTACTGCTCAGCCAGCACCAGGTGGCAGCAAATGTGCAGTGTGTATGAGGGGAGGAGGGGAACAGGGTTTCCCAGGGCTTTTGTTTCCCCAAATTTCCTAAAGAAGACAACAACCTAACTACATAGAATACACATTAATGATGATTCCACACACATGATAATTAGTCACTGAACTTGACTAATTGGCTTTTGGGAACAACAGGGGCTGCTAACAGGGAGCTTCGCAAGGGAATTCTCCAGGTGAAGGAGGAGCAAATACAGCATCTATGGGGTAAGTGACTGTCTGTAGTGTGTGTTTGTTTGTGTTTGGGGGTTACTTTCTGTGTGCTGAGCTTGTGTTTGTCAGTCTGTTTGTTTGTTTGAAGGATCGTGTGCTCTGGCTGGCAGTTGGAAGCCGTGAGCTTCAAAGGAAGGTTGAAAGCTCGAAGCCTCTGGTAATTGGCTGAGCCTTAATCAGTGGGCGGGGCATTCACTCAGGCCAGGGCTTTATAAAGCCATGCACAAGTGACCAGGGAGCTTTGCGAACAACAGGGGCTGCTAACAGGGAGTTTCGCAAGGGAGTTTGGCAGGGGAGTGGGAAGGGAGTGGGAGTCCCTCGCCGGCCCTAACCCCTTCCCTGTAGTCCCCTTAAAACCTATTAACTGAACCACATTTCAAAACCCCTTTCTGTAAACCACCCTTCCATTAACTAGGAGACAATGCAGGCAGAAGCCCAGCAGCAGAGTGGGGGCTATCCAGTTTATTGCACTGAGTGTTGCATATATGATTACCTGCCCTGTGGGTGGGTGGCGTATGTGTGCAGTCGGTGCAAGGAGCTCCTGGCCCTCAGAGACCATGTATGGACTTTGGAGGCCAGGGTGGCGGAACTGGAGGACCTAAGAGAGGCAGAGAGGTATGTTGATGAGGCTTTCCGGGACACTGTAGAATTGTCCCACCTCCGCTCAGACAGCCCCTGTGCTGTTGAGGAGGAAGAATGGCCCAGGGAAGCAGAGCAGTCAATGGGAGCAGAGGGAAACCTTCCCATAGTTGGGACCCTCCTTCCAGATGGTGCTGGGGTTGCCTCTCGCACTGAGGTTGCCTCTCCGGGGGAGGGAACTCGAGTTTCTAGGAAAAGGCAGGTGTTAGTAATGGGAGATTCGATTATTAGAAATGTAGATAGCTGGATCTGTGATGACCGGGAGAACCGTATGGTGACTTGCCTGCCTGGTGCGAAGGTTGCGGATCTCTCAAGGCATCTAGACAGACTTATGTGTAGTGCTGGGGAGGAGCTGGTGGTCGTGGTACATGTAGGTACCAATGACATAGGGAAGGGTAGGAGAGATGTCCTGGAAGCCAAATTTAGGCTGCTAGGGAAGAGACAGAAATCCAGGACCTCGATGGTGGCATTCTCCGAAATGCTCCCAGTTCCACGTGTAGGGCCAGGTAGGCAGGCAGAGCTTCAGAGTCTCAATGTGTGGATGAGACGATGGTGTAGAGAGGACGGGTTCACGTTCATTAGGAACTGGGTGTTGAAGAAAAACTAAGTTCTCGCTTTTATTGTTTGGGTGCAGCAAAATCAAATTCTTTAATTTCTCCAGTAATTACCATGGAGGGAGAGAGTGCCATAGGACACAGGGTCACCCCAGTCCTGGACAGGTCTCTCAACTGGTAAACAATCACAGCAAGCCTTTATACCTTTTACAGACAATTTCTAACAATAATACAGACAGTAAAAAGCAACAACTACATTTTGTTTATACATAGCAAAAAGGCTTATCTTATTTGTCTCAATCCTAGAAAAAGCAAGCCTGCATTTTGGTTAGTGATTGCAAGGTCGTAATAACTTTGTACACAGTTCCTGTCCTGTCGCCTCGCACTATCTTTGCTCCTACAAGTCTTACGTCATTAAGGTTACAGTATGGCCTGACTCTTGCTAACTAACATTCATTAAGATCTCTTCAAATCCTTGTTAATTATTTACTGGCTTCCACACTCCCCCCTTTTGTACTTCTAGTACAACAAACAATTTCAAATCTCAATTCGCATGAAACCATGGACTTCAGATTCTACAGCAAACCTGTCAACCGTCATGGGACGTAATGACAATGCATGATTAGCATGAACATGAAAAGGTATTATAACTATAATTTTGTTTTTTTTTCAAAAACAACAACAATAACATAATCCTAAACTAACTAACAACACGACAAACAATAACAGTCCCAGAGGAACAATACAACGGGGCTGTTGTACAATTCTGATCACAAAGCATAAAACAACATACCTAGTACATAAAGTAAACACTCTATAAGCTGTATGAAAGGTATCCTTTTCAGCTTAAAATATATTCTAAAGCAAGTGAATTTGCCCTTGCAATTCAGAGATTCTTTGAACCTTAGGTAACAATGAAAGCAAATTTATGAAACCGATCAGGCATTATTCTAGTCCAATCAAAATATACCTAAAATCTAAGAGCTACTTGCAACATTCTATCTGCATTCTATCTGCAGGCCAGTAAATGATATAATTGCCTGCAGCAGTGGTAAGATCAATATGTATATCTTGTCAGGTGTTATTCTAGGAGTACTGTCTATAAATCAGGTAGGTATACCAGGTGGTCTAATTTCCCAGATGTCTCGGTAAATAATTCAGTTCCACATGCATCCTCCCCATGGACCCAGCAGGATTCGGTATGTGGGAGCCCACACCCCCTAACTGGTCCATATGCTTGGAAGGAGCACTGTGAATGTCCACACTTCCATCCAGAAAGTGTCCAAGTGTGTCTTCATGACCACAGATCAGATGGTACTCCTGACGTGTCTGTAAGGGCAGTGGGCCAAGTCTGGTCCAGATCCCACTGCAATGCCTTCCCAGCCTCAGTGATATTCAATACCATCTCTGTCAGTAACTTCTGGGTCATAAAACTAAGGGTGGAAATGACATGTAACTCACCAACTCCAGCCTGTACTTAAGATAGCTGAGCTTCAAAAATAAGACTAGTGGCCTTTTCTAGTTGCCCCAATTCCTTATCATGTTCTTGGCCTTTAAGAATAGTCCAAATGACTACTACACTATTGGCCCCAGCCCACAGGGATCTGGTCAATTCCCTTCTTGTCCAGAGGAAATAACCCAGGCCTTTTGTTGTGCTAATCTAATGGCAGCCCCTTGTGAGCAATCTGGGTATGTAGAAAACTGGATAAGGGCAATGTCAGTTAAAATCCAATTAGGGAGGGCAATACATACTGAAGGATTTATCCAGAACACAGGGCGCAGCCTGTAGAATAAACCCCAAAATCCAATTAATACCACAGTCCCAAGCATGGGTCCCACAAATTTCTTCCTGCCAGTATGTAATTCTGTGTTTCTTCACCAGGGTCAGTTCTCAATGTCCTTTTAGTCAGGAATTCCTGGACTTTGGCAATGTCAGTGGAGTGAGTGCTTCTTCTGCCTTCCCAAAACAATCAAGGTTTAGCATCCCACAGGGGAGAGGTTTCCAGCACATATCACCCTGTAATAGCTGTGCTTTTTCTAGAAAAGTCTAAAGGCACAGTTGGTCTGTCAGTGGACAAGGGAGAGGTTGTCCAGAAGCTGTCCAGAAGCACAGTAGAACTAGAAGAAAGAATAGGCTAATCATCAATAGGAAAATTCTTCTGATGTGGAGGGGTCTTTTTGCAGCGAGAATCCTGGGTCCAAGCAGTCAGTCTGTGGCACTTCACAGCGGTGTCGGTAGTCAGCAGGACTTGGAAAGGGCCTTTCCAGCATGGAGCCAAGGCAGTCTTTCGCTGATGGATCTTTATGTAGACCCAGGCTCCTGGTTCCAACGAGTGGCAAGGTTGCACAGGATCCTTTGGTAGTGCTTCCATCACCTGTGTATAAAAAGACTTAACACATTTCATTAGTGCCTGACAATATTTAAGCATTATGTTATCCAGCAAATGAATGTCCATCTGAGCTGGGGTTAGTGGGGGTGCAGTTGGTAGTCAGCATTGGGTGTCCTGTCAAATTTCATGAGGGCTGAGTCCAGTCGTTCAATTGGGAATGGCTCTCATACACATCAGTGCCAAAGGAAGGGCATCTGGCCACTTTAAGTGTGTCTCAGCACAAATCTTGGCCAGTTCATTTTTTGTAAGTCCCGTTCCGGCGTTCCACTGTCCCAGCGTTTCCCCCCCCCCCTTCTCTTGGTAGGCAGCCAAGCGGTGTCCTTGACTGGGGCCAGCGCATGTTAGCCATTCTCTTCTTGGCTTTTTGTTTTTTGTTTTTTTTTTCATTTAACCTACAAAGAAAACTTTTACTCTTCAATTATACACCTTTTTCATACCATGAACACATAAACAGTACTGTTATACAGTACAGAAGTATTATCATTCAATGTATGCCACATATACCCTTTCACTAAAATAACCTTATTACAGAACTTTGGAAGAACAAGCCAGGACAAGCACACCCACTTTGAGAAGTTCACTTAATATAACTTCTAGTCCAATAGCTATCCACCATCCCCAGCCCTCTGGCTAAAAGTCTGAGATAGCCAGAAGGATCCCTTGTACAATATGGGGAGTGGGTTAACTTTTCATGTCCTCGCTTCCAAAGACTGTCAGTATGCAAATTTTAACAACAATTCTCAATTAAAAGATTTGGCCAATGTAGTTTCTTTCTCTTACTTAAGAAAATGTATTAGACTTTAGTATATCACATTTTCTGATGTAACCAAACACTTTGTATTCCAAATTGAACAAAACAAGTATCTGCATCTCAATCCAACATTTCCGCTTGATATCAAATCAGACCATCTCATGAAAATATTAAACACAACAATTCTGTCCACAAAAAAAAACACAACAAGACAGAACATAGAACACACAACATAATCTTCTACTGTGCCAGTAAATCAAGGTACGTTGAATGCTGTGCAGCTGGCATTAGTTTTCTTTGATTATCTGAAAGACAAAAACAGAGGTCCACCCCGTCTGGGCAATTAAATACTTAAAATATACAAATACTCTTGTTGATTCTAGGCAAAACAGAGGAATTACCCCATATTTTCTCGTATGTGTTTCTTAGACAGCCTTGGTTTCAGCGGCCTCCACCTTATCAGTTAGTTAATTTGCATTATCACAGATGCTTTCCTATTGTTAACTCCTGCTTTTAAACACTGAAAGAAAACATCACCACTTATAGTGCCTGTAGAGCCTAATAAAATTATCATTACATAGCACTGTATACAGTCTTCAACTGATTTAACAAAATTGGTCACAGCCAAATTATTACAATCCAATAAATTTATTTGCCTGAATTTATTTACAAACATTTCAAAGACACCAAAAAACTGTCCTCACTTGCTTTTCCCTTCCAACAGCCACTTTACCAATTCAAATCACCATTCCAAATATACTTCTGAGTATTTGAAATTCTCATGCTTATATTCACTTACTCCTTTATTCCACTACACCCTCAAAAGTTTCCAACCTGTTGTCCAATCACTCTGTCTGTTGCCTGCTCGCCTGGGCCCGATCCTTTTTTCTTGCTGAGCCGTCCCTTCCATTTTGCACCAATTTGCTCCACTACCAGTTTAGCTAGGAGGGTGGGCTTCACAACTAGCCCTCACCCTTCTGGTCTTGTCCCCAAAACATTTCTACTCACAAGACTACCCGAGTCCTCCCTAGTAAGGCTTGCCACCTGGGCAAAAATACATGGCCATTTACTTAACACATAATCCAAACCCCTTTGGGGGTCTACCCAGAGACCCACCCATTTGTCTGCTGACACTTAAACACAAAAGAAAATTACACAGAAAGCAGAGAAAATTACAGTCTAAGCCAAATTTTTCTACTTCTATTATATTGTCCGCTACGGGGGGGCGGGACTGTAAAAATCTCAGGACAACCTCAGAGCTTCATCGCACACATGGCTTCCACCCTGAGGAATTACGAACGAGAAGTTCAGTTCCGCTCACACACCTAACGGCCAAATGAACAGAGCAGAAAAACATCAGTAACCGGTTAAACAAAACAAAGCCAAAGCTAAATAATGCACCAAACCCAAATAGTGTTTCCGTATTCTATATCAAGTTTTAAAGCTTCATTAAAAATAATAAAACAACAATGGAGAGTATTGGGAATGCTCCCACCTCACACAGAAAAAACATGAATGCCCCAAGCCTTAAACCACTTTAATACTCACACATGTCTCACTGGGAAGTTAAGCTTTGCAAATATAATTCCAATTCCGCAATCTGTACTGCCTTCGGTTTGCCCGTCTCTATGTTCCACAAGTGCAAAGCAGTTTTCCTTTGCACTTAGCATAGTCCGCACTGATTTTTGACCTTGAACACAAAACAACTTCTCCTATCTCTGGGTGAAGCCGAATTTCAAATTAACCCGTTCCTAGACAAATTGCTCACACCGTGTCAGAGGCTTTTCTTTGGTGATTAAAAGCTCCTCTTAGATATATGATCTTATCTCGATTGAAGGTGCCTTCTAATGGACATTGTTTAAATGAATTTTTCACGCATGTACAGATTCCAATCATTTAAATACCTGCAGATTTTAGGACCATAATGTACGTACATGTAATATGCTGGGGCACCCTTAGGGGGTAAGGTGGAATATTTAGACTGTCAGTAGCCCACACGGAAGGGAAAGGGGAGGGAAGATGGGTTCACACACCCCTAGACCCAGGCAGCTTCCTCGCCGGACTATGCCAGGCTGAGTCAGCCCACCGTGGGTCGGATCTCCTAAAGATCCACTAGTTACTGGGCTAGCCCGGTAACAGCCACTCACACTGGTGTACACACACACACACCAAGGCCTCTCTTTCTTCCTTTTTCTTTTTTCTTTTTAACCTTTTTATCTCTTTTTTTTTTTTATTTTAACCATGATGCATCTTTACCTGGTCCGGACCAATACCATGAGGCGGTATGACAACCCCTCTTGAGGCGGTAAAAACCCCTCAGCACCGGTGCATTCTAATGCATTTACCTATGCATTTACCTTATGCATTACCTTATGCATTTACCTTGGCCAACTCAGCAGTTCCCAGTACTGCTATAAACTAACCTTATTGGGGCCTCTCCCCAATACCACTTTGCATCTGATCCTGCTGCACAGTCAATAAGTTCAGATGGCATGAGCCCAACAGAGACAGACGTCCTCACGGAAAGTCCTCCTCCGATACCCCAATAGAGATTTCAAAAGGTCTCATACCTCTCATGTGGCGCCATGGGGTTCGAAGGGGAATGATCCGTAGTAGCCGTCTGTGGGTCCGTGGGCGTTGCCATCCCGGACGAGCCCCCAAATTGTCGAAGAAAAACTAAGTTCTCGCTTTTATTGTTTGGGTGCAGCAAAATCAAATTCTTTAATTTCTCCAGTAATTACCATGGAGGGAGAGAGTGCCATAGGACACAGGGTCACCCCAGTCCTGGACAGGTCTCTCAACTGGTAAACAATCACAGCAAGCCTTTATACCTTTTACAGACAATTTCTAACAATAATACAGACAGTAAAAAGCAACAACTACATTTTGTTTATACATAGCAAAAAGGCTTATCTTATTTGTCTCAATCCTAGAAAAAGCAAGCCTGCATTTTGGTTAGTGATTGCAAGGTCGTAATAACTTTGTACACAGTTCCTGTCCTGTCGCCTCGCACTATCTTTGCTCCTACAAGTCTTACGTCATTAAGGTTACAGTATGGCCTGACTCTTGCTAACTAACATTCATTAAGATCTCTTCAAATCCTTGTTAATTATTTACTGGCTTCCACATGGGGAAACTTCTGGGATGGGAGGAGCCTATACAGGAGAGATGGGCTCCACCTAAACCAAAGTGGAACCAGACTGCTGGCACTAAACATTAAAAAGGTTGTAGAGCAGTTTTTAAACTAGGAGATGGGGGAAAGCCGACTGCAGCAGAGGAGCGTGTGGATCAGACTCAGACTTCTCTTAGGGGAGAGTCTGATGATAGAGAATCTCCAGGTTATAGTCAGGGGCAGAGGACTGAAGAGTATAATGTAAGGGCCGGTTCAGATGATAAACAGTCACATAAAAAAGAATCTAGCACATCAGAAAAAGGCAGGCTAATAAACAGGAACAAGTTTTTAAAGTGCTTGTACACAAATGCCAGAAGTCTAAATAATAAGATGGGTAAACTAGAGTGCCTTGTGATAAAGGAGGATAATGATATAATAGGCATCACAGAAACCTGGTGGACTGAGAGCAATCAATGGGACACAATCATTCCGGGGTACAAAATCTATCGGAAGGACAGAACAGGTCGTGCAGGGGGAGGAGTGGCACTATATGTGAAAGAAAGTGTAGATTCAAATGAAGTAAAAATCTTAAGCGAATCCACATGTTCCATAGAATCTCTATGGATAGAAATTTCATGCTCTAGTAAAAATATAACATTAGGGATCTATTATCGACCACCTGACCAGGACAGTAATAGTGATGATGAAATGCTAAGGGAAATTAGAGAGACTATCAAAATTAAGAACACAATAATAGTGGGGGATTTCAATTATCCCCATATTGACTGGGAACTTTTCACTTCAGGATGAAATGCAGAGATAAAATTTCTCGATACTTTAAATGACTGCTTCATGGTGCAGCTGGTACGGGAACCCACAAGAGGAGAAGCAACTCTAGATTTAATCCTGAGTGGAGCGCAGGAGCTGGTCCAAGAGGTAACTATAGCAGGACCGCTTGGAAATAGTGACCATAATACAATAGCATTCAACATCCCTGTGGTGGGAAGAACACCTCAACTGCCCAACACTGTGGCATTTAATTTCAAAAGGGGGAACTACACAAAACTGAGGGGGTTAGTTAGACAAAAGTTAAAAGGTACAGTGACTAAAGTGAAATCCCTGCAAGTTGCATGGGCCCTTTTTAAAGACACCATAATAGAGGCCCAACTTCAATGTATACCCCAAATTAAGAAAAACGGTAAAAGAACTAAAAAAGAGCCACCGTGGCTTAACAACCATGTAAAAGAAGCAATGAGAGATAAAAAGACTTCCTTTAAAAAGTGGAAGTCAAATCCTAGTGAGGCAAATAGAAAGGAGCACAAACACTGCCAACTTAAGTGCAAGAGTGTAATAAGAAAAGCCAAAGAGGAGTTTGAAGAACGGCTAGCCAAAAACTCCAAAGGTAATAACAAAATGTTTTTTAAGTACATCAGAAGCAGGAAGCCTGCTAAACAACCAGTGGGGCCCCTTGACGATCAAAATACAAAAGGAGCGCTTAAAGACGATAAAGTCATTGCGGAGAAACGAAATGGATTCTTTGCTTAAGTCTGTCTGACTGAGGGGGAGGGATAGCTCAGTGGTTTGAGCATTAGCCTGCTAAACCCAGGGTTGTGAGTTCAATCCTTGAGGAGGCCACTTAGGGATTTGGGGCAAAAATTGGTCCTGCTAGTGAAGGCAGGGTGCTGGACTCAATGACCTTTCAAGGTCTCTTCCAGTTCTAGGAGATTGGTAGATCTCCTATTATTACCATAGGATGTTAGGGAGCTGGCTTTTGTAGGTGACAAATCTGAGGAACTGTCACAGATTGAAGTGTCACTAGAGGAGGTTTTGGAATTAATTGATAAACTCAACATTAACAAGTCACCGGGACCAGATGGCATTCACCCCAGAGTTCTGAAAGAACTCAAACGTGAAGTTGCAGAACTATTAACTAAGGTTTGTAACCTGTCCTTTAAATCGGCTTCGGTACCCAATGACTGGAAGTTAGCTAATGTAATGCCAATATTTAAAAAGGGCTCTAGAGGTGATCCCGGCAATTACAGACCGGTAAGTCTAATGTCGGTACCGGGCAAATTAGTCGAAACAATAGTTAAGAATAAAATTGTCAGACACATAAAAAAACATAAACTGTTGAGCAATATTCAACATGGTTTCTGTAAAGGGAAATTGTGTCTTATGTGATGGGGCAAGGCCAGATGGCTACAGTAAAGTGCTGAGGAACAGGTATGTTAGCCCCAGGCTAAACAAATCTCTAGCACCATGGTAACCAAATGGCAGTTGCTCCAGGTTAATCAAGGCACCTGGGGCCAATTAAGATCTTTCTAGAAGGCCGTGGAGATAGCTACACTGATTAGAACACCTGCAGCCAATCAAGGCAGGCTAATCAGGGCACCTGGTTTAAAAAGGGAGTTCACTCCAGTCAGGGGAGGAGGAGCCAGAGGAGAGAAGTGTGTGTGAGGAGCTGGGAGCAAGAGGCACAAGGAGCTGAGACTGAGAGGATGTGCTGCTGGAGGATTGAGGAATTATCATACAATCAAGCATTATCAGACACCAGGAGGAAGGACCTGTGGTGAGGATAAAGAAGGTGTTTGGAGGAGGCCATGGGGAAGTAGCCCAGGGAGTTGTAGCTGTCATGCAGCTGTTACAAGAGGCACTATAGACAGCTGCAATCCACAGGGCCCTGGGCTGGAACCCGGAGTAGAGGGTGGGCCTGGGTTCCCCCCAAACCTCCCAACTCCTGATCAGACACAGGAGGAGTTGACCCAGACTGTGGGTTCCACCAGAGGAGAAGATCACTGAGGTGAGCAAATCCGCCAAGAAGCGCAGGACCCACCACGGTAGAAGAGGAACTTTGTCACAACTACTAATCTATTAGAGTTCTTTGAAGGGGTCAACAAACATGTGGACAAGGGGGATCCGGTGGACATAGTGTACTTAGATTTCCAAAAAGCCTTTGACAAGATCCCTCACCAAAGGCTCTTACGTAAATTAAGCTGTCATGGGATAAAAGGGAAGGTCCTTTCATGGATTATGAACTGGTTAAAGGACAGGGAACAAAGGGTAGGAATTAATGGTAAATTCTCAGAATGGAGAGGGGTAACTAGTGGTGTTCCCCAAGGGTCAGTCCTCGGACCAATCCTATTCAATTTATTAATAAATGATCTGGAGAAAGGGGTGAACAGTGAGGTGGCAAAGTTTGCAGATGATACTAAACTACTCAAGGTAGTTAAAACCAAAGCAGATTGTGAAGAACTTCAAAAAGATCTCACAAAACTAAGTGATTGGGCAACAAAATGGCAAATGAAATTTAATGTGGATAAATGTAAAGTAATGCACGTTGGAAAAAATAACCCCAACTATACATACAACATGATGGGGGCTAATTTAGCTACAAGAAGTCAGGAAAAAGATCTTGGAGTCATCGTGGATAGTTCTCTGAAGATGTCCACGCAGTGTGCAGAGGCGGTCAAAAAAGCAAACAGGATGTTAGGAATCATTAAAAAGGGGATAGAGAATAAGACTGAGAATATATTATTGCCCTTATATAAATCCATGGTATGCACACATCTCGAATACTGTGCACAGATGTGGTCTCCTCACCTCAGAAAAGATATTCTAGCACTAGAAAAGGTTCAGAAAAGGGCAACTAAAATGATTAGGGGTTTGGAGAGGGTCCCATACGAGGAAAGATTAAAGAGGCTAGGACTCTTCAGCTTTGAAAAGTGGAGACTAAGGGGGGATATAATAGAGGTCTATAAAATCATAAGTGATGTTGAGAAAGTGGATAATGCAAAGTTACTTACTTATTCCCATAATACAAGAACTAGGGGTCACCAAATGAAAATAATAGGCAGCAGGTTTAAAACAAATAAAAGGAAGTTCTTCTTCACTCAGCGCACAGTTAACTTGTGGAACTCCTTACCTGAGGAGGTTGTGAAGGCTAGGACTATAACAATGTTTAAAAGGGAACTGGATAAATTCATGGTGGCTAAGTCCATAAATGGCTATTAGCCAGGATGGGTAAGGAATGGTGTCCCTAGACTCTGTTCGTCAGAGGATGGAGATGGATGGCAAGAGAGAGATCACTTGATCATTGCCTGTTAGGTTCACTCCCTCTGGGGCACCTGGCATTGGCCACTGTCGGTAGACAGATACTGGGCTAGATGGACCTTTGGTCTGACCTGGTACAGCCGTTCTTATGTTCTTATATAGAGAGAGAATGCCTGCTTTATGTGATTCAGGCTCAAAATTAAGAGTTTTATTAGAGCCAGAGCTGCTTTTGGAAGATCAAATAGCAGCTGAAGCCAGTAAGAGTTTTTTTCCATATGTCTTTGATTAGACACACGTGACCTTTCTTCTCCGATGTGGGGACCTTACTACCATTATCCAGGCCTCTGTCACCCTGGGTCTAGATGGCTGCCCTGTGCTCCACATGGAATTACTCATTAGGACCACTTGGAAACTTAAGGTAGCACAGAATGTAGCTGCCCACCCATTGCAAAGTGTGTGACACAGAGAGCCTATAACAGTGATATTCCAAGAGCAGCATTGGTTCTCAATAAGTTTCTGGGTGGAGTTCAAGGTATTGGTTTTAATGTAAAACCACTTGGTGCAAGACCCCATTCCCTAGGATAGTGTTTCTCTCCCCGTCCCACACTGCCACGTCTTAGCTCAGTGGAGGAACTCGAGCTAGAGCCCCCTTTATCGAAGGGAGAGGGAGCAGTACACAGGGTGCTTGATTTGAAGACTTTCCCTAACTGTCGAACTTGTGTCCCTCCCTTATCAACAAATGTGAGATTCTGTAAACCTTATGAGCATGCTGCAATGTTTATCGTTAAATACCTGCAAGAATGGATGTCAAGGCTCATGGATGGAAGGGCTGAAGGCTGAAGTATGAACTAAGTCAAGTCTTAGAGTGAAATAGGGAAGAGTGTGTCTAGTTTTTGTGGGGCACTTAATTAGAAAATTTAGAATTGGAAACTTGCTGATTCAAAGTATTTTATTGAAAAGTATTCAAATTTCTAGTGTTTTGTTTTAATTTGAGGAAGGTACCAAGAATTCTGGATTGATGGCAGATAATTTATTCTAAAAAAACAGGGCGTGTAGAGAATATCTCCAGCCAAGTTTATTGGTTTTTAACATCAGCCAGTCAGCAATGGCTATGGCATAGAGGGCAGTAAGAGAAAGAGAGAGAGAGAGTAAGGAAGCTGATATCTCCATCTTAGATTTCAGTACGATAGTAATGCAATGGCTATAACATTAGCCTGTAAGAACCCCCTGTGGGGCAAGGACAGAGCATGTAGGATCTACATTTCCCATAGCCGAATTGACAGTTTTGGTGGTGGTTTGTTCTTATTAAAATTGTTCAGTAAAGTTTGTGACAGGAATAACACAGCGACAGCAGCTCTCTAAAAGCAGGAAGTGAGATCCTGGAGCCAATTTACATTCTAGAGGGACTGGTCTGGCAACTGGTGGCTAGATACTTAGTGCAGATTTAGTGCTTGGATTCCTTCTGCATGTGCATGTGGGTATATGTCCCTGGCAGCTAAAGCCTCCTGCTGAACAGGATGAGAAGGTACTGTATATCACATCACAGCAAGCAGGGCATCTCCCAGAAACTTTGAAGAGGTTCTTTTTAAGTTACCCGCCACTCAAACTAAACTGTTTCTAAACTGCAATTTGGAACTTGAGCAATCCTCCTTAAATGAAAAGAGCTTTATCTAGGTGCAGATGGCAACAGTTACAGGCATTAACCAGATGTTGCAGTCTCTAATTTGATTGAAAGGATATAATTAAACAACAAACATTTAATGAAACAGTAAAATAATGGAGAGAAGGACTGAAACCACTTAACTGATGACAAGACATCCCAATAGTAATAGAGGTTGGGGCCCAGGAATTGAAGGGCCAGAACACCAACTTTCCTTCCTGAGAGGAGAGCCTGGATGTTGCCTTATGAATAGGGAACAGGGGTTTTGTTGTTGTAGATTTCCACTGTATTTTATGTGGGAACACTGATTAAAACCAGAAGACACTTCAGGAGATCAAACAAACAGACAAATATGGTTTCTGTGGTCATTATTAAAAATATTTTTACCAGACCAATAATTTTCTTTGAAGATGCAGTTTTATAGATTGAATACCAGCAGGTCATTTTCATATTATGAGTGGATTAATTAAAAGTTTTGCACTGCATATTGTGTTATGATACAGGCAAACTAGCCTATGAGCACAGGAGGCATTTTAGATGTTAAAATTAAAAATTGAAGTATTTTACAAACACTTTTCTTTCTATAATGCATAAAAAATGCTGTAGCAGCTCTGGTTTTGCACCTCTTGGCTGATGTTCAACCTCAAGGTGATAGTCTCATTCAGACTTGCTTGTGATTCTTTGGACTAGAAGTAGGGGAGATATCACTTTGACACAGAACACATCTTTAGGTAGAGTTGAGTAATCTCTTTGCTGCTTCTTAACATAGCATTGTCTTCAGCTATAGTTCCACTGTCCAAGTGTGGTGGAAAACCAGGAAACTCGACTCCTTAGAAATTGTGTCAGTAACATGTAGATTTTTATTTACCTGTGCCTTGCGCTGATGTACAAGTATGCTGTGCTGAAGTATCCTTGTTGAATACTTCACCATCTCTCAAGGTGGTTAGAAATGCTGTATTGAGACTAAACAGAGTATTTTCCCATTCACTGCAGGGGTGATAGGCTGTGAGAGAAGGAGTAAGAAAATAAGGCAAAAAAGATCAGGAGATTCAAGTGGGAGGAAAACAGGAGCTGCTGATTCCAGCATTGTTAAGTGGAGTGGGACTAGAGAAAGGAAAAATAGGCCAAATCTGGCAAGAGGAAGGGCAGAAATGATAGCATCCTTATAAATCATATAGACCTAAGATGGAGAAATTGAAAATGAATATTAAAAATACAGATCCAAGAGGCCACATTCCATTTGGCATTAGCAGGCTTTCATACTGAATATAAGGGGGAAGGGAATAAGTTCTGAGTCCTCTGGCCTTAGGATGTTAAACTGCCAACAAATGTCGCTCTTCCCTTGACATTAAGTAGCATGAGTTCACACATCCCAATTTCAAATTCAATTGAACATTGTGGCTGGATTCAAATTTTAACATTATTGGATTAAATGTTTGTCTTAGAAGAGACTGTGTAGAGCAGAGAAGGGAAGAAGAAAAATAATAAATTAAAATAAACAGCACTAAATTAAAAAAGCAATTGTTATTGCACTGACAGTTGTCACATGAAGTATTTCATATAATGAAATTCCCAAAGTGAAGGTTTCTCCCATATCATCAGCTCAGCCATGATGCATATGCTCTATATTCTATAGAGCACTGTGCATTTATTGCAGTGATGTATGAAAATTTATATTTAACAAAGAAATATAAATTAGCAAAAATGTGCCATACGCCAACTTACAAACATAAATGTTTCTCCTGCAGTGTAATTTCATTACTTTGACATACTATACTCCTAACCCTAATTGTTTTTACAGGCCCTAGTTTGTCACATTTAATTTCTCTGGGATTTAATGTTAAAAATAAAAACCAAGAGGTGCAGTTTAAAAATTCTGCAGACTTTGCTGGTGCAGCAGATTCTGAAGGTCCTTGCAGGAGAGTTAATATACTTGCAGTGCTGCC
Source organism: Mauremys mutica (assembly GCF_020497125.1). Lineage (NCBI taxonomy): Eukaryota > Metazoa > Chordata > Testudines > Geoemydidae > Mauremys > Mauremys mutica. The sequence continues at coordinate 100,369 of NW_025423340.1, read as the reverse complement.
AAAGTGTTGTAATCTCCTTTGTCAGAACCTAAGCAGCTTGCTGTGCTTAAAAGATCCATCACCCTTTGCTATGAATCCTCTCAAGTTTACAGTAGCCTCCTGCTTCAGCAGCGAGAGTGTACATTTCTATAACTAAATAGCTGCCCACTTAACTACCTACTCTTGCATGTGCGCCTATCCAGCTTTAAAGTCTCCAGTGAATGAAGCCAGATGTTGGGCAGATGTGTCAAGGTGTGTGTGGGAATAGAATCCTCCCCCCAGGCTATGAAGTAACTGTCTTCTGGCTCACATGCAGTCCTCCTGCAGTTTCCAGAAGGACCCCCCCACAGCCGAATTACTGCTGAAGCGGGGGCCCCCCACCGCCGGACACCCCAGGCCCCCGGAATCCTCTGAGCAGCCCCATTTGAATGCAGTAGCACTCCAAGCAACTCAGGGATGAAACATCTGCTTTGTGCAGCAATGATTCCACAGCCAAAGGGAACTCAGAAGGGCTAGATTTTCCCCATCTGTGCACCCGTCAGCCCATCTCATATTTTTAATGATCTATGATTGTTATTTGGAAACATACTCATTCTCATTCTGCTCCTTGCAAGTCAAAAATATCAGCTGCAGGTAGAGACTGAGTCTGCACTAATTTCAGCCTAAAAACTAATTTAGGGGAGGAAAAAGTTGCATGCAAATAAAAACGGGACTGTCATGGAAACTATTTTGTAACCTTAACTCTGCTTTGATGCAAAGATGACTGCTAAAATCGTTGCTGGTTAGATGCGTTCACAGCTAAAGTAAATAAGCCAATTTCTCCACTCAGTTTAAGGCCAGCAAGTGTGAGCGTTGAATTCATCCCATTATCTGCTGTGTGTGACATCAGTTAATTCCTGTAGAGATGGTTTTATGCCAGCACAAACAGTATAATGATATCAGGTGGGGAATAAGAACCAGGAATGATTATAAAAAAAAAAATGAAACGCTGCAGCAAAATGACCTTTAAGCAGAAAATTCATCATGTACCCAGTAGCTCTGACAGTTGTCAGTAACAGGAAGCTAATAGCCTGCATGCCCTGTTGCCTTGGAAGGACAGGTCTCTCTCCTGTTAACAAGACACTGGCAAAATGGGGTTTGGGGGGACACCTCACTCTGTCTGTGCAATAGGACCCAGACTGTAAGAAAAAAAGAGTGTGGCACTAATTATTTCTCTAAACATAAACATCTCTCCCTCTGCCCAGGCAGGCTTTCCCAACCAACCCAAATAAGAGGTGAGTCTGGTAAAAGCATCCATAACTCCCCAGCCTCACATATTCGGCTATAACACCTTCCTCAATTCAAGCATAGTGTAGGCATGTAACCTGAAGGGAATCCCAGGGCATACATAGCTTTCTCGATGGAGAATCCCACAAAACATCCACAGGCTGAGGTGTTGGGATCTTGTAGTTGGAGACCTTTGGGAGCTGGAAAAATGCTTGCTTACCACTTAACCGTCATAAGCAAGGAGATTTTAAGGTATTTAAAACATTTACACTTCACTTATTGATGTCAATGAAATTATAAATGTTTTGGCTAATTCTTAGAGTAACAAAGAACTAATCAGTAAATGCTGAAGCTATAGCGATGTCAGGGCGATGGGTGCGATAAGAACCTGAACACAACAAAGCATTTACAGAAACAGCAGATTCAACCATCACTCTTCAGGAAGAGGAAGGCCTGGTACCTCCCAAAGGCTGGCTCTGCTGGTCTGACACAGCCCTAGATTAATATCATTTGTCTCATTTCCTATGGATTAGCTGCTCCTACCACTCAGCATGTTCCTCGTTCCCTACAGATACCCCGGAGTTGGGAGCAGACTCATGTTGCTTTCGTTTGCTCACTTAACATTTCTTCAGCCTCAGAGCCAAATGCAGAACGTCCAGTATCTCTCATTTCCGTTTCTCTCTCTGTATATACACCACACAGACTCTCCTGTCTTGGACCTATTCTTTACATAATCCCCACACTCAATGCAAGAGGGTTTGCAATCAGCCAAGTGCAGCGAACAGCCATGAAAAAATACCTCCCAGCTGCAAACAGATTAGTCCGAGCTTTGTATCAAGGCTGCTTCGGGATCCTGGAGCTGAGCGCATCCTGCGTGCAGGTACAGAGGGACCCGGCCCCTCCGGAGCCGCTGGGTGAGCTAGTACAGCCAGCCAGGTCCAGCTTTACAACAGCGACCTTTCCCGAGCCGCCTCGGCTACTCCCAGTCCATGCGGGACATTCCGGGCGCAGCCAAGTGTCACTCACCCGAATAGAGCCGCTCAAAGCAGAAAGTCAGCGCCAGCCCCGAGAGGGCGAGTGCCACGGTGGCTGCGGGACACTCCATGGTCCCGGCTCAGCGCCTTCATCAGCGCAGCAGGGACCGGAGCCTCCTGCCTCGGGAGCTTCTGTGCAGGGGGCTGGGGTGCAGGGAAGGGAAATACAGCGATAGCGGGGACACCCTGCAGCATCTGCTCTGCAACTGCAGCCCCCAGCAGAGCGAGGGATCCAATTACGGGCCATGTGACAGGAAAGAACAGAAAACCAATACCCCAACCTGCTGCAGCTCCTTGGCCCGGCCTGATCCGCCTTATTTCTTCCCGTTCGGAAACCAGCTGGAAGCTGGGACTCAGATTCCCTAAGGGCATAAGGAAGGTTTCACAGAGATGGGCATAATTTCTAGCTCAGAAAAGCCTCCCCTCCTTTCCCATTAGCGCAACAGGGAACTTCTGGAGCCCCTTTTCAGTGTTAAAAATTCTAAATTAGTCGTTTACTGTATTCCACAAATCTTCCTCCTCTTAATCCTCTCTTCTCCGATTCGGTTTTTATTGGGCAATTCACTAAAATTAGAAATGCACAGCCACCAAATCCATCAGATTAGCTGAACGGCCTCGTTGTTTCTTTGAAATCCAATACTTCTCTGAGTGCCAGCTGTCAGCAATACCTGAGCTCCTGTGTTTGCTCCCTCGAGTCAAGTGAAATCAGTTCACTTCAGAGAGAGTTTGACACAAAGCACATGGTATTTTCCCACAAGATGATGGGAATAAGTACAGACAAAGCCTCTTTTTACTGACAAAAATTCATCTGCTTAACTCCATACTAATTAAAACATACATCCCCCTGCTAGGCTTCCATACTCTCTCTGTTGATCTACTGCTCCCCATACACACCCACATCTTTTGTTTACATAGAGTGCATACACACTGTAGCATAGCAATATGTGCACAGTGTTTGGAATGCCCCCTAGCAGTAATTCTAATTATAATAATTCCTGGGACAGGAAAATGCTTGTTGAACTAGACCATTCAGAATCAGGGTGTGTCTGGAGAATGAAATCATAGTAGCTCAAGGTATCTGCCTTTCCACTTGCCTTTTTAAAAAACAAAACAAAAAAAAAGCCAGGGTTTTAACATCTATTTTTGGAGCATTATACTGTCAACTAAAGAGTAAGTCCGTTCTAAATTTGATCTTCTGGACCCTACTGCACCATGGAACCATTTCCCCTTTTGATTCCCTGACCACATTTATTTCAATATGTGAAATACTTATTGCACTTATGGAAATTTAACTTGAGTAAGGACTACATAAATACTTTAGTCCTGAAATATTGTGTTCAGATTGGGGCACCACATTATTATCTTGAGGTTCCTTCCAGCTCTACATTTCTACAATTATCAGAGAGATCCAGACAAATTGCAGGGAATTCAGAACAGGAGAACAGAAATGATCAGGGTGCTGAGAGAATTGACTCATGCAGAAAAATTTAAAGGATTTTATCTGTATTGCGTGGCTAAGAGATGACTCTGGGGGATATCCACTAATCTATTTTACGTATTTTTCAGGTGTCCATCACAGTAGTATTGAAGGATTGATTATAACATTCTACAACTATATAATAAAGAATATGCCTCATGGTTTGGTTTGGCCTGAGCTGCAGCAGCACCCAAACAATATGAGGAGTGATTACCTTCAAATTGTGGAGGTGAATGTGTGGTTACGCAGGTGGTGTCGGAGAGAGGGCTTTGGATTCTTTGACCATGGAATGTTGTTTTGGGAAGAAGGATTGCTAAGAAGAGATGAGATTCACCTAACAAAGAGAGGTAAGAGCATCTTTGCAGGCAGGCTTGCTAACCTAGTGAGGAGGGCTTTTAAACTAGGTTCGCCTAGTTGACCTAAGAAGCCCAGAGGTAAATGGGGAAGTGGGATACCGGGAGGAAACACAAGGAGAAGGGTACAAGATGGGAAGCCTCCTGATTCATACTGAGAAAGTAGGGCATTTGGCTAGTTATCTTAGGTGCATGTACACAAATGCAAGAAGCCTGGGAAACAAGCAAGAAGCATTGGAAGTCCTGGCACAATCAAGGACTTATGATGTGATTGGAATAGGGTGACCAGATGTCCCGATTTTATAGGGACAGTTCCGATTTTTGGGTCTTTTTCTTATATAGGCTCCTATTACCCCCCACCCATCCCAATTTTTCACTTTTGCTGTCTGGTCACCCTACTTTGGAATAACAGAAACTTGGTGGGGCAGTTCACATAACTGGAGCACTGTCATGGATGGGTACAAACTGTTCAGGAAGGACAGGTACGGGAGGAAAGGTGGAGAAGTTGCACTGTATATAAGAGAGCAGTATGATTGCTCAGAGCTCCAGTATGAAACTGGAAAAAAGCCTGTTGCGAGTCTTTGGGTTATATTTAGAGGCAAGAGCAACAAGGGTGATGTCGTGGTGGGCGTCTGCTATAGACCACCAGACCAGGGGGATGAGGTACACAAGGCTCTCTTCAGACAACTAACTGAAGTTTCCAGATCACAGTTTTTGGAGAGTGTTGGGGACAACTTCCTGGTACAAGTGCTGTGTTATCAACTAGGGGCCATACAAACAGGGAAGAATTGGTAGGGGAAGCAGAAGTGGGTGGCAACCTAGGCAGCAGTGACCATGAGATGGTTGAGTTCAGGATCCTGATACAGGGAAGAAAGGTGAGTAGCAAAATATGGACATTAGACTTCAGAAAAGCAGACAGACTCCCTTAGGGAACTGATGGGCAGGATCCCCTGGGAGGCTAATATGGGGGAGAAAGGCGTCCAGGAGAGCTGGCTGTATTTTAAAGCAGCCTTATTGAGGGTGCAGGAACAAACCATCCCAGTGTGCAGAAAGAATAGCAAATATGGCAGACGACCAGTTTGGCTTAACAGTGAAATCTTCGGTGAGCTTAAACTAAAAAAGGAAGCTTACAAGAAGTGGAAATTTGGACAGATGACTAGGAAGGAGTATAAAAATATTGCTAGAGCATGCAGGGGTGTAATCAGGAAGGCAAAAGCACAATTGGAGTTGCAGCTAGCAAGGGATGTGAAGGGTAACAAGAAGAGTTTCTACAGGTATGTTAGCAACAAGAAAAAGGTCAGGGAAAGCGTGGGACCCTTACTGAATGGGGGAGGCAACCTAGTGACAGATCATGTGGAAAAAGCTGAAGTACTCAATGCTTTTTTTGCCTCGGTCTTCACAGACAAGTTCAGCTCCCAGACTGCTGCACTGGGCAGCACAGTATGGGGAGGAGGTGAGCAGCCCTCAGTGGTGAAAGAACAGGTTAAGGACTATTTAGAAAAGCTGAACATGCACACATCCAGGGGGTCCAGATCTGATGCATCCAAGGGTGCTGAGGGAGTTGGCTGATGTGATTGCAGAGCCATTGGCCACTATCTTTGAAAATTCGTGGTGATCGGGGGAGGTCCTGGACGATTGGAAAAAGGCAAATAAGAGGATTGGGCCAAAAGAAATCTGATGAGGTTCAACAAGGACAAGTGCAGAGTCCTGCATTTAGGATGGAAGAATTCCATGCACTGCTACAGGCTGGGGACTGACTGGCTAAGCAGCAGTTCTGCAGAAAAGGGCTTGGGGAATACAGTGGATGAGAAGCTGGATATGAGTTAGCAGTGTGCCCTTGTTGCCAAGAAGGCTAATGGCATATTGGGCTGTATTAGTAGGAGCATTGCCAGCAGATCGAGGGAACTGATTATTCCCCTCTATTAGGCACTGGTGAAGCCACACCTGGAGTATTGTGTCCAGTTTGGTCCCCCCCACTACAGAAGGGATGTGAACAAATTGTAGAGTCAAGTGGAGGGCAACGAAAATGATTAGAGGGATGGGGCACATGATATACAAGGAGAGGCTGAGGGAACTGGAGTTATTTAGTCTGCAGAAGAGAAGAGCGAGGGGGGATTTCATAGCAGCCTTCAACTGTCTAAAGGGGGGTTCCAAAGAGGATGGAGCTAGGCTGTTCTCAGTGGTGGCAGGTGACAGAACAAGAAGCAATGGTCTGATGTTGCAGTGGGGGAAGTCTAGCTTGAATATTAGGAACCACTATTTCACTAGGAGGGTGGTGAAGTACTGGACTGGGTTACCTAGGGAGGTGGTGGAATCTCCATCCTTAGAGGTTTTTTACGGCTCGGCTTGACAGAGTCCTGGCTGGGATGATTTAGTTGGTGTTGGTCCTGTTTTGAGCAGGGGATTGAACTAGATGACTTCCTGAGGTCTCTTCCAACCCTAATATTTTATGATTCTATGATTCTAAGGTAGAGGAATAATGCAAAGGGGTGAGAAACATGGGCAGAAAATAACAAGGAGATTGAAATTATTATAATACAGCTATGATATCTAGGTAAAAATAATCCATTTCTGAATGACAGAAATGCAAAACAATAATTCAGAAAGAGACTTAGGGGTGACAGCCAGCAGCTAATTATCTATGAGTTTGCAATGTGACATAGCTTTCTTTGACAGGGTAAAAAGCCTTGTGGATGGGGAGAAGCAGTAGATGTGGTATATCTTGACTTTAAGAAGGCTTTTGATACTGTCTCACATGACTGTCTCAAACAAACTAGGGAAATAAAACCTAGATGGAGCTACTATAAGGTGGGTGCATAACTGGTTGGAAAACCATTCCCAGAGAGTAATCATCAGTGGTTTACAGTCAAGCAGGAAGGGCATATCAAGTGGAATCCCACAAGGATCAGTTCTGGGTCTGGGTCTGTTCAGTATCTTCATCAATGATTTGATAAAGGCATAGACAGTACACTTATCAAGTTTGTGGATGATACTGAGCTGGGAGGGGTTGCAAGTGCTTTGGAGAATAGGATTAAAATTCAAAATGATCTGGACAAACTGGAGAAAGGTGCCAAAATAAATAGAATGAAATTCAATAAGGACAAATGCAAAGTACTCCACTTATGAAGGAACTATCAGTTGCATACATACCAAATGGGAAATGACTGCCTAAGAAGGAGCACTGCAGAAAGGAATCCAGGGATCATAGTGGATCACAAGCTAAATAGGAATCAACAGTGTAACATTGTTGGGAAAAAAAACCCAAGCAAACAGCATTCTGGGATGTATTAGCAGGATGTATTAGCAAGACAGAAGAAAAACTGATTACCTACCTCTTGTAACTGTTGTTCTTTGAGATGTGTTGCACATGTCCATTCCTACTTAGGTGTGCGAGCACCCTGAGCACCAGGGCCGGTGCAAGGAAATTTCATGCCCCAGGCAAAACTTCCACCTTGCGCCAACCCCCCACCCAGCTAACCCTGCCCCCCCGCGGCAGCTAACCCCACCCAGGGAGATTCCCCCCCCTCTGCGGCAGCTAACCCGGCCTGGGGAGCCCCCCCCCCAGCTCACCTTGGCTCCGCCTCCTCCGCTGAGCATGCCGGCGCCGCTCTAATTCTCCTCCCCTCCCAGGCTTGCGGCACCGATTGGAGACTTAGAGGGCTGTGTGCTCAGCGGACAGGGCCGGCTCCAGGCACCAGCTTATCAAGCAGGTGCTTGGGGCAGCCACTCCGGAGTGGGGCGGCACTTTCAAGGATTCAGCTGCAATTCGGTGGAGGGTCCCTCACTCCTGCTCGGAGCGAGGACCTCCCGCTGAATTGCCGCAGATCGCGATCCCGGCTTTTTTTTTTTTTGGCTGCTTGGGGCGGCAAAACCCCTAAAGCCGGCCCCGTCAGCGGAGGAGGCAGAGTGGAGGTGAGCTGGGGAGGAGAGCAGTTCCCCTGTGCGCCCCCCCCCCCCGCGCCAGCTCACCTCCACTCCACCTCCTCACCTGAGTGGGGTTTTAGGCACCCCCAACCATTAGGCGCCCTAGGTGGCCACCTAGTTTGCTTAAATGGTTGCACCGGCCCTGCTGAGCACAGCTATCAGAGATATTTCCCCTAGTGGTATGAGTCAGCTTGGCTCTGGCACCCTCTGGTGTCATGCACTCATACAGCTGGTATGAGTTCCTACTCCTCAGTCCCTTCTTACCGATCACTTTGAGAGTGGGGCTGGTGGATGGGTTTTGGAATGGACATGCATAACACATCTCGAAGAACAACAGTTATTAGAGGTACGCAATTGTTTTTATTCTTCGAGTGCTTGCACATGTCCATTCCAATTTAGGTGACACACAAGCAGTACTATCAGAAGTGGGCTCAGTGTTCAAAGACAAGCCGCCTGTACAACCACTTGGCCAAAGTGGGCGTCATCTCTGGCCTGTTGTGTGCTAGCACAGTGCTAAGCAAACATGTGCACTGATGACCAGGTCACTGCTCTACATATGTCCTGGATTGGAACTTGAGCTAAGAAGATTGCTGAAGAGGTTTGGGCCCTGGTATACTGGACAGTCACTCTTGGCGGAGGGGGAACGCCCTCAAGGTTGTAGCATGCTTGTATGCAAGAAGTAATCCAGGATGAAATCCTCTGTGCAGAGATGGGAAGCCCTTTAATTCTGTCTGCTATTGCTACGAAGAGCTGTGGCGACCTAAGGAACAGTCTGGTCCTTTCAATATAAAAAACCAGAGACCGCCTGACGTCCATGGAACGTAGGCGTTGCTCCTCCCTAGTTGTGTGAGGCTTAGGGTGAAAGACTGGCAGAAAGATCGGTTGGTTGTAGTGGAATTGAGACACAACCTTTGGAAGGAATTTAGGGTGTGGCCACTGCTGTACCATGTCCTCAAAGAAAACTGCGTAGGGTGGCTCTGCCATAAGGGCTCGGAGTTCTGAGATCCTTCTGGCTGAAGTAATTGCCACCAGAAAGGCTGTTTTCCATGTAAGATGTAGGAATGAGAAGGTTGCCATCAGTTCAAAGGGCAGTCCTGTCAGTTTTGAGAGAACAAGGTTCAAATCCCATGGGGGGAGGAGTCCCTCACTTGAGGGAATGCCCTCTCAAGACCTTTGAGGAAGCAAACTACCATTTCATGTGAGAACACTGATCTATTATCGATCCTCGGGTGGAACGCTGAAATGGCCACCAGGTGGACCTTAATGGAGCAAAAGGGCTAAGCCCTGCTCCTTCAAAGACAAGAAGTAGTCCAAAATGAGTTGAATCGAAGACATCAGAGATGGGTGTGGGGAGTGGCGACAGTGCCAGTGCCTTATGTCGGACTCCAAATCTGATCCTGAAGACGAGGGAGAGCTGGATGATTGAGGTGACCATGGTTGTGCCGATCCTCCCAGTGCCAGGGACCAGTGCCACGGAGACATCTCCAGTGAGGTAATAAACGGAGGCTTTCCCCTAAAGGCCGATCTTGAGATTGTCCTGAAAGTAGTGGTTTCAGTGCCGCTAGGCGGCACAGGTGGTGCCGCTTCAGGTGCCTTAGAGGGGCTCGGTACCGGCAGAGTCATCAAGTCTTTAGCAGAAGCATATGCCTCTGGGGTTGATGGTACTGCAAAGTCATCCATTCAGTACCGGGCAAGGGGTAGCACCTCATCTCTGGGCATTTGTGGCACCGGTGGTAATGCCGGAGGCTGCCATGGTGCCAGTGAGGGAGATCAGCCCTGCACAGGTCTCTCTCTATCCCTATCTGCCCATTTGTCCATTCTTGGTGCCAGGGAACTGGTCTTCTCCCGATGTCCTATGTACCTCTTCTTTGGCACCGGTGAGGAAGAATGGTGCTGTGAGCTCTTAGAGGCGGGCGGTGTGCTCTGCACAGATACAGATGTACTTGGTGCCAAGTCAGATCTCAACTCTGAGGCGGGCCTCAGTGCTGCCTCCATCAGGAGGACTTTTAGTCTTGCTGCCTGATCCGTTGGCATCTGTGGTTTAAAATCATGGCAGGTCTGGAAGCAATCTTTCCTGTGCCTGACACCCAAACACTTAAGACAACTCAAGTGCAAGTCACTGGTTGGCAAAGGCTTTGCACAGGAAGAGCACTGCTTAAACCACGGTGACTGAGGCATGTCACAGTACTTGGAGAGACAGACTCATTCTCCAGACACAGAGAGAAGTCCTAGCTACTACTCTAAACTATCTATACTTAACACACTACACTAACTAACAAAACTATTCACAGAATTTTCAATTAGGAAACCACTAACACACTTTGCCCAGGCAAAAGGGTCGGGGGGGACTCCAACAGCCACAATGGGTTGCAAGAAGGAACTGAGGAGTAGAGGCTTGGTGGTGCCCCTTATACCGGTGCTATAAGCATGTGACATCAAGGGATGCCAGAGCCAAGCCTATGGATATCACTAGGAGAAAAATCTCCGATAGCTGTGCTCAGGGTGCTCACATATCCAAGTTGGAATAGATGTGTGCAACACATCTCGAAGAAGCCATTCTTCTGCTCTACTCTGTGCTGATTAGGCCTCAACTGGAGTATTGTGGCCACTTCTGGGAGCCACATTTCAGGAAAGATTTGGACAAATTCGAGAGAGTCCAGAGAAGAACAACAGAAATGATTAAAGGTCTAGAAAACATGACCTATGAGAGACTGAAAAAACTGGGTTTGTTTAGTCTGGAGAAGAAAAAACTGAGGGGAGACATGATAAGTTTTCAATTAAATAAAAAGGTTGTTACAAGCAGAAGGGAGAAAACATGTTCTCATTAACTTCTGAGGATACGACAAGAAGCAATAGGCTTAAATTGCAGCCAGGGCGATTTAGGTTGCTCATTAGGAAAAACTTCCTAACTGTCAGGGTAGTTAAGCACTAGAATTTAAATTGCCTAGGGAGGCTGTGGAATCTGTCATTTGAGATTTTTAAGAGCAGATTAGACAAACACCTGTCAGGGATGGTTGAGATAATGCTTAGTCCTGCCTTGAGTGAAGGAGACTGGATTAGAAGACCTCTTGAGGTCCCTTCCAGTTCTACAATTCCAATACAGCCCAAACTTGTGTGTGTATTTGTAAAGGCATGGGTATATTCTCCATTCTCAATTTAAAGACTTAAAGGGCTGATTCTCCATCACATCTCTAGGTCAACTGCTCATTCCCTCATATTTCTAGTCTGAATTTGTCAAGCTTCATTTTCCAGCCACTGGATCGTCTTACCCTTTGTTGGCTAGTTATTAAATAAGACCAGACTGCACACCTAGCCATAGCAGATTTTTCAAGCTAGAATTTTGTACCACTTTTTTTGTTGTGATTGATTTCATAATGCATATGAAAAATGAATTAATAGATTAAACTATAATTTAGTCTACAGTAAACTATAAACAGTCTGTCTTATTTCATTGGGGTTCAGTTCCCATTATGGTATAAACTGTGTTCCATCTCAGCTAGAACCACCTCTAGACAGTCTCCTTTTTGTCTGTAGCAACCTTGTCTTTCTACCCAATATGTGAGGAAACAATTTTTCTGATTGGAAACTGCAAAGGTTAACAATTATGTCTGATTTATTGAAAGGAATTGCATTTGACAGAATGGACTCTGCAGGCTGAGGGGGACTTGTGCAGAGGTACCTGGAGGCTTTTCTTTGAGAAAAATCTATACATGATAGTAATTCAGAAATCACTGTCTAATGAAGATAACAACATACCGGGACACAATTAAATGTCAATGCAAAGTGGAGTCCTTAACTAATCACAAACATTATCCATTGCAATTATACAAGATGTAAATTACAATTAAGGGAATTGATTAAGAATCCAGGGAGAAAATGTTCTTGTCATTTTCCAATGTGAGGGGTGAGAGTAGGGTGTGTCATTTCAGTTACAAACACACTGGTGACGTGGTTCATATGCAAGTGTGCCACAGGAAGAGAATTCTAAGACAAAGACTTACCATCCTTTTTAAGGAGATCAGTGCTTCATTTCATGTACCATTTATACAAATTTGGACCAGCAAAAGAATCCTGGGTAGCCATTTTAAGAACTGTAATCCGTTGCGTTGTACGTAAGAGAGCAGTATGACTGCTCAGAGCTCCAGTATGAAACTGCAGAAAAACCTGAGTGTCTCTGGATTAAATTTAGAAGTATGAACAACAAGGGTAATGTCGTGGTGGGAGTCTGCTACAGACCACCGGACCAGGGGGATGAGGTGGACGAGGCTTTCTTCCAGCAACTAACAGAAGTTGCTAGATCACAGGCCCTGGTTCTCATGGGTGACTTTAATCACCCCGATATCTGCTGGGAGAGCAATACAGCGGTGCACAGACAATCTAGGAAGTTTCTGGAAAGTGTAGGGGACAATTTCCTGGTGCAAGTGCTGGAGGAACCAACTAGGGGAAAAGCTCTTCTTGACCTGCTGCTCACAAACAGGGAAGAAATAGTAGAGGAAGCAATAGTGGATGGGAACCTGGGGGGCAGTGACCATGAGATGGTCGAGTTCAGGATCCTGACACAAGGAAAAAGGGAAAGCAGTAGAACAGAGACCCTGGACTTCAGAAAAGCAGACTTTGACTCCCTCAGGGAACTGATGGCCAAGGTCCCCTGGGAGAATAACATGACGGGGAAAGGAGTCGAGGAAAGCTGGCTGTATTTCAAAGAAACCTTATTGAGGTTGCAGGAACAAACCATCCCGATGTGTAGGAAGAGAAGTAAATATGGCAGGCGACCAGCTTGGCTTAACAGTGAAATCCTTGCTCGTCTTAAACACAAAAGAACAGCTTACATGAAGTGGAAGATTGGACAAATAACCAGGGAGGAGTATAAAAGTATTGTTCAGGCATGCAGGTGTGAAATCAGGAAGGCCAAATCACACTTGGAGTTGCAGCTAGCCGGAGATGTTAGGAGTAACAAGAAGGGTTTCTTTAGGTATGTTAGCAACAGGAAGAAAATCAAGGAAAGTGTGGGCCCCTTGCTGAATGAGGGAGGGAACCTAGTGACAGAGGATGTGGAGAAAGCTAGTGTACTCAATGCTTTTTTTGCCTCTGTCTTCACAGACAAGGTCAGCTCCCAGACAGCTGCACTCTGCAGCACGGTATGGGGAGGAGGTGACCAGCTCTCTGTGGAGAAAGAAGTAGTTCGGGGCTATTTAGGAAAGCTGGACGAGCAAAAGTCCATGGGGCCGGATGCGCTGCATCCGAGGGTGCTAAAGGAGTTGGCCGATGAGATTGCAGAGCCATTGGCCATTATCTTTGAAAAATCATGGCGATCGGGGGAGGTCCCGGATGACTGGAAAAAAGCTAATGTAGTGCCCATCTTTAAAAAAGGGAAGAAGGAAGATCCAGGGAACTACAGGCCAGTCAGTCTCACCTCAGTCCCTGGAAAAATCATGGAACAGGTCCTCAAGGAATCAATCCTGAACCACTTAAAGGAGGGGAAAGTGATCAGGAACAGTCAGCATGGATTCACCAAGGGCAAGTCATGCCTGACTAACCTAATTGCCTTCTATGACGAGATAACCGGCTCTGTGGATGAGGGGAAAGCAGTGGATGTACTATTTCTGGATTTTAGCAAAGCTTTTGATACAGTCTCCCACAGTATTCTTGCCAGCAAGTTAAAGAAGTCTGGGCTGGATGAATGGACGGTAAGGTGGATAGAAAACTGGCTAGATGGTCGGGCTCAACGGGTAGTGATCAATGGTTCCATGTCTAGATGGCAGCCGGTATCAGGTGGAGTGCCCCAAGGGTCGGTGCTGGGGCCGGTTTTGTTCAATATCTTCATTAACGATCTGGAGGATGGTGTGGACTGCACCCTTAGCAAGTTTGCAGATGACACTAAACTGGGAGGAGTGGTTGATACGCTGGAGGGTAGGGATAGGATACAGAGGGACCTAGACAAATTAGAGGATTGGGCCAAAAGAAATATGATGAGGTTCAACAAGGACAAGTGCAGAGTCCTGCACTTAGGACGGAAGAATCCCATGCACTGCTACAGACTAGGGACCGAATGGCTGGGTAGCAGTTCTGCAGAAAAGGACCTAGGGGTTACGGTGGACGAAAAGCTGAATATGAGTCAACAGTGTGCCCTTGTTGCCAAGAAGGCTAATGGCATTTTGGGTTGTATAAGTAGGGGCATTTCCAGCAGATCAAGGGATGTGATCATCCCCCTCTACTCAGCACTGGTGAGGCCTCATTTGGAGTACTGTGTCCAGTTTTGGGCCCCACACTACAAGAAGGATGTGGATAAATTGGAGGGAGTCCAGCGGAGGGCAACAAAAATGATTAGGGGGCTGGAACACATGACTTATGAGGAGAGGCTGAGGGAACTGGGATTGTTTAGCCTGCAGAAGAGAAGAATGAGGGGGATTTGATAGCTGCTTTCAACTACCTGAAAGGGGGTTCCAAAGAGGATGGATCTAGACTGTTCTCAGTGGTAGAAGATGACAGAACAAGGAGTAATGGTCTCAAGTTGCAGAGGGGGAGGTTTAGGTTGGATATTAGGAAAAACTTTTTCACTAGTAGGGTGGTGAAGAACTGGAATGGGTTACCTAGGGAGGTAGTGGAATCTCCTTCCTTAGAGGTTTTTAAGGTCAGGCTTGACAAAGCCCTGGCTGGGATGATTTAGTTGGGTTTGGTCCTGCTTTGAGCAGGGGGTTGGACTAGATGACCTCCTGAGGTCCCTTCCAACCCTGAGATTCTATGATTCTATGATTCTATCTGAATGTTCTTATATAGGCAAATCTTGCTTTGCCTTCAGTGGAAGTTTGCAGATATAAAAGAGCTGTACAAGCACAGCAGGGGCAAACAGTATTTGAATCCATCCATATATGTCTCTCATCACCATACTATCTGATCATCTAATTGCTGGAAGAAGCACTGGCATTAGTTGGAAGTAACGGAAGAGGAGAAGGACCTCGGAGTCCTGGTTGATCGCAGGATGACTATGAGTTGGCAATGTGATGTGGCCGTTAAAAAAGCTAATGCGGTCTTGGGATGCATTAGGCGAGGTATTTCTAGTAGAGATAAGGAGGTGCTAGTCCCGTTATACAAGGCATTGGTGAGACCTCATTTGGAGTACTGTGTGCAGTTTTGGTCTCCCATGTTTAAGAAGGATGAATTCAAACTGGAACGGGTACAAAGAAGGGCCACTAGAATGATCCGAGGAATGGAAAGCCTGTCGTATGAAAGGAGACTTGAGGAGCTCGGTTTGTTTTCCTTAACCAAAAGAAGGATAAGAGGAGATATGATTGCACTCTTTAAATATATCAGAGGGATAAATACCAGGGAGGGAGAGGAATTATTTCAGCTCAGTACTAATGTGGACACGAGAACAAATGGATATAAATTGGCAGTCGGGAAGTTTAGGCTTGAAATTAGACGAAGGTTTCTAACCATCAGGGGAGTGCAATTCTGGAACAGCCTACCGAGGGAAAAAGTGGGGGCGAAGGACCTCTCTGGCTTTAAGATTAAGCTTGATAAGTTTATGGAGGGAATGGTTTGATAGGATAACGTGATTTAGTCAATAGGTCAATAACGTGCGACCACTAGTAATTAGTACCGAGGGTCAATGTTGGGATATTGAAAGTCTTTTTCCTGAGTGTCTGACTGGTGAGTCTTGCCCGCATGCTCGGGGTTCAGCTGATTGCCATATTTGGGGTCGGGAAGGAATTTTCCTCCAGGGTTTTTCGCCTTCCTCCGCAGCATGGGGCAGGGGTCGCTTGCTGGAGGATTATCTGCTACTTGAAGTCTTTAAATCAGGATTTGGGGACTTCAACAGCTGAGTCAAGGGAGAGAATTATTTCAGGAGTGGGTGGGTCAGCTTTTGTGGCCTGCATCTTGCGGGAGGTCAGACTAGATGATCATAATGGTCCCTTCTGATCTTAAGTTCTATGATTCTATGATTAGGGGACAGTGAAGAGCCAGGGATTTATTCCTTTAAAACAAAACAGCAGTGACATTATTTTTAAGAACTGAATCTTAAGTGAAGGGAAAGCAACATACCCCTTCACCTAGATGAGAAAGGGAAGCCCAAGACATGAAAGGTTATTTCAGGTTGGGCTACTTTTTCATGTTACTATCTTACTGTAAAAAGAGCTTGTGGTTGAAGTTAAAATGATCAAGGAGACAGGGAGGGATGTCCGTACAGTATGGTGGCTTGGCTATGGGTCAGTCTGTAAAGGGAGAGGTCTGCCTGAGGGGACTGCTTCTCTAGTACAATGTGTGAAAACAGGCAGCAAGGACTGCTCTCATTTCTCTCCAGTAACAGCCTAAAAGAAGAAGAAAAAAAGGAAGAATGAATGTGAAGTCCCCAAATACTAGAAGTTAAACAAGTTTGAGAAAGCAAAGTGACTTTCAGAGAAGGTCCAAGAACAGAATGGGCTATAGCTTTCTCAACCTCATGTTTCTACTTGGAGAGAAATGACTGAAATAGGAAGCCAAACCACAAACTGAGGCTGATGCCTAGAACCATTATTTCTTGCACCTGACATACAAAAGTCAAATCTGCACCACTTATTCCTCTCTCTGGCATCTCAGCTGAACAGATGTAAATGAAGGCAGAAATTGACCATTAGAATACAGCAGAAATCTTCCATGGCAAAAGTTATATTCTAGGTTGGTGTAGAGAAAGCTATGCTTGCTGCAGTCATCTTGCTGTGCTTCTGTTGTATTCTGATTACAAACTTTCTATCCTTTGAAGTTGCACTAATTCTTGTTCTGATGTAGTTGAAACCCCAGGATTTTGGTTGAGTTTTTGATTCCAATTATTTTGTCTGGAAAAAAGACAAAATAGCAGATGAAACTAATGTTGGAGATGGGTGTTAAAGAGCCATAAAAAAACCCACATGAAATGGTCAAGCACATTGGCAACTGGACTGAATTAGATGGAAATGTAACATTCTGTATCAATTTTAGAAGAACTCCTGATGCTGTTTAATTTCAATGCATAGCCCACTGAAGGATAGTCATTCATCCCCCTATTATGCATTCCCAATTACTAGAGCTGCGCAAATAATTCACAATAAATAACCTATTCAGGAAATGTAGCCTCTCTCTACAAGGCAGAATAAATGGAGGGAGGGGAGACAGCATGGCAGAGAGAGACAGACACACTCTGTGTGTGTGTGTGTGTGTGTGTGTGTGTGTGTGTGTGTGTGTGTGTGTGTGTGTGTGAGAGAGAGAGAGAGAGAGAGGGGGGGGGAGAACTGTGAAAAAATGGGATAGGTGGTGAGGGGGTAATAGGTGCCTATATAAGAAAAAGTCCCCAAAAATGGGACTGTCCCTTTAAAAATGGGACATCTGGTCACCCTTCCTTTAAGTACGCTGACCCCACTCTTAAGTATTCTGCCTTTTTAAGTAGATCAGCAAGTTGAGACAGCAGCTGCTGCCAGCAAGCTCCCTCCATCCTGAGCCCTGTCATGCCCCCCTCCCCCGCTCTATGGAGATGGGTATAGAAGTGGAGGGGAGGGGGACTCCCTGACATTAGCACCCCTCTTCCCCCCTCCCCCTGCACAGCAAGCAGGAGGCTCCCCAGAGCAGCTCCAAGGCAGAGGGCAGGAGCAGCACATTGCAGTGGGGGGAAGGACAGCTGAACCACCCTTCAACTGATAGCCTGCTGGGCAGCTACCGCACAGGGAACTTAGGGGAGCTGATGGGGGGGGGCTGCCGGTCCACCCTGATTCCAAGCCCCCACCAGCTAGCTCCAACGGCCGCTCTTTCTGCAAGCAGTGGACAAAGCAGGAGGCTGTCAAACGACGTTAGAAGGGAGCATTGCACAACTTTAAACGAGCATGTTCCCTAGTTGATCAGCAATGTAACAACAAAACAATGTTAATCGGGACGACTTTGAGGAGTTACTGTAATTCCTGTTTGAACTAAAACAGATCTTTTAGAAAAACATCCAATCTTGATTTTAAAATTTCCAGTGATGGAGAATTCCCCACAGCTCTTGGTAAATAGTTTCAATGGTAAATTGCCCTCCCTTAAAAAATTGCTTCTTATTTCCAGTCTGAAACTGACATCCAGTGAGTGGAATTTGTTAAGCCTTTGTCTGTTAGATTGAAGAGCTCATTATCAAATGTTTGTTCCCATGTAGGTACTTATAAACTGTGATCAAGTAACCCGTAACCTTTTCTTTAAACTGAATAGATTGACTTCCTTGAGTATATAAGGCATTTTTCCAATCCTGTAATCATTCTCATGGCTCTTCTCTAAATTCTCTCCAGTTTATCAACATCCTTCTCATTCTCTCTCACTCATGCTCAATGACTGTTCCATTGTGGATAAATACTTATATAGTCAGAGAGAGAGAGAGAGACTGACTCTGTAGTCCAGTGGTTAAAGCGCCTATGGGGAATTGCTCTGGGGCTTAAGTAAGAGACAGACATCCAAATTTCTAGAGGGAGGCTACAGCACACATGCTGAGAGGCAGAAAAAAAGACGGTTACTCACCTGTAGTAACTGTTGTTCTTCGAGATGTGTTGCTCCAATCCATTCCAGTTAGGTGTGCGCGCCGCGCGTGCACGGATCTTCGGAAGATTTTTACCCTAGCAACTCCGGCGGGCCGTCTGGGCGCCCCCTGGAGTGGCGCCGCTATAGCGCAGAATATATACCCCAGCCGGCCTGTCCGCTCCTCAGTTCCTTCTTGCCGGCTACTCCGACAGTGGGGAAGGAGGGCGGGTCTGGAATGGATTGGAGCAACACATCTCGAAGAACAACAGTTACTACAGGTGAGTAACCGTCTTTTCTTCTTCGAGTGATTGCTCCAATGCATTCCAGTTAGGTGATTCCCAAGCCTTACCTAGGCGGTGGGGTCGGAGTGAGACGTGGCAGAGTGTAAAACTGCTGAGCCGAAGGCTGCGTCGTCTCGAGACTGCTGCACCAACGCGTAGTGGGAGGCGAAGGTGTGGACCGAAGACCATGTGGCCGCTCGACAGATGTCCTGGATGGGGACCTGGCTCAGGAAGGCGGCAGACGAGGCTTGCGCCCTCGTGGAATGAGTGGTGAAGCGGCCCGGGGGCACGCGAGCCAGCTCGTAGCATGCTCTGATGCATTGAGTTACCCAGGAGGAGATGCGCTGGGAAGAGACCGGCTCGCCTTTCATGCGATCGGCGACTGCTATGAAGAGCTGCGTAGACCGCCGAAAAGGCTTCGTCCGCTCGATGTAAAAAGCAAGCGCTCTACGGACGTCGAGGGTGTGGAGTTGTTGTTCCCGAGGCGAGGCATGGGGCTTCGGGAAGAAGACCGGGAGAAAGATGTCCTGATTGAGGTGGAAAGCCGAGACCACTTTTGGCAGGAAGGCCGGATGGGGACGAAGCTGCACCTTGTCTGTGTGGAAGACGGTGTATGGCGGACCTACCGTCAGCGCCCGGAGCTCCGAGACTTGTCTAGCCGATGTTACGGCGACGAGGAAGGCCGTCTTCCAGGAGAGGTAAAGAAGAGAACACGTGGCCATCGGTTCAAATGGCGGACCCATGAGTTTGGACAGGACGAGGTTCAAATCCCAGGTTGGGGCCGGACGCCGCACCGGCGGGTACAATCGGTCCAGGCCTTTCAGGAAGCGGGAGACCATCGGATTGGAAAAGATGGAACGACCTTCCAGAGAAGGACGCAAAGCGGACACCGCTGCCAGATGTACCCGCAAGGAGGAGACCGACAGACCTTGCTCCTTAAGGTACCAAAGGTAGTCCAAGATGGTAGGGACGGGTACGACGAAAGGGTTGAGCCCTCGTTGATCACACCAGAGCGCGAACCTCTTCCATTTCGCCAGGTAGGTGGAGCGAGTGGAAGGCTTTCTGCTTTCAAGCAGGACGCGCTGCACGGCCGCCGAACAACCCCTCTCGGCGTGGGTTAACCACGCAGGTACCAGGCTGTAAGATGGAGGGAATGCAGGTTCGGATGGTGGAGTCTGCCGAAGTCCTGCGTGATGAGGTCCGGCCATAACGGGAGGGGGATGGGATCCCGAACGGAGAGCTCGAGCAGCAGGGTGTACCAATGCTGTCTCGGCCAGGCCGGAGCCACGAGTATGATGGTGGCTCGATCCCTCCGCAGCTTTTGGAGCACTCTGTGCACGAGCGGAAAAGGAGGGAAGGCATAGAGGAGGTGAGTCTGCCAGGGATACAGGAAGGCGTCCGACAGAGAGCCCGGCGAGTGACCTCGGAACGAGCAAAACTGGAGACACTTCCTGTTCGCCTTGGAGGCGAAGAGGTCGACCCGGGGAAACCCCCACCTCTGGAAAATCGTATGTGCAATGTCGGGACGAAGGGACCACTCGTGGGAGAGAAACGACCTGCTGAGATGGTCGGCCAGCGTGTTCTGCACTCCCGGAAGAAAAGACGCTTCTAGGTGAATGGAGTGGGTCACGCAGAAGTCCCACAGGAGGATCGCTTCCTCGCAGAGGGGGGAAGAGCGGGCTCCGCCCTGCTTGTTTACATAGTACATCGCAGCGGTGTTGTCCGTGAATACTGTTACACAACGGCGTTGAAGGTGGGAGCAGAAGGTTCGGCAGGCGAGGCGGATGGCACGGAGCTCGCGGACATTGATGTGTAGCGCGAGTTCCTGAGGCGACCAAAGGCCTTGGGTGTGAAGCTCGCCCAGGTGGGCCCCCCAACCGAGCGCTGAGGCATCCGTGGTCAACATGACGGATGGGCGAGGAGGATGGAACGGGACCCCCGCACACACGACCTCCGGGGTGAGCCACCAGCGGAGGGAGTCGAGGGCCGTCCTGTTGACCGTGACCACCATGTCGATGGGGTCTCGATGAGGCCGGTACACCGTCGCGAGCCAGGACTGGAAGGGGCGAAGATGGAGCCGCGCATATGCGGTGACATATGTGCAGGAGGCCATGTGACCCAGAAGGCGTAGGCAGGAGCGCACTGTTGTGGTCGGGAAGGCGACAAGATCCCGGATGATGGAGACCATCGTCTGGTGCCGGGCGCGAGGAAGAGAGGCCCTGGCAACCGTGGAGTCGAGAACCGCTCCGATGAACTCCAGCCGCTGCGTTGGGAGCAAAGTGGACTTCTCGGTGTTGATGAGAAGACCAAGCCGCTGAAAGAGAGACAGAATTTCTGCCATCTGCTCTATCACGAGCTGACGGGACTGAGCTCGGACCAGCCAGTCGTCGAGATACGGGTAGACGTGCATCTGACGACGGCGGAGGGCTGCTGCTACGACTGCCATGCATTTTGTAAATACCCTCGGTGCCGTGGAGAGTCCGAATGGTAACACGGCGAACTGGTAGTGGGCATTGTTGACCACAAACCGAAGGTAACGCCGATGAGGCGGATAGATCGCGACATGGAAGTAGGCGTCCTTCATGTCGAGGGCGGCAAACCAGTCTCCCGGATCCAGGGAAGGAATAATGGTCCCCAGGGCGACCATACGAAACTTGGGCTTGAGCAGGTATTTGTTCAGCTCGCGAAGGTCCAGGATAGGACGTAGCCCGCCTTTCGCCTTGGGGATGAGACAATAACGGGAGTAGAATCCCCTGCCCCGCCTGTCTTGAGGCACTGCTTCTATGGCACCCACGCTCAACAGAGTCTGAACCTCTTGTAAGAGGACTTGCTCGTGAGAGGGGTCCCTGAAGAGGGACAGGGAGGGTGGGTGGGAAGGCGGGGGCGAAACAAATTGAAGGCGGTATCCCGACTGGACTGTTTGAAGCACCCAGTTGTCCGATGTTAAGCGGGACCACTCCAAAAAGAAATGGGAAAGGCGGTTGTAAAATAAAGGGGAAGGATCCGGTAGGGAGAGTGATGGGCCGTCCTCGATCGCCCCATCAAAAGGCCTGCTTAGCCCCTTGAGGGGCCTTGGAAGCGGCCTGGCCCTGGTTGCGGCGGTTGCCGGACGGACGACGGCGATTTTGGGCCGGTCGTCGGCTGGCATAGGGGCGATAGCGCTGTTGGTAGCGGGAGGGCTGCGGCTGGAAGGGCCTGCGCTGCGTCGCCGGCGTATGCATGCCTAGCGTGCGGATGGCAATGCGCCCGTCCTTCATGGTCTGGATCCGAGAATCTGTCTTTTCGGAAAACAGACCCTGGGTGTCGAAGGGAAGGTCCTGGAGGGTATGCTGCACCTCCGGCGGCAGGGTGGAGGACTGCAGCCAGGAGATGCCCCTCATTGTCACGCCGGATGCCAAGGTCCGAGCCCCGGAGTCCGCGGCGTCGAGGGCAGCCGTAATAGATGACCGGGAGGACTTCTTTCCCTCGTCCAGCAAGGCGGAGAACTCCTGGCGTGATGTGGAAGGCAGGAGCTCCGTGAACTTCGCCAGGGATGTCAGAATGTCAAAGACGTACCTGGCGAGGAGGACCATGATGTTTGCGATCCTCAGCTGCAAACCCCCTGCGGAGTAGATCTTACGGCCGAGCAAGTCCATGCGCTTGGCGTCCTTGGACTTAGGTGCAGCGGCAGGCTGGCCGTGCCTCTCGCGGTCGTTAACAGATTGGACTACGAGGGAGTCCGGGGTTGGGTGGGAGTAAAGGTACTCATAGCCTGATGGTGGGGCTCAGTACTTCCGCTCGACCCCGCGTGCTGTGGGTGGAATGGAAGCGGGGGTTTGCCAGAGCGTAGTGGCGTTTTTTTGAATGGTCCGGACAAAGGGTAACGCCACGCGGACGGGAGTGTCCGCACCCACCACGTTGGTGATTGGATCTTCGTCCTCATGGACCTCCTCGACGGGAAGGTTCATGGACGCCGCCACCCTGCGAAGCAGGTCTTGGAAGGCCCGGAGGTCAATGGGCGGGGGTTCGCTGGCCGCAGCACCTGCCACCGCCTCGTCTGGCGAGGATGATGAAGAAGCACCCTGCAGAGCCGGCTCAGGCTCTACGGCCGGTGGCTGAGCCTCCTCCGAATCGTGAGGCATGGGTGATTGGCAGGCCGGATGAGCAGAGGGCTCGTGCGGAGGAGAGGGAGGCGGCCGGCTAACAGTCGCTTCAGGGACCCTGGTGCCGGTGGTCACATCCCTCCTGGGAAATGGGATACCCTGCCCTTCATGCTGTACCCAAGGGACCCAGTAGCCCCACTGCTCGTGAGGGAGTCCTTGTGGGGTCGGCCACCGGTGGGTAGTATCATCGGCACCGGAGGCCACGGACGCCGTGCGGGATGGCCAAGGCGGTGCTGTGGTGCCGACGGACTGAACCGCTGAAGGCGGGAGGCCCTGCACCGACGGCACCGAGGGTCGATACGCAGAGCGCCGACGGGACGGTGAACGTGAGCGTGGGCTTCGGCGGTGCCGGGAGCTCGACCGGCGCCGGGAGCTCGACCGGGACCGGGAGCTCGACCGGGACCGGGATCCGCGGTGCCGGGAGTGACTCCGATAGTCGCGGTGCCGAGACGACCTCCGACGGTACCGACGGTACGGTGACCTGGATCGGTGCCGGGAGTGCGACCGGTACCGAGATGGAGAGCGGTACCGGGACTCAGACCGGCGTCGGGATGGCGCTCGGTGCCGTGAAGAGGAGCGGCGACGAGATCCCGAACGGCGGGACGGGAACCTGCGCCTGGACCGGGACCGGGACCGGGACCGTCTTTCATGCCGCTCGTCGATAGAGGGCAGTCTTGTCATCCTGGCTGGCTTGCCCAGAGAGACAACAGCCCGCACCGGCGGTGCCGGGGGCCGGAGGCTCGGAGCCTCTATGAGCCTGATCAGGTCTCTCGCGGAGGAGAATGTCTCCGGCGTCGAAGGCAGCCTTGGCTCAACCTCGGTCGGTGCCGGGGAGCGGGGCGGTGCCGGACTCGACGGTGCTTGTGGAGCCGGAGTCGAGGGCTCAGGGCCCGCTTTACGCACTGCCGTAGCCACTCTCGTGGCGGAGTCTGTGCGTGCCTTCACTACAGCCTTCGCCAGTTTCTGCTTGCGTGAAGGCGAGAGCGAGTGGTGCCGTGTCGTCTTAGGCGGCGGTTTAGGTACCGTGGCCACGGTGCCGGAGCCGGTCGGTGCCGCGGGTGCACTCTGCACCGAAGAAGCCCTCGGTGCCGGCGCTGACGGTGCCGGGGGCTGGAGGGACGCCTCCATAAGGAGCTGCTTGAGGCGACTGTCTCTGTCCTTACGCGTCCGCGGCTTAAAAGCCGAACAAATGGCACACTTGTCTGTGCGGTGTGCCTCGCCCAGGCAACGGAGGCAGGAGCCGTGAGGGTCCCCCACTGGCATAGGCCTCTGGCACGCTGCACAGGGCTTAAAGCCCGGTGCCTTGGGCATGAGCCCGCACCGGGGAGGGGGAGGGAGAAAGTACTCCCCCCATCCTTATCTAAACTATCTACCACTAAAACTAACTATACTAACAGTAAAGAACTATATACAAAAATAAGTAGAGAGAGCTAGGGATGTGGAGGACTACTGAGCACTCCACAGTTCCGACTGCCGTCACGGGCGGGAAGAAGGAACTGAGGAGCGGACGGGCCGGCTGGGGTATATATTCTGCGCTATAGCGGCGCCACTCCAGGGGGCGCCCAGCCGGCCCGCCGGAGTTGCTAGGGTAAAAATCTTCCGAAGATCCGTGCACGCGCGGCGCACACACCTAACTGGAATGCATTGGAGCAATCACTGGAAGAACAGATGCCTAGGGAACCTTTACCTTGAAAAATTAGGCACTACGTGAATTTAGACTCCTACTGGGTTCGGCAGAAGTCTGGTGGATCACAGTGGAGCCAAAACTGGGATTTAGGTGTCTAAACTCAAAATTTAGTGGCCTAAATCTGGGATTTAAGCAGTTAAATATCTTTGTGAATCTGCGCCTAAGTTTCAAGCCTTTATGGTAATGTAGAAAAGCTTGAAAATGTGAACCCTAACAGCTTAAAATCTAGAAGAAAAATCAAAGAACCAAAAGGCTTCACATCCAATTTTCTCTTGTCACATTCACAACAAGCAATGGTGTGTACATGTAAGTGCCTGATCCTAGCTGAAAACACCAAGGTCAAATCCTTGTCTGTCTTTTATTCAACTATCTCAGTGCCAGAGTCTTGCAGACACTGTGTATTCTATCTCGTCTCATGTACAATAGTATAAAACAACTTGGCATATTCAAAACTATACTGGAGAATACACTGTAGATAGCAATCTTTCATGACTCCCCAGGGATAAACTAGATAATCTAAAATGGGTTTTCTAGTGCAAATAGCTTTACAGCTACACACACAGGCCCTCACCTTGCCTCAAGCTCGACTAGTGCAGACCTCTAGGACCATGCAGGATCCCATGGGCTTCAAAGAGTCCTAATACTATATATTTTTTTCTAAATTCCCTAAAACATTTGTAAAATACAAATGCAGCAACATGTAGCATATACAGATCAACAGAATATATGATGGTGGATGGGCTATGAAGGCTTTATTGGAAGTTTGAAGTTATGAACTGTGTAACTTTATCTCATTTTACAAATATGTTTTGAACAAAAGCTAACAGAACATCATGTGCTATGTATATGCCTCATATTATATGGGGAAAAAAATCACAAATTAGTTTAAATGCAGGGCTCAGAAACAGCCAGTATGGGCTCTCATGCCCTATCTACACTTTGTGATCCATCAGTTTGTCCCACCTCATCAATTCTACTGGCAGACCATGTGCTGATGGTTAGCTGGTGGTTTTCCATCCTCAGCTTCCTAACCAGTCTTGGGGGGAGGGTGGGGATGTGTGAACATCTCCCAGTGCTGCTGTGCCTCCCAGGCCTGGGAGGGGACAATATATTAATTGTGATGGTTTCTCCCTGTGGGAATCTGTAATGTATATGGACTCTGAGAAATGTGGGGGTGATGAAGAGGGCTCTTCATGAATTCTCTACATGATTCTATGTGTGAGGACATTGTAATAATTGTGGTAAGTATCTGGATTCTATGGGAGTCTGCATCAATTGTGCATGAGGGCTGTGTATGGGGATTCTGTGTTAATTGTAGGAGGCAACATTAAATAAGTATGTTTTGTAGGAGGAAAATTTAAATGGGTTTGTGTTCTGGGGAGAGCCAGAATTAGTTGATTTTGGGTGACAGAATCAATTGGTTTGTATTTTCAGTGATGGGTAGAGCATTGGTGGTCTCTGGGGCTTCATTGAGTACTACTGCCATTTATGTTTTCCCATCTCACTTCTTATAAATTCAGTAATGGCAACTGTCTTTTCAGAAAAGGAGCCATAGAGAATTTTAAGTTTCATTATATTATTTTTTAGATCTCTCTGCACGTAAAGCCAGATGCCATAGTCAAAATGAATCCACATGTACAGGGACCAGAAGAAGTCACAAAGACCTTTAATTGTAGGCTAAAATAGCTTTTCAATACATTAAGTATTCCAACTTTGAACTTTGCTAATGTAACTTTTTTTGGGAAAATTCCATACTTGGTGGAAAAGAAAAAACCTTTTGCAGGCTCATGTATATACAAGATATTTTAATCTTCTCTGCAGATATATATTACATCTCTCTCTTAAAAAGCTATGGAATTTAAAAGCAAATGATTACCTTTCTGTAGGACTTTTAAATTACCCTATAGGTTTCTATAGCAGGTATACAATTCTCTGTTAAATTCCAGAGGATGGTTCAAAGACTATTGTGAGGCTGGCTGCCCAGGTGCCAGCTCAAGCCAAGGCCCCTAGGCTTCACTGAATACTAACAAAGGCACAGCTGGAAACCAGCTGTGTGCTAGCATTGCTAAAATAGATGTAAGTTTGTAAGAATGTGTTTAGATTTGATTAAATGCTTGTAGGATGCTGCATGTATTGATCTCATTTATAACATCTGTATCCCATTGTATAAAGTTATATTGACTGCATTGCAAACCTCTGTAACTGTGCAACTCACCAAACAGGAAAGAAGCATTAATTAATGTAAAGTGATGGTCCTGCACAGAAGAAGGCCCACTGAAACCAAATGAGCCATTGTGAAACATCAAAGGACAAAGACTTGGTTGATTACATCCACCCCCTCATGAAGAGGAGACAGGCGCAAACACTTGTCCCATCAGTTTGCATTCTGGGAGAGGGCAATATTTCTAAGAATAAGCAAGGGATCCCAAAGCTGAGTTAGCGCTAGAGGACATAGAAAGCTTGTATATCTCAGCAGCTTCTATCACCTTTTGGAACTTAAGACTGTAATTCATTTGTGTGTGTGTTTACCTGGCTTAACTTTGTAAATAACTCTCTTTTCTTCTTCTTAGTTACTAAATCTTTAGTTATAGGATTGGCTACAAGCATTATCTTTGGTGTGAGGTCTAAGGTGCGATTAACTTGGGGTAAGTGACTGGTCCTTTGGGGCTGGGAGTAACCTGAATATTGTTGTGATTTTTTGGTGTAAAGGACCATCTATCAGAAAGGTGAATTTGCCTGGGTGACAAGACAGATGGAGTACCCGAGGGGACTGTCTGTGACTCCACAATTAGGATGCTATAGTGCTTGAGGAGTTCACACTTGTTACTTGGTTGATGAAATCTAAGTATAGAGCTCTCAACCAATTTGGGGTTCCCTGCTTCTTGACAGTCTGCCCTTGATGTTGGCACTCATACTTGTGAACTACTCCAGACATCTTGACAACCCTACAGAGAAAGCTGATTGTTTCCTAATCAACTCTACTGGATTTTTTAAATAAGAGAATCAGAAGCATGCCCAAAGTTGATGGATTAGTGACTAGAGAGGAAGAGAAATGGTTAAAGGTGCATGATAAATTATGGAACCATGTGACAAATTGTAACACCACCTAAAAAATGTATTACTTGGGTGTCACCCCGTCTGTTTAGAACTGACACTTTTTAGGTACATAAGACAAAATACCCCAAAGAAATTAAAAGATTCTGACTAAAAATCCTTTCCTCTCTCAATTGCTCAGATATCTGTAACAACTTACTAGAATGATTCCTTACCTCTTCTGCTTTCTGCACAGCAGGAAGATTAGAAGCACAAGTATTACAAAGCCAAGAATTCCAAATATACAGCCAAAAAGAACTGCTTGGTTGTTATCTGCAAAAGGGGAAAGAGAAAACCAGGGGAAATGTGACATTTCCCTTCATGCAAATCCCTGGCCACCAACACCACCCACCCACTAAACTCAACCACCAAGGTAGACCATAATATTACAACCCTTGGAAAACTAAGCTATTGTGTGCCACAGGCAGAGAATAGAGGGATTGATGCAAACCAATGCCCAAGGCCCCTGCACGGGCAGGGAATTGCTTAAGTGAGATATATCCATATGATCTTGGCAAGCAACTTGTATTTGAATGTGGTCATGAGTGAGATTTCTAGATGCTTGTTAATCTGGTAAAACCCACTGAACTGCAGGAATTGACAGAAATTCGTCATGCTGAATGTCAGAGCAGATGGCTGAAGCCCAATCCAATCCAATTAACATTAGTGGTTAATGTTTAAATACTATGAACCTACAGAGTTATATATAAACTCTGAACCCCCAGAGCGTCAACCTACCTTTCAATTCATCAACAAGAAAAAGAAAGGTGACCTCTTCCCCAATAGCCCTGCACATTGCCCTTACCTTACCTGTGAATTTTGTTTCAGATTAAAACCTTTCAAAGCTAAAATTGATAAATATTTATAATGGTCTCAAAGGAACCAACAGATATATTGTGAGTTTTGCTGTTCAGTAAAGTTGAAATTGGCTCAACAGTATATGACAATGAAGATTTTGTGCAAAAAAAACATTAAAAGTGAGACTTTGAAAACACACAGCCATTTTCCCAAGCTTTTGATGGGAGATGGAAAAAAGTAACTGTTCTGCTACTTGGGTATGTTGAAGTATATGATGTTTGCATTGCTATTTATAAACATTTAGATTTACAAACATAATAAAAGTAATCATTTTTTTTATTCTGAAATTTGATAATGAGGTTAAAGTCCAAAGAAATCAGATGTGAAAATTTTTGAGTTGCACTTTATTACTTGTTACTAATCCCAGTAAATACTAAGTTTCAGAGTAGCAGCCGTGTTAGTCTGCATCCGCAAAAAGAACAGGATTATTTGTGGCACCTTAGAGACTAACAAATTTATTTGAGCATAAGCTTTCGTGGGCTATAGCCCACTTCTTCGGATGCATAGAATATTATTACAGGGCCTGGGTCTGTCATACCTTTACCAATATGTAGGATTTTGGGGAATAATGTGAGGATCCTTTTCCCCTTTGCACAGTTTGCAAAAAGGCCAGGCAGAAATGCAGTCCCTACACTTTAGGCAGTGATACTCAATTAGATCTACCCGTGGGCCGATTTGAAAATTTTATGACCAAACAGGCAGGCCATCTGCGCAGAAGGTTGACAAAATTAAAAACCAACCAAACAAAAAAAAACCCAACATACCTTCAGCTGCCAATAAATAAAGACCTTGATAGAAACTCTAATACTTATGTTGCATCTTTTAACAAAGTTTATAAATCAACATTACCTATGTTTCTGGCAATCTCTAATGGGAGAGGTGACATGGATGCTCTCTGGCAAGCTTTGTGAAGAGTGGTTTGCAAGTGGTCTGGGCAAGGCGCATCCATTGGTGAAGATGTTCATCTGTCAGGTGATTGCTGTGTTGTTGTTTTTTATACTGTTCATGGTAGAAAACCCAGATTTACAGAGGTATGTTGATCCAAACATCATTAAAAGATAGATGGCTAGATTCTGGCTATTCTGAAACTGGCCAGCACATTGAATCCAGAAATCACAAAGTCCCATTTCTCAAAATGTTGCCTTCAATACATCTGAACTCTGGAGCCTTACAATTTCTAATTGAAAAGCACCTTCATCAACTGAATCAAGAATGTTCTTTGCTTCAGAAGTAAGATCCATCACCAGAGACAACACACAGATCATGAACAAATAAAAGCAAATCCTTTGGAATTGTAAAATTCTCAAATCACTTTTTAAATTTTCAATCAGGGTTGTTTAGGAATTCTTGCATTGTTTCCATCAAAGTTTCATGTGTAGCAACAATACGCAATGTAGGAAAGTGCAAATCTTTCCTATTAAGTCTGTCTGAAAGACACTTTTTTCAAACAGATTCTCAACACTGCTTGCACGGCTTGGAGCTGCAAGTGGGAATTCAAGTGACCAGTACTATCGTACAGAAAACCTACCTGTGACATAAAGGAGACATCATTCATAAATTCCAGGAACTTGCAGGCCTTGTTGGTCTTATAATTTGAAAGAAATTCTATTATTTCTTTATGAAGCTCAGTGGTTTGAGCATTGGCCTGCTAAACCCAGGGTTATGAGTTCAATCCTTGAGGAGGCCACTTAGGGATCTGGGGCAAAAATTGGTCCTGCTAGTGAAGGCAGGGGGCTGGACTAGATGACCTTTCAAGGTCCCTTCCAGTTCTAGGAGATTGGTATATCTCCAATTATTACCTTTATTACCTATTACTTAACCAGCAGACATCATTGTGCTGCAACAGGTCACTGGATATGGCTGAAAAGTCTTGTAAAAGAGCTTTAAAAAGATGATATTGCAAGCTAAAAATTGAGTGTATGTAGTTCACTAATGTCATTACAATACCCATTTTTCTTTCAAGTCCCCAGACAACTTAGGGCACAGGACAGTTTGGTGAATGATGCATGTATTTAATGAAGATTGTATTACTGCCAAACATGAAGCAAAGCCCTTCACTTCCCCTGTCATGGAGGAGTCTGCTTTTCTGAAGGTCAGGGTCTATATTTTGCTACTCTCCTTTCTTCCTTTTGTCAGGATCTTGACATCAACCATATCATGGTCACCCAGGTTGCCACCCACTTCTACTTCCCCTACCAATTCTTCCCTCTTTGTAAGTAGCAGGTCAAGAGGAGAATGGCCCCTGGTTGTTTCCTCCAGTACTTGTACCAGGAAGTTGTCTCCAACATTCTTCAAAAACTTCCTGAATTGTCTGTGCTCTGCTGTATTGCTCTCCCAGCAGATGTCAGGGTGATTGAAGTCACCCATGAGAACCAGGGCCTGTGATCTGGAAACTTCTGTTAGTTGTCCAAAGAAAGCCTCGTCCACCTCATCCCCCTGGTCTGGTGGTCTATAGCAGATGCTCACCACGACATCACCCTTGTTGTTCTCGCCTCTAAACTTAACCCAAAGACTCTCAACAGGCTTTTCTTCAGTTTCATACTGGAGCTCTGAGCAAGCTCTGAGCAATCATACTGCTCTCTTACATACAGTGCAACTCCTCCACCTTTCCTCCCCTGCCTGTCCTTCCTGAACAGTTTATACCCATCCATGACAGTGCTCCAGTCATGTGAGTTACCTCACCAAGTCTCTTATTCCAATCACATCATAGTTCCTTGACTGTGCCAGGACTGCCAATTCTTCTTGCTTGTTTCTCAGGCTTCTTGTGTTTGTGTACAGGTGTCATAGGTCTCACCCCCACTTAGAGCTGTTGGGTTCCAATATGGGGACCTGCATGAACTCCCCTAAACTAAAATCTTAGTTTAGATCTGGTAAAAGCTGCCACCACCCAATAATGTACGTGTATTGGGACACAGTCCTTCCCCAAAATCCTTGGGGATCCCAAGAGCCCCAAATCCATGGAGTTCTTACACCTAGGAGAAGTAAACCATTCCCCCCCTGCTTCCTCCCTCCTCCCTTTTCCTAGGAGAGATACCAGGATTCAACTACAGAGGGATGCCTTCCTCCTCCCTCCTCCCCTTTCCCTGAGAATTTACCCAAGGAAAGATCAACCAAGTCCTTAACAGAAAAGATTTATTAAAGAATAAAAAGAAAGTAACTGTCTCTGTAATACCAAGATGGAACAATACACAGGGTCTAAACTTATCAATCTCTGGAGAGAATCCCCCCTCCTTTCTTTCTCAGTAAAAGCAATAACAGTACAGAATTAAAGAAATTCTATAGCAAAACACAGAATTGCAAATACAGAAATAAAAGTATAAGAATACTAGTTCCTTGCTAATACTCACTAGCTTGAATAGAAGAATTTATTGCAGAAACCTGGGAGGACTTGATTAAGATGTCTGGACTCCCTTAACTCCCAAGAGAGACTCTCTAACACAAAGAACAGAAGAAAAAAAACCTTCCCTCCACAGAGATTTGAAAATCTCTTGTCCCTCATTGGTCCCCTGGTCAGGTGTTCACAGGTACTGCTTGTTAACCCTTTACAGGTAGAAAAAAACCTTAACCCTTATCTAACTGTTTATGACAACAGGCACCTAAGATAACTAGCCAATTGCCCTACTTTCTCAGTATGAATCAGGAGGCCTCCCCTGTTGCACCCTTCTCCTTGTGTTTCCTCCCGGTATCCCACTTCCCCACTTACCCATGGGCTTAGGTCAGCATCCCCCGGCAAACCTAGTTTAAAGCCCTTCTCACTAAATTAAGCAAGCCTGCCTGCGAAGATGCTCTTGCCTCTCTTTATTAGGTGGATGCCATCTCTTCCTAGCAATCCTCCTTCCTGGAACAACATCCCAAGGTCAAAGAATCCAAAGCCCTCTCCCAGACACTACCTGCGCAACCACGTATTTACCTCCACAATTCGATGGTCCTGTCATAAACAGATAGTTAAGGGTTAATGTCTCTTTTACCTGTAAAGGGTTAAGAAGCTCAGTAAACCTGGCTGACACCTGACCAGAGGACCAATGAGGGGACAAGATACTTTCGAATCTTGGTGGAGGGAAGTCTTTGTTTGTGCTCTTTGTTTTGTTGTTGTTCGCTCTTGGGACTAAGAGGGACCAGACGTACATCCAGGCTCTCCAAATCTTTCTGAATCAGTCTTTCATGTTTCAAAATTGTAAGTAATAGCCAGGCAAGGCAGATTAGTCGTATGTTTGTTTTCTCAGCTTGTGAATGTTTCTTTTGCTGGAAGGATTTTTACCTCTGTTTGCTGTAACTCTGAATCTAAGGCTGGGGTGGGGGGTCCCCTCTGGTCTCTATGAATCTGAGTACCCTGTAAAGCATTTTCCATCCTGATTTTACAAAGATAATGTTTACCTTTTCTTTCTTTTATTAAAAGCTTTCTTTTTAAGAACCTGATTGATTTTTCCTTGTTTTAAAGACCCAAGGGGATTGGGTCTGAACTCACCAGGGATTGGTGGGGGAAAAAAGGAGGGGGGATGGTTAATTCCTCTTTGTTTTAAGATCCAAGGAGTTTGGATCTGTGTGAAGCCTCTCAAGGCAACCCAGGGAGGGGAAAGTCTGGGGGGAAAGGAGGGGGGATGGTTAATTTCTCCTTGTTTTAAGATCCAAGGAGTTTGGATCTGTGTTCCCCAGGGAAGGTTTTGGGGAAACAGAAAGTGTGCCAGACACTGATCTCTGGCAGGTGGCAGTGTTACCAGATCTAAGCTAGGAATTAAGCTTAGAAGGGTCCATGCAAGTCCCCACATCTGTACCCTAAAGTTCAGAGTGGGGGAGGACACCTTGACAGGTCCCCACCTGGGCCTTTTCCTTCAACAGGGAGGATGGACGAGAACATGACTTGTGCCTCAAACTCCTTTATCCTTCTTCCCAGACCCACGTTGCTGTTGTGGAATGTGAACATAAATCACATGGCTATCCTGGCAAAAGCCCTAGCATAGATGCAGTTACACTAGCAAAAATGTCTTTTTGCGGGGATGGCTTACTTTGGTTAGAGAACTGGTCTAACAATGCCAGCAAAAGAATGTTTTTGCCAGTATAAGCTGTCTCTCCACTAGGCAGGTTTGTTGGTATAGCTATACTGGCAAATCCTTTCTAATGTAGACAAGGCCTTATTTCTAATTTAAAATTGTCAAGCTTTAGTTTTAGATTTTTTTGAGCAATTCTCCTGGAAAACACATACTGAGGAAAACCTGATTTTTTTCTTCTTAAAGAGGGCTGATGGGATTTTATATCAACTTTCCAAAAAGTAACCACATTGTTAAGATTTTGTTTTCTGAAATTAAGTGTTTGGCTGATTTTTAAAATATGTTTTGTTAGATGCCTGAAGTTTCTTTTCCAGGGGTTGTTTCTGATTTCCTTGCTACAAGCTATTTTGCAAAAAGCAGCTGCTGTGGCAGAAGCAAAGCCTTGCAGTGTGAGTATAATTAGAAGCATATCAGAATATTCATTAGCAGAACATTTCTATGGAAACTAATTAAAGAAAACAAAACAGAAAACAACACAATTCAAGGCTCACAGCATTGTTTTGGTTTGAAATTTTAAGTACAAAATAGGATTTTGCAAAATCACAGATATTTTTACTTTACCTTCTCTTTCCCCACTTTCCTGAATTTTTCTCATTCATCACTACTACATTTTAAATAGCTCTAGTTACTAAGCCAGAAACATGAATACATTTAAAGAATACAAATCTTAATAAATTTGAAGTAGTGATCCTGAATTTGACCATTCAGTGGTGAGCCAGAGCGAGTATAGTGAGCAGTGCTCTAGAGTAAGTGATCTTGGAGGGTGGTGTTACTGAGAAAGTAGGTGCCTGCATTCTGGACTAAAATAAGCTTTTTTACTGTTACTGTACTCAGACCTAGGAACAGAGAGTTGTAATAGTTCTACCTGGAGGACAAAGACAGGGTCACTGTGGCCATGTTTACTGATTTTAAAACGGGATGATAGTTATAAATGGAAGAAAATATTTTTGCAGCTGTCGCAGAAATGATCACTCCAAGAGGACCCTTTGGCTGCAGAAAGCAAAGTGACATTGTTTTCTTCTTCCCACTAATGTTAACTTGCTTGGGTTCAACTTCAGTCAACTGCTTTTCATCCAGATGCTGATCTTGACTAGGCAAACTGATCATCAGGGAAGTGCTAATTGCATTGGAGTTAAGAGATACACAATGGGCTATTGTCTACCTGTTACTGGTGTTTGGTCTACTGATGTGGCCATTGAGGTGTACCTTAAAGCAGAGGTCGCTGGTCATCACCGGCAAGAGGCGGATTGTTTGCTGGCAGTGAATGATACAGAAGATCTTGAGGAGGAGGCCCTGTCTCCAGATGGTGTCATATGCCGAGAATAGTTCAACAAGGGCAATTCCCATCTTCAATTTACATGGGAATCCTGCCTCAATGTGGCCAGTAAGTGAAGCTAGTTGGTCACAGCTGTTCCTCTTCAGGCAAAATCCGGCCTGCTCCGCTGGGAGGATGTCTTTAATAATATCAGAGGGACAGCGGTGCAGCGCCCATTCCATGAGCTTGCTGGTGGTTGAGAGGAGAGAGATGGAGCAGTAGCTGGCTGCATCCTCTTGGAATTTCCCAGGCTTCAGTAGGGCAACCACTGTTGCCTGTCGCCAGCCGCCAGCTTGTTGGCACTTCTCCAGTTCTATGCACAGCAGTAAAAAGCACCAGCAGCCAATCCTGTCCCCATCTCCCCAGGTTCTTGAGAAACTCTGGAGGAATGCCATCAGGCCCTGCAGCTATCTGGCTTTTGGTTTCCGACAGTGCAACGTTGATCTCCTTGACAGAATATGGAGAGGAGAGTGGGGATTCCTCTGAGCATTGTTGGTTCTTGTGGAATTCCCGCTGGACCTCCTGGCATGTAATCTTGTCTGTTGGCATCCTGCTGTTAGAAAGAAGCCTTTGCTGAGCATCCCTCAGGGCTCTGTCCTGGTCCTTATACTTTTTAATCTACACATCATGGATATACCAGTGATGGAGTCAAGGAAGTTCATGTATGCGGGTGACACTGCCCTAACTGTTCAGCATACAAGCCCTCATACCATCAGCTGCACCCTAACCCAAGATCTTAGCACAATGGCTGATTATGTCCAATGCTGGAAACTTAGGCCTAACCCAAAAAACCCACGGTAACCACTTTCCATCTGAACAATAAAATGGATAATACTAAACTTGATATGCAGTTCTGTAGTGAGAGTGTCAACCATGATGCTAACCTAAAGTATTTTGGCACTACACTAGACCGGAGTCTGACCTTTCGACAACACCTCAAGAACACTCGCAATAATGTCAGGTCTCATGTCATGCTTATCAGACAATTGGCTGGAACATCATGGGGCTCCAGTCCACAGACCCTATGAACTGCAACAATTGCCTTAGTATATTCTGCAGCTGAATATTGTGCACTACTGTGGTCTCACAGCAATCACACTAAACTCCTTGACACTCAACTCAATAATGCTATGCGCATAGTGTCAAGGATGCTCAAATCAACTCCAGTCAACTGGCTCCTGGTCCTATCGAACATCCAGCCTCCACAGATTACAAGAGCTGCTCAGACATCTCGCTTTCTTAACTATGTCAATGCAAACGCAAGGATCCCGTTGCACGATGACCTGCAGAACCTGGCAAATACAAAATTAAAATCCCACAATGCTCTATGGAACCGCATCAAGACCCTTACACCCAACTTCGACACTGAGGCTCAATGGAGAGTCACCTGGAACATTTCAACTATTCAAAACAAACAACTCACCGTTGACCCTACCAAGGAACCACTAAGTTTTGATTTATGTTGGAAAGACTGGTGCAGATTGAATCACATCAGGACATCTCATGGGATGTGGACAAACCCTCTTTAAATGTAAAATGAGGCAAATACCTCTATGTGGCTGTGGTCACCAGGCACCAACGATCGAGCACATCATATCCGAGTGTCCCCCTTCGTTCTTTCGCTGGGGGTGTGAAGGACATTCACCAGGTCACTGCTGCGGCAATGTGCTGGCTATTAAACCTAGATATAAGTTTGTAGTCATTGCTATCTACTCAAGCCATACGAAAGAAGACAATGACTGGTGTTTGAGACCATGTGGTCTCAGAATTTCCCCCAATTTTAAAAAGGATGGAAGATGTGATGGAGCCCCATGGGACTCCTCAGGGGAATACTCTGGAGGGAGAGGGGTAGTTCCCCACCACCTCTATGAGTATTCTCAAAGGAAGGATGGCAAATATTCCAGTGCCTTTCCATCATTATCTGAAGTGTAACAGTAGGAGGTCCATTGTCAATGGCATCAGATGCTGTAATATAGAGGCCCAGAGTTGGGGAGGTAAATTGGCACTCTCCTTGCTTAGGTTCAGCACATATCAGATATGTCAAGGAGGTATTCTCTCTACAATGAAGCAGTTATACTCAACTTTTTTGTTATGGGGAATACTATGCTATCAAAATCAGTGAAAGAAAACCAGCACTAGCCCTCTATTCTTAGGGCATGGCTACACTTGTGAGTTAGAGCACATTAAAGCAGCCCAGTGAGCTATAACGCACGACCTGTCCACACTGGCAAGGCACGAGCAGCGCTCTGACTCCACGGCTAGAGCACTCCTTGTACTCCACCTCAGCGAGTAGAATAACGTTTGATGCGCCCCTGCTGGAGTGTTGTAGCACCAGTGTGGATGCCCTGGTCTGTTAATGCAGTCTGATCAGCCTCCATAAGTGTCCCACAATACTTGTTCTAGCCACTTTGGTCATCAGTTTGAACTCTGCTGCCCTGCCCTCAGGTGACCAACCGTCAGACCTGCCCTTTAAATTCCCTGGGAATTTTGAAAATCCCTTTCCTATTTGCTCAGCCAGGCGTGGAGTGCTCTCAGCAAATCTTTCCAGGGGACCATGCCTCCACGTGCCAGGCAATCCCCAGTATGGAGCAATGGCGAGGTGCTGGACCTCCTCAGTGTTTGGGGGCGGCGGGGGGGAAGATGTCCAGTCCCAGCTGCACTCCAGCCGTAGGAATTACAATATCTTCAGGCAGATATCAAGGGACATTATGGAAAGTGGCCATGACTGGGACGCTCTGCAGTGCAGGATTAAAGTGAAGGAGCTGCAGAATGCCTACCACAAAGCCCACGAGGAAAACAGCCACTCAGGTGCTTCCCCTGCAACCTGCCATTTTTACAAAGAGCTGGACATGATACCTGGGGGTGACCCCCACCTCCACTCAGAGTACCAACATGGACACTTCAGAGCCCAGTCCAATAAGGCAGGAGGAGGAGGAGGAGGAGCAGCAAAGCAGGAGTGAGGGTTCTGAGGAGGAGGAAGACACCCTGGCATCCCTAGATACATGCAGCCAGGAGCTGTTCTCAAGCCAGGAGGCAGGTAGCCAGTCACGGCAGCCGGTGCTTGGGGAAGGACAAACACCAGAGGAGGTTCCCAGAAAGTGTCTTTTATTTTGGGAAGGAAGTTATTCGGTGCAGGCTCTTGGGGCGAGGAGGATTAGGGCTGCATGCATGCCTAGATGTGGAATAGGGCATTGATGTGCGCTCTCATATCACGGTAATCAGCCTCAATGATCTCTTGTCATAAACAGTTAGTTAAGGGTTAAGGTTTTTGTCTACCTGTAAAGGGTTAACAAGCAGTACCTGTGGACACCTGACCAGAGGACCAATGAGGGACAAGATAATTTCAAATCCCGGTGGAGGGAAGGTTTTTTTTTCCTGTTCTTTGTTTTTTTTTCCAAGCAGACAGAAAGAAAAAAGGGAAAAAAAAAGAAAAGAAGAAGAAAAAAAAAGTCTTTTTCTAACAAAGCCTGTTAGAAAACCTTATTTCCTCCAGCTAACCCCAGCTGAAAATTCCTTCTAACCCTGAAAAACTGCTTTAAAAAAAACAATCTCCCCCTCCTGGCTCAGAAGAAGGTAGAAAACCCGGTCTTGCCACTGTCTTTTGCAAATTGCTAAGTACCCTCTCAGTAGGGTGTCCCTTCTAACAAAAGCCTTGTTAGAAAACCTAATTCCCTCCAGCCAACCTTGCTGAAGATTCCTTCTAACAATACCAGTTAGAAACTGAATACTTGTAAACCCCCCCCCTCTCTTCTCTCAGGTTGCTTTCCTGCTCTAGAAGAAGAGAATAGCTCCTTTCACCTTAGCCCAGCTGAAAAAAAAACTCCTTCCAACAAAGCCAGTTAGAAAACCTTGTCTGTTTGCCTTCGGGGTATCTCTCCCTCCTAACGTGCAGTCCTGCTTTAGGAGAAGAGAATAGCAATGGCTCTCTGGTTCAGAAAAATTCCTCACCGCTGCCCACCATGTCATAGGTCTCACCCCCACTTAGAGCTGTTGGGTTCCAATATGGGGACCTGCATGAAATTTATCTCTAAACTAAAATCCTAGTTTAGATCTAGTAAAAGCTGCCACCACCCAATCAGGTACGTGGATTGGGACACAGTCCTTCCCCAAAATCCTAGGGGATCCCAAGAGCCCCAAATCCATGGAGTTCTTACACACAGGAGGAATAAACCATTCCCCCCTGCTTCCTCCCCCCTCCCTTCTCCTAGGAGAGATACCGGGATCTAACTACAGAGGGATACCTCCCTCCTCCTCTTTCCCTGAGAATCCACCCAAGGAAAGACCAACCAAGTCCTTAATAGAAAAGAATTTATTAAAGAATAAAAAAGAAAGTCACTGTCTCTGTAACCAAGATGGAACAATATACAGGGTCTAAACTTATCAATCTCTGGAGAGAATTCCCCCTCCCTTCTTTCTCAGTAAAAGCAATCACAGTACAGAATTAAAGAAATTCTATAGCAAAACACAGAATTGCAAATACAGAAATAAAAGTATAAGAATACTAGTTCCTTGCTAATACTCACTAGCTTGAATAGAAGAATTTATTGCAGAAACCTGGGAGGACTTGATTAAGATGTCTGGACTCTCTTAATTCCCAAGAGAGACTCTCTAAAAAACAAAGAACAGGAAAAAAAAACTTCCCTCCACCGGGATTTGAAATTATCTTGTCCCTCATTGGTCCTCTGGTCAGCTGTCCACAGGTACTGCTTGTTAACCCTTTACAGGTAGACAAAAACCTTAACCCTTAACTAACTGTTTATGACATCTCTTCAAAGGTCTTGGCCAGAACTTGGGCAATGCACTTGCACAAGTTTCGTGGGAGAGCCACTGTGGTCCTTGTCCCAGTCAGGCTAACATGTCCGCACCACTGTGCCGTGTGGGGCGAGAGAGACCATTGCTGCACAAAGGCAAGCTGCATATGGGACAGGGTAGAAGCCACATTGTAGTAGAAGACCCTCCCTTGCTTCCCAGGTCACCCTCAGGAGCGAGATATCTTCCAGGATTAACTCCTGTGGAAAATGTGGGGACAGTGATCAGTATAGGGGCCCCCTGCAGCTGTTGGCTCTCCCCAAGGCACAGAAACCCAGGGGACAGTACAGCCATGAAAGAATCAGTCCCCTGTGACCCTGTGCTTTTTGGGGCTCCCGTAGGTTATGTGTGCTCACTTTGGGATGGGCAAATTATGCTATGGTGTAGACTATGCTTGCACTCCTTAAGTACGAGGGAATCATTGCTCTGTGAACAATGCTGCCTCTGTTAAGTGTTGCATTTTGCCTTTACAGATGCAATCTTGAGATCTCAGCCGTCCGTGTTATCACCGACCAAGAGGCAGCAAAGAATCAGGAAGAGGCCACATAGAAGCAAAGAGGACATGCTAAATGAAATCATGCAACACTCCCTTAATGAAAATAAAAAAGTGCAGGAGTGGCAGGAGAATGAAAGGAGGTTCCGCCAGCAGAATGCAGATCGCCGGCACCAAAACATAGAGCGGCTGATAAGCATCATGGAGTGCCAAGCAGACTTGATCCAGACACTCGTAGCCATGCAGGCAGAGCACTACCGTGCCCACCCACCCCCGCAGCCCTTGTCACAAAATTTTCCCTTGTGCCCATGTCACCTCCAACCCACTTTCCCCAACATCCAGGTTCTTATCGCCACCAGCTGCCTCCAACACCTGTAGCTTCACCACCCAGCCCTGAAAACTACGACCCTTACCCACTGCACTCAGCCCCCATCACCATACAGTACAGCCATCCTGAAAGGCAGCACTCCAAACAAGAAGGCTGAATATGATAACAGGACATACGCAAATCTGTGATTGTACTGTTCCCCACCCCCACCCTCACCCCCACCCCCTTGCCCTTTCGTTTTTCCAAGCAGTTGTGTTTCTTTTCAATAAATGCATTTTATTTTAATAAATTGATTTTTTTGCTTTGAAAATATTATTATTGCATAAATTAAAAAAGATACCTTAGCCCACAAAAGCAACAGGCACAGAAAGTCAGTGTATCATAAATAGCAAAAACAGATTCCTACTAACATTGGAACCACTGTACTTCACTCCCGTGCAGGGCACCAGACATTACTGGTGGCTTTCAGCCTCAAATTGCTCCCTTAAGACATCCCTAATCCTTGCAGCCCCGTGCTGGGCCCCTCTAATAGCCCTGCTCTCTGGCTGTTCAAATTCAGCCTCCAAGTGTTAAACCTCTGAGTTCCATGCCTGAGTGAATCTTTTACTCTTCCTTTCACAAATGTTATGGAGGGTACAGCATGCAGATATAACCGCGAGGATGCTGTTATTGGCCAGGTCCAGTTCCCATACAGAGAGCACCAGCAGCCCTTTAAATGGCCAAAAGCACACTCCACAGTCATTCTGCACTGGCTCAGCCTGTTGTTGAACCGCTCCTTGCTGCTGTCAAGGCTTCCTGTGTAAGGTTTCATGAGCCATGGCATTAAAAGGTAAGTGGGGTCTCCAAGGATCACAATGGGCATTTCGACTTCCCCTGCGGTGATCATCTCGTCTGGGAAAAAAGTCCCGGCTTGCAGCTTCCTGAACAGGCCAGTGTTGCAAAAGATGCGTGTGTCATGCACTCTTCCGGGCCAGCCTTCGTTAATGTCAATGAAACACGCACGGTGATCCACAAGCGCCTAGAGAACAATAGAGAAATAGCCCTTCTGATTAAAGTTCTTGGAGGCTAGGTGGGCTGTTGCCAGAATTGGAATATGCAGCCTATCTATCACCCCTCTGCAGTTCGGGAAACCCATTAGTACAAAGTCAGACACAATGTCATGCACGTTACCCAGAGTCACGGTTCTTCTGAGCAGGATGCGATTAATGGCCCTGCAAACTTGCATCAACACGATTCCAACAGTCGACTTCCCCACTCTAAACTGGTTAGCGACCGATCAGTAGCTGTCTGGAGTTGCCAGCTTCCAGATTGCAATAGCCACCCGTTTCTCCACTGTCAGGGCAGCTCTCAATCTCGGGTCCTTGCGCCGCAGGGTGGGGGGTGAGCTCATCACACAGTCCCATGAAAGTGGCTTTTCTCATCCATGTTTTGCAGCCACTGCTCATAACCCCAGACTTGCATGACAGTGTGATCCCAACACACAGTGCTGTTTCCTGAGCCCAAAAGTGCCATTTCATGGTGGTGAGCATGTCCGTGAATGCCACAAGCAATCCATGTCATATGTGTTACTCGAGTCGATATCATCAGAGTCCTCACAGTCACTTTGGATCTTAAGGAATAACTTGACTGCCAAACGTGATGTGCTGGCGAGACTCGTCAGCATATTCCTCAGCAGTTCGAGCTCCATTCCCGCAGACCGAAAAGGAAGACAGAGTGCGCAGTACAAAAAACGTTGAAAGATGGCGCCAATTGTGGACAGAAGCAGAGGGATTGCTGGGATGCGAACTGATGCATCACATGGTGTTGGGATAGGACCCAGAATGCCCGCTCCCTTCCCACAAGCCACAGCACCAGAATAGGAAGAGGTGCTCTGTGGGATAGCTGCCCACAATGCACGGCTCCCAATGCCACTGCAAATGCCACAAATGTGGACATGCCAGTGTGCTTGCAGCTGTCAGTGTGGACAGACTGCAGCGCTTTCCCTACTGCGCTCTACGAAGGCTGGTTTAACTCAAAGCACTCTACATTTGCAAGTGTAGCCATGCCCTTAGACACGAATTCACACCTCTGATTGGGTCAGAACTGAAATGTTGCTTAATGGGAGTAGAAGTCCATATTATAAAACTGGTAGACACACATAGCAGGGATGAATTTGTTCCATTTTGTCAAGCCTGCCACTCTGGAGAAACCTGCACTTAGAAAAAAAGAAGCTATTGCAGGTCAAGACTGGAGTGCAATGCCAGAGCTGTTTAGAGCAAAGAATGGAAGAGCAAGGGTGCCAATGAATATTAGTACCAAAGTGCATTCATTGGAAAAGCTGTGTGTACAGATTGTATATTATACTGCATATTTGCAGTACCCTGTTATGTCTGAGTAAGCAGCACTCTCAGTCTCCAACTTCCCTGATGATAGGGAATAATCATTTTTTACCCAATGTGATAGACCCAGGCCAGTTAGGTAAAGCAGAATAGCAGAAGGCAGATATACTGGCCACTGGATTAACAGTTTTCTGTTCCCTGACTGACCAGAGCAGGGGCTGCTCCAGGCTAATGAGAACCCCTGACTCTAATTAAGCAGTAAAGAGTCAGGTGAGGCCATTCAGTTAATGTGACCACCTGACTCTAATTAAGGCCCTGCTGATACTATAAAAAGGGCTCACTCCAGTCAGGCAGGGGAGTCAGGGAGCCAGAGGAGAGGAAGTGCGGCTGAAGGGCTGGTTACTGAAGACACCCTAAAACATCGTGAAAGGAGCCCTAAGGTAAGGGTGAAGAAGGGAGAAGCAGGAGAGCTGTGGGGAAGTGGCCCAGGGAAATGTAGCAACTCTGGCAGTGAAAGGTTGGCTGCCAACAACTGCTACCATTAGGGTCCCTGGGCTGGAACCCGGAGTAGAGGGCGGGCCCGGGTTCCCCCCAACCCACCACTACAGGAACATCTCCTGGAAGGGGAAGTCAGGTCCCTGTCAGGACAGGAGGCTGAACAGAGACTGTGGGAGTTCTCTCACCAACCTCCTTGCAGGCCTATGATGAAAAGGGCTCAGTAGACTGTAACCCTGGCCCTAGAGACAGAAGGGCTACGTGGAGGGTCACAGTGAGCCACTCAGGCTAGCATAAACCGCCTAGAAGCATAGGACCCACAGGAGCAAGGTCAGAGCTCTGCCACACCAAATAAAAAAAAACAACAAACAACTCTCAGAATTATATCTAGCAGGAAAGCTGTTGCTGTTAACAAACAAACAAAAAACCCTACCTTATTCTTCTACCATATCCAGAAAAATATCAACTAGAAGACATACATTTTGTATCTGCTTATCCATGAAACTGCAGCATTGCTCCATCATACTGAGCTAAGCTAATTTTTGAACATCTTCCAGCTCCCCCTCTCTTTGATCTTCCAGTGTTGGCTTTTTGCCTCTCTCTAGTACAAATGTTAATATCCAGTTTACTTATTGAGACTAACTGGCTCATATTCAACAGGCATCTGGTTGATGGCAATAACAGAAAATGGTCTTATTTTGCTATCTGGCAAAACATTTTACCACTGAGAC
Organism: Mauremys mutica; assembly: GCF_020497125.1. Classification (NCBI taxonomy): domain Eukaryota; kingdom Metazoa; phylum Chordata; order Testudines; family Geoemydidae; genus Mauremys; species Mauremys mutica. The sequence continues at coordinate 56,250 of NW_025423340.1, read as the reverse complement.
TCTGTTCAAGAAGCTACTGCTTTACTTTGTAAAGATTTTATTCCACTGTGGGCTTTAAAGGAAGATCCATTATTATTAAGAGCACAGACAGTTCTGCCATTCCCTATTAGATCTCCAGTTTCTGAAATGAACATCCTTTCAGTATGCTTAGAAATGTGCTACAATGACCCAGGCCAATATAAAAATGAGCTGTGATATCCTAGTCCAGGGGTAAGCAACCTATGGCATGGGTGCCGAAGGTGGCATGCAAGCTGATTTTCAGCGGCACCCACACTGCCCGGGTCCTGGCCACCAGCTGGGGGAGGGGGCTCTGCATTTTAATTTAATTTTAAAAGAAGCTTCTTAAACATTTTAAAAAACCTTATTTACTTTACATACAACAATAGTTTAGTTATATATTATAGACTTAGAGAAAGACCTTCTAAAAATGTTAAAATGTGTTACTGGCACGTGAAACCTTAAATTAGAATGAATAAATGAAGACTCGGCACATCACTTCTGAAAGGTTGCTGACCCCTGTCCTAGTCTCTCTAGTTTCACTCCTTACAGCATAGTGTCACTGCTGAGATTAGCCTTTGTTAACAATCAGTATAAGATTGCATTCATAAACTATAGGAGGTGTGTTCTACGTTAACCTTTCTCCAGTATTCTGGGACCTCTCCGGTCATCCATGAATTTGTAAATATTGCCAGTGGCTCAGGGTTTTTTTCATCTAATTTCTATAGTACCCTTGGATGAATCGCATCAGGCCCTGCTGATCTGAATTCATTCAAACTGATGAGAAGATCTCTGGTGTTTTCTTTATTTATCCCAATCTGCATCCCTTCCCCTTTATTGTCTCTGGTAACTTTGCTAGTTGTCCTGTTGCATGTTATTTTTTGAGCAATGACTGAAGCAAAGTAGGCATTGAGCAACTCGGCCTTCCTATCATCTTCCATTACCAGCTCACCTTCTCCATTGAGCAGTGGCACCACACCATCCTTGATCTTCCTTTTTTGTCTGAAATGTTTTAAGAACCCCTTCCTGATGTCTCTAACATTTCTTGCCAACTGTAACTCATTCTTTGCCTGGGCTTTCCTGATTTTGTCCCTACACACTTGCACTATTGCTGTGTATACTTCTTTGGTGCCATGCCCCTCCTTCCATCTCTTGTATGTGTCCCTTTTGGGTTTTAGATAGCTAAAAAGCTCCTTGTGCAAGCCACAAAGGTCTCCTGTGTCTATTCTTTTCTCTGTGTCTGAATAGCTTGATGTTGGGCCTCTAGGAATACACTGTCAGCTCTCTTTGACTCCTTTTGTTCCTAATTGATCTTTCCATGGGACCTTGCCTACTATTTCTCTGAGTCCCAAGTTCCTGACCACCTTCATGTTCACAACTAACTCATCCCTCCTGGTCAAAACTAGGTCCTAACTGGACAACCCCCTAGTTGTTTCCTCAACTTTCTGAATCAGAAAGCTGTCCCCTACACACACTAAGAATTTGCAGGATGTATTATGTTTTGCTGCAATAGTCTTCCAATAGATATCAGGGAAATTAAAATCCTCCATTAATACTAGCTTATGTATGTTAGCTAATCTTGTTACCCGTTTGTAGAATGACTCATCCATTTCCTCTTCCTGATTTGGTGGTCTATAATAGATCCCCATCATAACATTGCTACTGTTCTTTACCCTTGTTACCCTCACCCAGAGACTCAGTAGGTCTGCAACTCACTTCCCCTTGGACCTGGAGAACTAGCGTATACGTTCTTCATGCACAGCACACCTCCTCCTCCTTTTTTCCCCATACCTATCCTTTTGGAATAAGCTATATCCCTCAGTGCTGGTACTCCAGTCATGGAAGTTGTTCCACCAAATCTCTGTTATGCCAATTAAGTCATAATTTTCTTCATATACCATGACTTCCATTTCATCCTGCTTGTTCCCCATACTCCTTATCCCTGAGGGGAAATGTGCTAACTTCAAAGGATGGTTGGGGAACCTGACCCAGTTATCTCTCTTCCTCATCCCCGAGAGGTGGGAATCCTGCCCCGTGTGGTTCTCCCAGGGGAGATGAGACACTGGAGAAAGGGGAAGATTGGCTCTCTCCCCTCCTGCTCTGATCCAACTTCTCTGGCAGCTCCCAGGGGTTTCCAAAATAGCATCTGATGGTAGTGTGAGCCCAGACTGAGAATCTTCTCTAATTCTGGAACTGTCAATAATTCCTGCAGAAGCTCAAGGGGCAGAGGGGAAATAGTCACTTTAACATCCTATAACTCAGTCCTTGTCCATGTCGGAAAATGTTTGCAGTTGATGTGAATTTAAACCCATCTACTCAGATGGTACAATCCCATGGAGACACTCTTATGTCAGTATAATATGACTACCTAGCTCTTGTCATGTACTTTATACCATTGTTATCCCCATTTTACAGATGGGGAAACTGAGGCACAGAGCAGAGACATGACTTGCCCAAGGTCACCCAGCAGGCCAGTGGCAAAGCCAGGAGTAGGACTAAGTCTATCCAATAGGGCTACACTAACAAAAAGTGCTCAGAGTATCCCTTCCCTGCTCTAACACATAGTGTTTGTCCTGGTGTAACTGCATGGGTCACAGGGATTATTTTTACCAATGTACTTACACCGGTACCACTCTTAGCCCTTGTCTACACTACAGGACTATTTCGAATCTACTTAATTCGAATTTGTGGATTCGACCTTATGAAGTCGAATTTGTGTATCCATACTAAATACACTAATTCGAACTTCTGAGTCCACATTAACGGGGCCGGCGTCGACTTTCGAAGCGGTGCACTGTGGGAAGCTATCCCACAGTTCCCGCAGTCCCCGCTGCCCATTGGAATGCTGGGTAGAGCCCCCAATGCCTGCTGGGGGAAAAAATGTGTCGAGGGTGGTTTTGGGTAACTGTCGTCATTGAACCGTCAATCACGCCCTCACTCCCTCCCTCCCTGAAAGTGCCTGCGGGCAATCTGTTCGTGCACTTTTCTGGTCAGTGACAGCGTGGACGCCACAGCACTGCAAGCATGGAGCCCGCTGCGATCCTCGCCGTTTTCTCCTCCTCGCCCTTTATCGTCCACCTCTTCCACATTCAGCTGCTGAGAAATTGGGCTACTTTTCAATGGTTCTGCAAGCACTGGGGGACCATAGGGGCCTTTTTACCAACATGAACGTCGTATGGCCGGGCAAGGTTCCTGATGCGTGTGTTTTCAGGAACTGTGGGCTGCTCAGACGCCTGCTGGAAGGTAGTTTCTTCCCGTACCACGAAATAACTGTTGTGGATGTGCATTTGCCTATAGTGATCCTCGGTGACCCAGCCTGCCCGCTAATGCACTTGCTCATGAAGCCCTATACAGGCGCCTGGGACAGCGACAAGGAACTCTTTAAATACCAGCGAGCAGCGAGCAGCATGACCTGTGACTGTTCAGTTTCTTTACAGAGAAGCTGAACCTGCCCCTGTTTCTTTACCCAGTTACTGTTGACTCTCCTCTTCGGTTAAATACCCCGTTCTCCCCGTTTCCTCCACTTCCAAGACACGTGTAAAAATAAAATACATGTCACACTGTTACTGAGGAGAGATTTCTTTATTCATGACTTTTCGTTAAATGGTCGAAACTGGAACGCAGACTGCGGTGGGTAGGGTGTGCGCTGATGTAAAGACCGCCTCTAAACTCAAGGAATGACAGGCTCCTGCTCCTACAGCGGTCCGCATTGCCGGACTGCTTGTTTCAACGGAGCCTGCCATCCCTCCTTTTTGGGATTCTGTGTGCGGGGGGCTATGTGGCCTTGTGGCGGAGGAGGACGGATACAGATTCCTCTGCTGCGTGACTCAGCAGTCCACAAGGACCGCTGTATAAGATCTGTACCCGCCCTCCCCCGCTAAAAAGTCACATCCCCACCGCCCACACGGAACCTGGAAACCACCTCCCATACCTACCACGGTGCCTGCTGACTGCACTGTGTGTGTTACCCGCTGCTGATCCGGCCCCCGTGTCTGTACCCTGCGAAAGGTGCCTGTCCTATGCAATTAGCAACGCACCTCCCCACGCACCCCATTCAAACACAGTCTTCAGTGAAGAAACATGACGGAAACAGTACTTAACAGCAAAGTATTTTTATTACTTAAGTACACAGTTATGGGATGGGACTGGGATTGGGACTTGTTTGAGTCCGGAAGGGAAGGACTTATGCAAACGTAGGGTATGAGAGCTTTTGGTTACTTGAGCACTCTGCTGGGGTGCAGTGACAGTATTCACGGCCCAGGGCGGGCATCCTCCTGGTTATTTAGGGTGAGGGGGGTATCCGGGTTCATGGCCGGGGAGGGCTGGTAGGGGATCTCCGTGACGGTCATGAAGAGATCCTGGCTGTCGGGGAAACCAGCGTTGTAAGCGCTATCGTCTGCCTCGTCCTCCACAAACCCTTCCTCATCTTCCCCGTCCGTGAACATCGTCGAGGAACTGTCCGTCGACACTGTCCCATCATCAGAGTCCATGGTCACTGGTGGGGCAGTGGTGGCAGGCTCCGTAGCGTCCGTTGGCCGCTTTGATTTTTTGGTAGGCTTGTCTGGGGTCCTTGATTTTCACGCGGCACTGCGTTGCATGACGGCTGTATCCTCTGTCTGTATCATGGCTTTGGAGACCTTCTCGTAGGTCTTTGCATTCCGTGTTTTGGAGCGCAGCTCCGAAAGCACAGACTCCTCGCCCCACACACCGATCAGATCGAAGAGTTCCCGGTCAGTCTATGCCGGGTCCCTCTTTCTATTCAGAGATTACATGAACTCCTCTGCTGGAGAGCTCTGCATCGCTGCCGGTGCTGCTGAGCTCGCCCCGATGTCCAACCACAAAATGAGATTCTAACTGTCCAGAAAGGAAAAGGAATTCAAATTTTCCCGGGTCGTTTCCTGTGTGGCTGGTCAGAGCATCGAAGCTCGGACTGCTGTCCAGAGCGTCAACAGAGTGGTGCACTGTGGGATAGCTCCCGGAGCTACTAAGTTCGATTTGCATCCACACCTAGCCTAATTCGAGCTAGCCATGTCGAATTTAGCGTTACTCCACCTGCCGGGGTGGAGTACCAAATTCGAACTAAAGAGCCCTCTAGTTCGAATTAAATGGCTTCCTGGTGTGGACGGTTGAGCGGTTAGTTCGAATTAACGCTGCTAAATTCGAATTAAAGTCCTAGTGTAGACCAGGCCTTAGTGTGAGTGCAGTGATGCTGGGACAAAAGGGGCCATATATCCAGATGCTTATTCCCCCTCCAGTATGGGACTAGCTATTCCAGTAGAAGCACCACTATACCAGCATAACTGTAGCCACCGGAGTGGGGCTGTACCACTTTAACTAGGACTAGGATAGTCAAAGCAGGACACCTTTTGTGTATAGACAGGCACAGAGCTCATGTTCCTGGGGAAGGAGATTGAGCTAAATTGAATATAGGTGTAAGATGCATCCAGATGATAAACAAACAAACACACAAAAAAGCACAAAATTGAAAGACATTATGCACTCAGCATTACAAATAACTTATCAAAACATAATGTGCCACCTTGTGATATTACACTGGTCTGAAACAATGCCATCTTGTGGAAATTTAAAGTATGTTCTATATACAAGTACAATATAACCTACTTGAAATTTGTTTGCAGTGTTGTACATGTGTTTGTCCTGCTGTCCAAAAGCACTTTAAAGAATTAAGTACAAGATAATAGATAATACTTGGTTTAAATGGCAGAAACCAATTATGTAAAGATATTGTATGGTATATAAACTAAAGCACTTAATCATAGTCTGCACTGCTACAGACTAGGGACCGAATGGCTGGGCAGCAGTTCTGCAGAAAAGGACCTAGGGGTTACGGTGGACGAAAAGCTGAATATGAGTCAACAGTGTGCCCTTGTTGCCAAGAAGGCTAATGGCATTTTGGGTTGTATAAGTAGGGGCATTTCCAGCAGATCGAGGGATGTGATCATTCCCCTCTATTCAGCACTGGTGAGGCCTCATCTGGAGTACTGTGTCCAGTTTTGGGCCCCACACTACAAGAAGGATGTGGATAAATTGGAGAGAGTCCAGCGGAGGGCAACAAAAATGATTAGGGGGCTGGAACACATGACTTATGAGGAGAGGCTGAGGGAACTGGGATTGTTTAGCCTGCAGAAGAGAAGAATGAGGGGGGATTTGATAGCTGCTTTCAACTACCTGAAAGGGGGTTCCAAAGAGGATGGATCTAGACTGTTCTCAGTGGTAGAAGATGACAGAACAAGGAGTAATGGTCTCAAGTTGCAGAGGGGGAGGTTTAGGTTGGATATTAGGAAAAACTTTTTCACTAGTAGGGTGGTGAAGAACTGGAATGGGTTACCTAGGGAGGTGGTGGAATCTCCTTCCTTAGAGGTTTTTAAGGTCAGGCTTGACAAAGCCCTGGCTGGGATGATTTAGTTGGGTTTGGTCCTGCTTTGAGCAGGGGGTTGGACTAGATGAGCTCCTGAGGTCCCTTCCAACCCTGAGATTCTATGATTCTATGATAAGGCCAAAATGAGGAAGGAAGAAAAATTAGGGCCCAGAAGATGGGGCCATATGCAAAAATATTTGCTCAGATGCAGACTGCATGCACAACTAGCAAACATTTATGCAAACTAATTATTTGATGATCTGCCCGTGCTGATGCCCAATTTGCTTATGCAACTATGGTAACAGCATACTCAACATAGGCACATGATTGCCTATAGTTTTGCTCAGACACTAAGAGGCATAGGCAAAGGCAGACAGGAGTTTTAAGATGAGATCTGAAAACACATGAAGTACTAATGAGGCACAGAGAGGCTGTTACAGATGGCAGGAGATGCTTAGGAGAAGGCTGTTATGCCAACTGTTGAAAATGTGCAAAGGAATGGAGGAGGCTCATCCTAGATAAGTAGAATAGGAGTACAGAGAGAAGACTAAATTCCCACTGACTTCAGCAGTGCCAGGATTTCATCTACAGTTCCTATCCTCAAGAGCTCAAAATCTAACAGAAGTGACATATGAAGAGGATGAGTGAGAGAGATAATAAAATTAGTCAAATTATCTGTTTCTGTATTATGATACTATAAATTGCATTTATAAATCATAGCACTTTACAGATAAATGATGGCTTCCTGCTGCAAAAGAATTTAAAGTCTAAATTAGTCATAAGACAGCTATGGATAACCAATGGTCAGGGACCATACCTTCATCTGGTTTTGAAGACCCTTAACACTCTGAATGCATGGGATGTTCTAGGCCTTGAACTCAGGCTTGGGAGTCCCCAAAGACAGCTGCCACATCCTGGCCTGCACCCAATATTTACTGAAGCACAATGGGCCAAGGAGTTATTAGGACTACAGCCTTAGCCCAGGCACCATGCACAGGAGCCCTGACTGGAGGATTGCCCAGCTCCACTGATTGGCCCAACTATGTTATTTAAGCCAGAAGGAGGCATAGGAAGATTGTCCAAGCAATACGGTGATTTCCTGTTATGGCTGCATTGGACCTTCTTGTGCCTGCCTCCTGCACCCCACCCTGTTCCCGATTCATGCTCTGTTCCTGGTTCCTGCTTGACCCCTGCCTTCGCTCCTGTTCCCACTGTGTTCCTGCTCCATGCTTGAGCCTTGCCTCTCCTCCAGTTCCTGCTCTTACACCTCTAGCCTCCAATCATCAGTTACCAGCCCTAGTTCTGATCCCGGCCTCCAACTTCTGACCTTGGCTCTGGCATTTGGTAGCTGACCTCAGCTCTGACCATCAGCTTCAATTCCTGGTTCTGGTAACTGGCAGTTGATTCTGGTGTTGACTTTTGGCTTTGTTCCCAATCTAGGTGCCTGCTCCACCCACTAGACCTGACTCCTGCTCTGACTACTAGGCCAGACTGCCTACATCCCAGTCCATAACAATTTGATCTGGAATCTAAATATGTTTAATTTTAAAAAATCCTGTTATAAGAACATTACAGTTGTAAAATAAATTACACCTCGACCCTGATATAACACTGTTCTCGAGAGCCAAAAAAATCTTACCGTGTTATAGGTGAAACCGCGTTATATCGAACTTGCTTTGAACCACCGGAGTGTGCAGCCATGCCCCACCCCCCCGGAGTGCTGCTTTACCGTGTTATATGCGAATTCGTGTTATATTGGGTCGCATTATATCGGGGTAGAGGTGTACTTAAAAACTAGGAAATGCTATATTAAGGTTCCTTGTGCAACTTTAATTCTTCCCCTTATGCATATGTACTATGCAACAATCTTTAATTACATAATCACATTTTTTTCACTATGCTATTAACTTTAGTAAGAATGAGTCTGAGAACTTCTTGATTGGATCCTGTAAGAGAAGTAAACTATCAGTTCTTTCGGGCAAAAGGCCATAAGAAGTTAAGTATGTAGCCCAACTCATGTGTGGCTTAAAAAAATAGATGCCAAAAGAGATGAGCATGGAATAAAAATCTATATTAGATTACAATACATTAAGTCAGAGTAGATAGATAACTGACTGCTCTCCAGATTTAAATACCAGTCTTTGTAGCATATCAGGTTTTTTTGTATTCAACATCTTTTCAAGAGAAAAGTTGGTGCTTTGGTTTTCAGCACTTGCCATTGCTGAAATGGCCATGTTTACGTAAACAATTTGTAATTAAAATTTGTGATATTGAAGAAAAAAACCCACCACATCCACACCCACATATACCTGTTCCTGGCAAACAGCTGGTTGTGTCACCTGACCAAACCCCAGTCAACTGGCAGGTTCGTTCTTCTGATCCAGCAAGCCTGTATCCTTGATTGCAGCTAAATCGGATGGTTGAGGCCAACAGGTAGTTAGTCCCTTCTTTTTTCCCAGTGGTGGGGTGATCCAACCAGCCACAACAGACCACTAAGAAAAGGAGATAACAGCTATCAGGTGAAAGTCTTTTAGTTTGACTGGCACAGCTAGTCCAGGGAGTTGCATGATGATTTTAATATAATTGAAAAAGAGTAAAAGATTTTTTCTTAGTCTAGCAGAGCTAACAAATGGGAGCAATAAACTAGCATGATCAACCTTAACTTAACATGAAGCAGGTGAGTAGTTCCATTGATAGTCACACCCACAACCCCGTTGATTTTCAGTGGATCATGGGTATTTTCTGACAACAAGGTTGTGGAACATCATCATAATTCAGTATTTGCCTGGCAAATACTTCTGATCCCAAATATTCTGGAGGTTGGTATCTATTACTTTGCATTTATTTTTTATTCTTTTCATTATGTAAACTAGAACTCACATAATCCAAGTTTGAAAAGGAAGCTCCGGGTATCACGTGACCCTTCACAATCTGTTTCTACAATTCTTCCATTGTTTCTACAATAGAGATCTAACCCCCCCCTTTTTTTTTAGCTGCAAATGAGCTGATTTACTATGTTGCCTCTTCTTTCTTTGTCTCTCTTTAGAGCTGTAAAAACAATGTATAACAGAAAACTATATCTTATACACAGAAGATACAAGAACACATTTTAAAAATTATCGTATTCTATTACTGAACAAGAGTTTCTGGACTTCAGAAGCAGTAACAGCAGGAGTGAGAGAAACTATGGTGGACAAAATTGTGATTATGTTTAAATTAAATTCTCTTTATTTGGGGACTTGAAAGCCTGTTTTTGGCAAATGTATTGTTACTTAATGAAGACAAAAGTTTAAATTACATATGTAGGTATCTTCTTTGCTGACAATTTTTAACTTTGTCTCCATTAATGCTGCCAAAACGTGACTGTGAACTAGTTGCAGTTGTCAAGAGGAAGAAAAGCAAATATGAACACTAATTGGTCAGAGTGTCCTATGCCATACTGTAAGGAGACTGGGGTAGATTACTGGGGCTCTACTTGGTCCTTTGTGAGGAAATGGTTACTTACTATAACTGTGGGTCTTCAAGATATGATACAGATATATATTCCATGTAGGTATGTGTGTGCTCAGTGCACCAAAGACGGAGAATTTTGTGTAACAGTACCTGTAGGAGGCAGTGCTTAGGTCTTGTGCTCATAGCCCCACCCGTCTGTATGAGGCAACATTGCCTTTCCCCCCCCTCAGTATCTTCACAATGAATGCATGGAGATTAAACCCCAATGCAGAGGATGGAGGGTGGGTTGTGGAATACACATTTGCATCACATCTCAAAGAATCACAGTTACAGTAAGTAACCATTTCTTAGAGTAGATGAAGCCATTTATTTCACTAGGTGACTCACAAGCAGTATCCACAGACAATGGGACTCAGAGAGTCTATCTAAACAAGGATTGCAGGACCACTTTCCCAAAGTTTGCATCAGCTCTGGATGATGCGATAATAGCTTAATGGTTCTCAAATGTATGTATCAAGGATCACGTGGCAGCCTTTCAATATCCAATATTGAGACGTCACTTAGTAACGCTATTAACGTAGCCTGCGCTCTCATGGAATGAGCTTGCACCTGCTGAGGAGGCGTAGTCAAAGCTATTTCATGTGCTGTGCTGTTACAGGATTTTATCCACTTAGAGTTTGTTTGTGAACAGACTGCTTGCCCCTTTCTTACAATCCGCATATGACACAAACAAATGAGGCGAAGCACAAAACGGTTAATTCCTATGCACGTAGGCTATACATCATCTGACATCTAATGTGTGGAGATGCTGCCCCTCTGGAGATGAATGTAGTTTCAGAAAAAAACAGGTACATATACTGCCTGGTTCAAATGAAAGAGAGACCATGTTAGACAAAAAAATTGGGTGCGGCTGTAAAGTTACTTTGTTCTTGTAGAATTGTGTATAAGGAGGCTCTGGCATCAGCGCCTGCAACTCTGTGTCTCCTTACGGATATTATGGCCACCAGGAACACAGTCTTCTGACATAAAAGAGGAAAGGGACAAGATGCCAGAGACTCGAACGGAGGGCCTATCAACACTACTAGGGCTGTGTTAAGGTTCCACAAAGGGACTGGCTCTAGGACTGGAGGATGGCAACGAAGAAGCCTTTTTAAGAGTCTTGCTATCATGGCACTGGAAGAGACTGATCTTCCATGAATGGAGGGATGGAACGCTGAGATCACCACCAGATGCAACCTCAATACGCTAAATGCAAGGCCTGATGACTGAAGATACAGCAAATATCCAAGATGTCATAGATAAAGGCCAGTGGTGGTTGAACTCCAAGGGCCAATGACCACACAGAAAACTGCTTCTGTTTCCCCAAATAGGCCATTCTGGTAGAGGGCTTTCTGCTATTGAGTAGAATGTATCTAACAGCCACCAAACCTTGCTCTTCCACCTCATTCAACCACGGAGCAGCCATGCTGTGAGATGCAGGGAACTGAACATGGGATGCAAGGTGCAACCGTGATTGTGTGTGAACCAGTCAGACTGGAGAAGAAAGGTTATGGGAGGCTGAATCAATAGCGTGAGGATGGAGAACCAATACTTCCTCGGCCACATCAGGGCAATAAGGATGAGCTTGGCCCGATCCGCTTTCAGCCTGAGGATGACCTGTGGAATGATTGGGATCAGAGGAAACACATACAGCAGAGCCAAATGCCAGCTAAGATGAAAGGTATCAGTCAGCGATCCTGGAGTGGTACTCCCCAAGATCAGAACAAACATGTCCATTGTATCAAACAGGTCGATTGTCAGAGATGCATTGGTGATAACAGACCTGGTTGGTGAGGGCTGGGCAAAGGGAACGCCTTGATGTACATTCTCCTGAAGCGTCCACAGCTGCAAGGAGTCAAGGGCCAATGGAGGGAAGTTGATCAATCTATCCAAGGGATGAAGAGATGGAGGATAAACTGTCCTAAGCCACATCTGAAGAGGGCAAAGATGCAATCTTACCAATTGGATCATCTGCGTGCAAGAAGACATGTATCCCAAGAGCCTCAGGCACATCTGAACTGTTGTGGAAGGCTGAGACTGCAGATCTAGACAAAAGTGGCAACTGTTGGTTGGCAAAAACACTCTCAAACTTGTAGAGTCTATTAGGGCCCCAATTAACTCGATTTTCTGAGTGGGAACCAACACTGACTTTCTGATATTTAGGATGAGAGCCAGATGGTCAAGTAAGTGCAGTGTAAGGTGTGTTTGAGAAAGTACTTCCTCTCTGAACCTGCCCCTCACTAGCCAGTCATCCAGATATGGGAAGATATGGATTCCCTTCTTTCTAAGGTATGTCATTGCCTTGATCGTACATCTGGTAAAAACCCGGGGGGCAGAAGAGAGGCAAAAAGGAAGCACTGAAAATGGCACTCTGCCATGAGGGAACTGGAGGAATTTTCTGTGGCTCAGCAAAATCACCACATGAAATAAGCACGCTGAAAGTCCAGAGCAACAAACAAATTTTGTTCTGAGATAATGCAGGGATGAAAATTGATACAGTGGCCTTCGGAACCTCATGTATCTATTTGTTGAGACTGCAATGGTCAAGAATAGGTCTTACTTGTCCTTTGGATTTGGGAATCAGAAAGCACCGGCAATAGAAACCCTGACCCTGGTGTTCAGGAGGAACCTCCTCTACAGCTCCCAAAGCCAGTAGGGACCGGACCTGCTTGAGGAACAGTATCTCATGAGATGGGTCCCCAAAGAGGGACAGGGAGGTGCAGAGAGGAACTGGACAGAATAGCCCAATCTGACAGTGGTTTGGGCTCAGCTGTTGGTGATAATCAAGCCTCAAACACTGTGAAAGCAAGCCAGCCTGTCCCCAAATGGAAGGAACAGGGTAAAGGCAGAAACAACTGAACTGCTCTAGACTAACAAATCAAAATGGGTGCTTGGACCTGAGTGTCTCCTTCTCTGGGATGTATGTCTCTTTCTGGGGTAATGCAACTGTTTTAGGGGAGTGAAAGGCTGCCCAAAGGTGCATTGCTGACAGTATTGTTACTACTGCTGTTGTTGACCACCATAGTGATGCCTTTGCACTGATGGTGTATACACCCCCAAGGAATGTAGGGTAGCCCTAGAATCCTTGGAAGAGTGCAGAGTCTTAGCTATTTTGTCCAAAAAGAAGACCTGGCCATTTAAGGACAAATCCTCTACAGCCTGCTGCATGACAGAAGCAATGCCCGAATTCCGCTGCCAGGACACCCATCTCATGGGCACCGCTGGGGCCATCACTGTGGCTGAAGTGTCTCTGACATCCAGCGTGGACTGTAACCACTTCTTGGCCACCAAGACACTGATGAACGCCTGAAATTCCTCTCTGGTCTGCAAATTCCAGCTGGTCTGCAAATTTAGAAATAGCCATCCTATTCACAAAGTCATATTTGGACAATAATGCCTTCTGGTTCACAATCCACATTTGCAGAGAAGAGGAGCTGTAGATCTTTCTACCCATTAAGTGCATCCTCTTAGAATTCTTGTCCTTAGGAGTGGACTTAAACCTGGCCAGCTGAGCTCTGTCATTCACCATAATAACAACCAGAGAATTAGGGACTGAGGGGGAATAAAAGCCCTCAAATCCCTGCACTGGGACAAAACAGCATTTCTCCAAACGCTTTGCAGTAGGTGGCACCGAAACTGGCATGGTCCAAAGAACCTTTGCAAGCTCCAGGAGCACATCATAAATAGAAAGGACCACTCTCCCAGTGGCAGAATATCCAACAATTTATGGGTATTCTCCTGGAGGAGCTCCGCCTAGATACCCAGGGAAGCAGCCATGCACTGCGAATGGTCCTAGTAGGCCTTGAAGTCCTCAGACTTTGAAGGAGAGCAAGAGCTGGGCACCGCTGAATCATCCTGGGATGATAAAGAGGCAGTTAAACTACACTAGGACTGAATCCCATTCTTATACTGGCAGACCTGGATGGGGCAACTATGGAGGCTCTGCCAGGAGAAGGCTCAATGGTGTCTGAACCTGTGGTGGGTCACTGGCCCCTGTAACTGACATGTCCAGTGATCTCACCTTAAAGTGAGATGTGGAGTGGGACCTCTGCAGCTGAGGAGTGTCCCATGGATTCCATGAAGGCCCCTGGGCATAAGGATAGTGCATTGGTGGCCCGTAGGCACCAGTCTAGGGGCCCCCATCATAACCGCAAGACAAGTGCCAATCCCAGTACTCATGATGCTCCATGAATGGCCTTCAACATGGGCCAGGAAATGGAGAGCAGGAGGAAGAACATCCTGAACTCAACACCAAGGAGTCTTGGGTTTCTGGGGATAAAAGCGAAGCCAGCCCTGAGGGTGCAAGCAACCGGTCTGATTAATCCGTTGCACAAAAACAAGAGACCGGCACTGACAGTGGAAATGGTACTGCTGACACTAAGTGCGCCTCTGTTGTTTCTGGTGCCAGGAATGTTGTCATCCTAGAAGTCAGCAGTGGTACCAACATAGCTGATGGTGCCAACGCAGAGGGTGGTGAATGCTGCCACGGTAACACTGGTGTTGCAAGATGCAATGCCAAGGAGTTTCCCGGTACCAAGGAGATCCTTTTCACTGTGCCCAGAACCAGCCTCACTTCCACACTCTGCAGCAGGGAAATATCAGGATACAGTGTTGACAGACCCAAAGGTTCAGCAGCCTGCCCGGCCAATGGTATTTGTAAACAACATAGCCCTGGCAAAGCACTGGATATGGTCCGGACAGAAAGGCAGAGGAGGTCCATTGCCACCTGATACACTGCCAGAGTGGAAACAACTGGTAACAGCATCACTGTTGTTGGTACCAGACTCAGTGGACACTCTGAGGCCAGAACCAGAGTCAACAGTACAGGGTCTCTGACCTCCATACACAGTACCAGGGATGGGATGGAAGGACTTGCTCCATCCAGTGTGCCAACATTAACACCATGCCAATTGATACTCTTTCTGGTGGGCACAGAAGAGTCGCCATGAGATCTGGAGTGGTCTCAATTAGTCTTATCATAGAATATCAGGGTTGGAAGGGACCTCAGGAGGTCATCTAGTCCAACCCCCTGCTCAAAGCAGGACCAAACCCAACTAAATCATCCCAGCCAGGGCTTTGTCAAGCCTGACCTTAAAAACCTCTAAGGAAGGAGATTCCACCACCTCCCTAGGTAACCCATTCCAGTGCTTCACCACCCTACTAGTGAATTTTTTTTCCTGATATCCAACCTAAATCTCCCCCACTGCATCTCGAGACCATTACTACTAATTCTGTCATTGCTACCACTGAGAACAGTCTAGAGCCACCCTCTTTGGAGTAGGGTAGTTGAAAGCAGCTATTAAATCCCCTCTCATTCTTCTCTTCTGCAGACTAAATAATCCCAGTTCCCTCAGCCTCTCCTCACAAGTCTCCTAACCATTTTTGTTGCCCTCCACTGGACTCATTCCAATTTTTCAACATCCTTCTTGTAGTGTGGGGCCCAAAATGGACACAGTACTCCAGATGAGGCCTCACCAATGCCAAATAGAGGGGAATGATCACGTCCCTCAATCTGCTGGCAATGCCCTTACTTATACATCCCAAAATGCCATTAGCCTTCTTGGCAACAAGGGCACACTGTTGACTCATATCCAGCTTCTCGTCCACTGTAACCCCTAGGTCCTTTTCTGCAGAACTGCTTCCTAGCCATTCGGTCCCTAGTCTGTAACAGTGAATGGGATCCTTCCGTCCTAAGTGCAGGACTCTGCACTTGTCCTTGTTGAACCTCATAAGATTTCTTTTGACCCAATCCTCTAATTTGTCTAGGTCCCCCTGTATCCTATGCCTACCCTCCAGCGTATCTACCACTCCTCCCAGTTTAGTGTCATCTGCAAACTTGGGGCACTCCACTTGATACCGTCTGCCAACTAGACATGGAACCATTGATCACTACCGATTGAGCCCGATGATCTAGTCAGCTTTCTATCCACCTTATAGTCCATTCATCCAGCCCGTACTTTAACTTGCTAGCAAGAATACTGTGGGAGACCATATCAAAAGCTTTGAATAACACATCCACTGCTTTCCCCTCATCCACAGAGCCAGTTATCTCATCATAGAAGGCAATTAGGTTAGTCAGGCATGACTTGCCCTTGGTGCATGAAACCTTTTCCTGAGTACACTCAACGGGGAGCAGCTCCTCTGCCTCTTCAGAGAGGCACTGGCTCAAGAATGCGAAACTGCAGCACTTGCAGAACTCTAGGGTAAGCTCTGATCTGATGCAGGCCTCAGTATCAAAGCAGACACTGCTTTAAGTGAAGGTCCCTAGCCACCACAGTCCATTTTGTGAACAATTTGCAAATTGAACACCACTCTTGGACATAGGCCTCGCCCAAGCACATGAAGGACCGTGTGTGGGGATCATTGTTGGGGATTGCTCCCCCATATGACGGACAATGTTTAAACCCCAGTGAGGGTATTACCTAGGAAATACTTAACTAAATCTAACTAACACTAACTAAGGGTACTAACTAAACATAAACAATAGCGTAAGACACTGGCTGTGCTGCCTCATTTAGCCAGGGGAGTGGCTGTGAGCATGAGGTGTGACAGCTACCTCCTACAAGGCTAGGCAAAATTCTCCAGCTCCAGCATGCTAGGCATGCACACATACCTAAGTGGAATACATGGCTGCATCTACTCTGAGAACATCATGAAGCTAATTACATGGTGTCCCTGCACTTTGTCACAGGGCCCTTGCAGATTGGCAAAGGAACTTTGGCTAACGCATGTCCATATTTGCCTCTCTTCCGCCAGAGGAGAGGGAAAGGTGCATTTTATTAATATTGTTGGCACAGTGATGAGTCTTACATGTTTATCCTTAATTTTGTGGTCCTTCTAATTTCTTGAGGAGGGGACCTTCTCAGTTGTGAGCCAGTCTGCTGAGAAAACTCTCTCCGGCTTTCATGAGCCTCACCCTTGTCCAATAATTTGAGCAAGACATGATTGTTGAGGTAGCCAGGCATAGCCCATTGAGTGTTTGTTATAAAGATTAAAAGCTTGGCACTTCCACTTTTCATTTCTCTTTTGCAAGGTTTAGCTTCAGCCAGCTATTTTTTTGATCTAGGCACTGATCTTGCTTAGGCATTTGAACTGCTGGAAGACTGTTCTCTGAATATGTGGTATGATGGAAAGAAGGGGTGTCAGCTATGTACTAGTGGCATTAGAGGACATGGTATCTCACAATCTACTTTACTGGGGTTACCCAGATTCCCAAATTCAGGAAAGTACCTAAGTTCATGTTTAAGTGCTTTTCAGAATTGAGGCCATAATAAGTAGGGTGGGAGAGAGCACCAAACCTTGAACTTCACAAATGTAGTTGCAGTTGCTCAACACAACCGTTTGGGACTATTCTGAGAGGCAGATTGTGAACCAATTCCAGACATTTTTGCTTACTCCTGTCATGTTTCTGGGGACTCCCAGTAGTATCTCCAGGTAAACTGTGTTAAATGTTGCTGAGGGATTCAGAGATAGGATTATGGAGGTTTGTACTCTGCCAGGAGATCAACTACTTGCACAACCAACACTCTCTCCGCCAGATACTGGTCTAAAATCGGACTGAGAAGGGTGCAGGATCTTGGTGGACATGAGGTGTAGCTGGAGACTGTTATGGATGGTTCTTCATCAACTTCTTGCTCACCTGGCTCAGGAAAAGGAGTTTAGAGACACAGTGTTTACTGTTGGGGTTACTTGCTTCAAGAGATGGTTTCCTCAGCACTGATCAGACTAGAGCAGGGGTCGGCAACCTTTCAGAAGTGGTGTGCCGAGTCTTCATTTATTCACTCTAATTTTAGGTTTCACGTGCCAGTAATACATTTTAACATTTTTGAAGGCTCTTTCTATAAGTCTATAATATATAACCAAATTATTGTTGTATGTAAAGTAAATAAGGTTTTTAAAATGTTTAAGAAGCTTTATTTAAAATTAAATTAATATGCAGAGCCCCCCCCCCCGGACTGGTGGCCAGGACCTGGGCAGTGTGAGTGCCATTGAAAATCAGCTTGCATGCCATAGGTTGCCTACCCCTGGACTAGAGTGTGTTCTCTCAAAGGAGTTGACTATAAAGGTTAAGAGGGCTCAGATACTCAGGACATGATAGGGCTAACCCAAATCCCATATTGTTTGAATTTCCTGTAGTATTTCAGGGACTTCTTGTTGTATAAATAAGCTGAGGTCTGACAAGGAGGCTATTGCATACTTTGCATGCAGTCTCTGATCCTGGGACCCAACAAAGGCCATCCCACAAGAATTGGCAACACAAGAAAGCGCAGAGATGAGAACAGGAGCTAAAAGGGGAAGGGTGGGGAGCATATCGGTGGCTCACTATGACCCTAAGAATCCCTGAGTACCAACTGGCAAAGGGTTCACTGTTGTGTAACAGCCTGACAAACAACAGGCCTGACAAACTCACTACTCCTAGCACGCATGGTATTTATCCATAAATGATCTCATGTGAAGTCTCATCCTCAATCTCATGAGGATGATCTCATCCTCATTATCATCATGAGATGCATGTATGGATGATATTTAAGGAGTTGTGCATATATTCAGAAAATATGTTTAAATGTCTGTCACCAAAGAGAAAAATAGGTTTCTTCCAGACAGGAGATAAGGTGTGTTGTCTGTCAAAATGTAATTTTAACTAATGTAAACTGGCACAATGGAAGTCCCATTTTCATGCAAAATCAACAAGGGAATGGGAAGTCAAGACACCACAGGCTGACCCACAGAAGATTGCCCTGTCTCTGGGGGAAACAATGAACTTTGGGAAATAAAAGATGAAGGCAAAAAAGACACCCTTTTAACCTGTACTTGAGGAAATAAACGGACTGTATGTTTATATTAATGAAAATGGGATATCAACCAGGCTTGGTTGGAATGCTGCAAAAGATAGCTGGGGTGAGAAACTTCCTTAGACTAAAGGTTTGCCTGCTAAATTAAGTTTTATTCTCTAGAAAGTGTTATGATTTTGTTTTACACGTAACCTGTTTCCATTATTCTTACTCACGAGCTCTTAAATCTTTATGTTTTTGATAATAAAACTTATGATTATTTTCACTATAAAGATAACTCAGGATCAGCTTCTCATATAACACCACAGCACTAAGTTGAATAATCAAAGCTGGTGTATATCCTGTTCCTTTGAAGACAGCTGACCTGGTAATTCTGTGAGTGTTCAGTCTATAAAGGGCTGAATACCAGAGGGGACATGTCAAAGGGTCTCAGAGACTGGGGTTAGCCTGCAAGACAAAGTAAGGGATGGCATAGGCTAGAGGAAATTGTTTGAGTAGGAGCTAACACCCAGATAAGCAAAAGCAATTCTCCCTCTTGGTGGAGGCAAGTAGGTTAGTGACTCAGTGCTGGGCACCCCAAGAACCATCACACACACTTCATTGTTTTCTGGTATTTTTTTCTAGGGAGAGGTCTTTTTTCCTTCAGGCAAGACAAGTGAAGGTGGGGCTCATGATGGAGGAAGGGGTGGAAGAGTTCAGAGGCTGTAAATCAATTTACTTTGTACCTGTTCAGGTTTTCACTCAATGCACAGAGGGTCTTGGTACAACAGATAGAAATTTCCCTTGGTGAAAACATCACTACACTTAAATCCTCAAACTCATATGTAGTTGTCCAAGTGATGATTAATATTCTGAAACCCTGCACAGAATGCTGTGGTGTTAACTAATGGAGTGCTCTCACCCCTATGCACTGCCCTGTTTAACACTGCCTCACCTGGCTGTAGACTCTCCACCAGCCACTTGTGATTCTGATGGGATACTCTGGTGGAATTTCCCACCTTGAGACTTCTGGTTGTAAGGACATCAAACTTGCAGAAAGGGTCAGAATCACAGAGCAGGGTCATCTCCTTCACCAGGAGGTCAGCAGGGTCTTCATAAGGAGAAAACACTGGTATGAAGGCAGAGTTGTGCTTTGCCACATAGAAGAAGTTGTTCAATAAGAACTGGGTGTCATAAGTAAAGAGGGAAGTTTCATTTTTGACAACCCCTGAAGAAACAAACAGAGAGATGTCTATGCATATGTTCATAACCAATATAATTTGGAATGTGCATTCCCTTATTCCCAAAGGTACTATCTCAGCATAAGTTAAACACAATGCAGTTTCAAATATGCAAGGTTGAGACTGATAATGGAACTGCTGCCAGAGCTTTAAAAATTGGTTCTTCTATCTCATTTTATGTTATGTAAATGTATAATTAGTCCACTGATAACAGGCACTGTAGTTAAGTTTATCGAGTCCCTTTCTTTCAACACTTCCTATGTGCATTATCATTAGGAAAAATTCTTCTTTGGGACTGAAATTTTCTAGGCTTGATATTGATCCAAAAATATATATTTTGAAGGAAGTTTAAGGCAAATCTTTTCAGTAGTCAAGCTATTGGAGAGTGGCAAAAACCCTATCATTTGTATTTAAAAAAATAGCTGAATAATTACTCAGAAATGTTCATGTTTCAGTAATTAGTTCTTGGTGGAGAGTCTGAGCCTATATCAACCAGAGATTCACATGTACATTTGACATGCTTCTGCAAACACTGCTACCCACCTTCCCAGACTAACACCATATTGTGCTACAAATTTCATAGATCAAAAATTTAGAGACGGCATAGACCTGTTACATCCCATCTAGTCCCTCTCCATTCCAATACAGGATTATTCTCTTTTGTACATTTATTATTATAATTATCTGTATTACCATAGCACCTAGACTAGTTTGGGTCAGTCCAATTTTGAAAAAGTTGATGTTCCTACCATTTTCCCAAAGAAATTATTGCACAGGTTATTAGATACCTGGTGACACCATGATGATATCGTGAAAATATGTTAGATAGAACAATCCAAACATTAAAAAACAAACAAACCAAAACCTTCCTTGCAGTCATTCCTAATCTTGTGCTTCCTGGGTGTCCCTCGTCTTAATTTTTGCATTTTTTATTGGAAGCTTGTTGAGGTAGGGACTGTTCACTGTGGGTTCAGTGCTGGAATCTGGCTGAGCTGTGCTTGATACAGGAACTGATGGATGGCAAAGAAGGGGGGAGGTATACACCACCGTTTTGCCCCTGATCAATCCTTAGAGAAATTTAGAGCAGCCTAATTTTGCATGTTGGAGGTATGTGGCAGATTATTTGAAGTTAGATGAAAACAGCCTCTCTCACACTTTCTTACCTAGCATAAACTGCCTGTTTTCTGTCCAGGAGTTTGGCAGTTAGCACAAATGTCCATGCTTGCTAAAACTCTCTCAGAAGACTATATATCTGAATAGAAACAACACATGTATCCTGGAGATCACAGCACTATTGTGACTTCAGTCACTTCATGCTGGCTCCAGTTGGACACCCAACAGAGAACTTTGAAAAGCTAAAATCAAAAATGCATTACAAGCTCCATTCTGTGATAAAGAAAGTGTAGGAGGCCTTACCTTCTTGGCTCTGGGCCCAACACATGTGAATGTGAACTTCATCCACGGGAGTACAGGAGGCCCTACCTCTCTACTACAGGCTGCTCAAAATGGATTTGTTCTCTTTGAAGATGGCTTAATTTTCTATGCTGCAAATAATACGTGGTTTTGATTTTCTGAAGCTATTTCATGTAAACCTGAAAATGGAGTAATGGGCCAGGAAATTACTTACAGTCAGCTCCAAACTCAAACAACTGCAGAGGGCTGGCATCAGATGACATGGTTGTCCCATTTTTGAAGGTATACTCATCCCTTGGATTATCATTCATTACCCCCAAGAGACCCTGTGTGTGATTGTGAAACTCCACTGGCAACAGGACTGTCAGGCTCAGAAATCCTCCCCTTCCTCTTAGTTCCATACCAGCCCCAGAAGAGAACATCACGGTGATGTTCTGATCAGCTGTGGAATAGAGAAAGAGGCCTATAACAAAGAGAGAAAACATGTGATGATACATGACACATACTTCACGATATAGTGGCCACATAAAGGTTCCCTGACTGAGGGAAAACTGCAAGTTTCCCATTAAACTTCCACTCATATTTAGACTGCTATTAACAGCTTTCATAGAGAATCAAGTGATCATAATGCCAGTCATACTGCAGTCACATAAATGCACTCAGTGCACATTTCCATGCTCTATTTTTGAAGAGGAATAATTGAATGTTACCATGTGGCATGTTGTGAGAATCCATGTGAGAGAGAGAGAAAAAAGTTAGCTAGCCATTATATTTTCACAGGCTAAATTGACCCTGACCTAATAGGCAAAGGAATAGAGGGAAGGGGAGTAAGGAGCTTTTATTCCATTTACCCCTGACAGAGGGGCTAGGGAAAGTCACGATCTGTTTCTCCATGTACCGTTGGGGACACAAATCACCTGAAAGAATGGGGAGGAAGGGGAGGAGTTGGGCTATGGCCCCATCCACATCTCCACTAACAGGGGAACTACACCAGCCTTTTGGATAGTGCAACCATGTGCATTCTTCCCTGCATTTCGGGGAGCTCAGGGAAGGGCTGTGCCTCCTGAGGCACTACCCTGCCATTACACACCCTGGGGTGGAGTGGCATTACTTCCAGTGTGGGCCAGTGGCTAAATACCACAATCTAGACCACAGCGTCTTAATGGAGAACCATAATATGCATCAGCTTCTCCCTTCACCAGCTCTTTCCCTTTCCCTTGGGCCACTCTAACCAAGTGCCACCCATAATGTAGAGGGAGTCACTGCTATTGCTTAGAAGAGGCACCATAGAAATACAGGCTGGGATTTGCAAAGAAACCCAATGGAATTAGGCACTGAACTCTGATTTCAATAGGATGTGGACACCTAAATCCCTTAGGCGCCTTTAAAAATCTCAACCATAATGGATATTTACACAAAGTGCTGCTGTACTGACCCAATCCTCAGCACTTTCTTTGAAGGGATTCTTAACCCTGGTGCCTGCACTTCTGCTCAGACCCATGCCTCTCCTGTCATCCTCTTGCACCAGTTAGGCTAAGGAAATGCAGATAAGGAAGATAATTCCATTACCTATGATAGTGTCCCAGCATAGCTGCTGGGATCCTGTATGTCAGCTATTTTGCCCCTCATGTCATCACTAGAATCACACCTAGATTCACCATTCAACCTGGAAACGAAGGCAGGAGCTGGAGCAAACAAACATCTGGGCTGATGTTTAACTACACTGGGGCCTTGTAGGAATACAAGTGTGATTGGAGCAGAAACACTATAACCACCCTTTTCAAGGTTGATATCAATGTCTAACCTTTCAAATCCATCCAGCTTTGCTCAGAGAAACTAATCACTTCCTTGTTCAACAGGACCTCCAACATCCCAGAGTGCTCTGAGTTGCGTACCTCAATCACATCAGAATTATTCTCCTGTATGGCCACTGAAGACAAACCTGTCACTTTAGCCACAGTGCCTTCCAAACAAAAACAAGTCCGATTAAAAACATTGCCCCAAGTCCCTCTAAAGTAGATGTTAATTTTATGATTTTTACTGTCATAGTTTACATAGGATAAATATGAATAATGGTTCTTTGGGGTGGATTGTAACGTGTATAGATTATATATAAACCTCTCCCTTCTTACCCATTAACATCATGTTGAGATTGCAATATTGCACTGAAAAAGTCAGGAAATTAAAAAATCCCTCACTCTAATCTCAAATTCCAGGGGATAACAACAAGAAGAGTAATTCCTGTCCCTTATATGTGCCCAGTCTTGTGAGTGAAGCACACAGCAACCCAGGATAATGTCATGGATGTCATGGCAGAAATGGAAAATTAGTTAAGAAAATAAAATGGTTGACAAGGTTGAGGGGTGAGCCAGGTCTAAGCAATTCGTCTCAGAATCTACTACAATAGCACCCAGAATGTTTTAAGTGCTCTACAGACTTTCATAAAAATAGTGCCCCCTACCCCCACCAGAACAAGCAATCTAAGACGACAAACAGGCATTAGAAAAGGTTCAGAGAAAGGCAAATTAAATGATTAGGGGTTTGGAACAGGTCCCATATGAGGTGAGATTAAAGAAGCTAGGACTTTTCAGCTTGGAAAAGAGGAAACTAAGGGGGGACATTATAGAGATATATAAAATCATGAGTTGTGTGGAGAAAGTGAATAAGGAAAAGTTATTTACTTGTTCCCATAAGAACTAGGGGCCACCAAATGAAATTAATGGGCAGCAGGTTTAAAACAAATATAAGGAAGTTCTTCTTCACACAGCGCACAGTCAACCTGTAGAACTCCTTGCCTGAGGCGGCTGTGAAGGCTAGGACTAGAACAGGGTTTAAAAGAGAACTAGATAAATTCATGGAGGTTAAG
The DNA here is from genome assembly GCF_020497125.1 of Mauremys mutica. Classification (NCBI taxonomy): domain Eukaryota; kingdom Metazoa; phylum Chordata; order Testudines; family Geoemydidae; genus Mauremys; species Mauremys mutica. The sequence goes on along the minus strand of NW_025423340.1, from coordinate 32,091 downwards.
TCCATTAATGGCTATTGGCCAGGATGGTAAAGGAATAGTGTTCCTAGCCTCTGTCAGAGGGTGGAGATGGATGGCAGGAGAGAGATCACTTGATCATTACCTGTTAGGTTCACTACCTCTGGGACACCTGGCATTGGTCACTGTCGGTAGACAGGATACTGGGCTGGATGGACTTTTGGTCTGACCCAGTATGGCTGTTCTTATGGCCATTCTTAAATTCTTATGGCCAACAGGAGGGGAAGAGATACAGTATTCAAGCAAAGTGCTCAGAAATGATGGGCCACATTTCTTTAGTTCCAAACAAAATGGAACATGTTTTTAATGTACATACTTGTATTTAGATTATCAAAACAGTTGTAGGTTTTGCAGGGAGCACTTGAGTTTGATTTTGGGGGGGGAGTGAATGATGGGAAGGGAGGAAGACAGGAGTGGGTTAAGGGAAAGAGGGAGGATAGAAAGAGTTCTGGCTTTCAAACAAACATAAAACTAAACCAAACCCAAAAGATGATTTGTCTTCGTTGCTTGTTCTTTCCCCAACTTACCATTAAGAGGTCTGGCAGGTTGTGTCCTTCCTTGCACTCTTAAGGTTGTCAGACTGGACTCTAGCAGTGTGTATTCACCTTGTCCTTTGAATGTGATGTTAGCCCCATCGAATGTGAGGAAGTGAGGATCCCCAAAAGCAGAAGCTGTTTTACATACATAAGTTTAAATAATAAAAACCAAAAACCCCACAACAATTATGTGCTCTATGGCTCACAAGATAAACACTTAATTTTTGTGAGGCTTCTGAGGACAGCAGTCATACAGAGAGAAGAAAACATGGAAGGATTACAAAGGGAGTGTTTCCCAATGCCGCTGGTAGCACCGGAAGGGAGTAACTGCATGGCATAGGGCCACGGCCCAGAATTCAGACAGCACAGATTCCATCACTGCTTCCATTCACTGATACTCAGACCACGCACCTCCTCACCATTGTTAGTATGGCTCTGTCTGATAAAGGCATAACATACTCCTTAGGAAATCATTCATTCTACCACCCCTGGTGCCACTCCAGGGTGTCACTGCAAATAGAGACTAGACACATGCATTTTTACCAATGTGCGATTTAGATCTGACCAGATTATGTCTCAATGACTCAACAGTAAACATGTTAGTGGCCAATCCATGCTAGTGCTGCAACACTATTGGTGGCGCTGAACCAGTGTTAGAGCAACAGTGGGAGAGTTCCTAAAATATGCTAGCTAGACAAGGCTTTGATATGTATTGAAAAAATATCTGAATTATACTTCACATTCAAAGAACGACAGTCTGTTGACCTCTAAGAGATTGTGTGAAACAGATGTGACCTGGAGAGCTTGCAGCACCGGGCGATCCAAGTCAGCCAGTAACACCAACAGCCCCAGGGACAACCGGTAGTCCTGGGAGAGCCAGATGAGCCAAGAAACATAGGAGAATTTGGAGACAGAGGGGAGCTGCCAACAGTAGGAAATGAAGGGAGAGACGGAAGACTAGGGAGAACTGGCCCTAGCGGGAAGGTTGATTGTACTAGGAGAGCCAGGAATCCTGGAATTACCAGCTCCCCCATGTCATCTTCTTAGCTGGGTCACCTGTGAACCTTCTCCGGTTATACACTGGTCTCTGGTAGTTTCCCCCTGCCCTAAAACAATCCCAACTCCCTGTTGTTGTTTCCGTGTATTAGGGAGAAGGCAGGATTTGGCAGTGCAAGGGAGAGCAGGGCAGGTTAGTGGGATAAGAGTGGACCAAGGCCAGGTGAGATGCCAGTCATTCCTCCTAATTTTATTTTTAACAATGTTATTAATTATATTCATATTGACAACAATATCATACTCATTGTGGTTGCATAGAAGCCCCAACCAGGAATCAGAGCCCCATTGGGCTGGTCACTGCACAGGTGTGATTAAAAAAAAAAGACAGTAGCCAGGTTAGCATATGGCAGAAGGGAAGAGATGGAGACAAACAACTGAGCAAGAGAGAGAGGGGAGGGAGGACTAAATTACAGTGAGATGAGGAGGGGAGGGATAGCCTAGTGGTTTGAGCATTGGCCTGCTAAACCCAGAGCTGTGAGCTCAATCCTTGCGGGGGCCATTTAGGGATCTGGGGCAAAAATCTGTTTGGGGATTGGTCCTGCTTTGAGCAGGGGGTTGCACTAGATGACCTCCCCTTCCAACTCTGGTATTCTATGATAAGTAGTAGCAGTCTCAGCACACCAACTGTCTAGCCATTGTCATGAATTGTCATAAGCAACAGCCCCTCTGTTCTTTCTGGCATAGCATCCACTGATGGCTAAAAGCCCTGGGCATTTAGCTAATCCTTAGATAAATTCAACCTGGTGATTAGCCAGGCTCCTAAGAGCTACTGAGGAAATTGAGAGTTCAGGATCCTAGAGGAGTAGAGCAAGTACAATTCTTGCCCCTGACAGTTCTTCTAAACTGTTTACCATGGCAGTTGTTGGCAAATTTTAGACTGGCACATTGGACTCCCATCCATGACATCACTTCTGAGAATATATAAGAACATAAGAAAGGCCGTACCGGGTCAGACCAAAGGTCCATCTAGCCCAGTATCTGTCTACTGACAGTGGCCAATGCCAGGTGCCCCAGAGGGAGTGAACCTAACAGGCAATGATCAAGTGATCTCTCTCCTGCCATCCATCTCCATCCTCTGACGAACAGAGGCTAGGGACACCATTCTTACCCATCCTGGCTAATAGCCATTTATGGACTTAGCCACCATGAATTTATCCAGTCCCCTTTTAAACATTGTTATAGTCCTAGCCTTCACAACCTCCTCAGGTAAGGAGTTCCACAAGTTGACTGTGCACTGCGTGAAGAAGAACTTCCTTTTATTTGTTTTAAACCTGCTGCCTATTAATTTCATTTGGTGACCCCTAGTTCTTGTATTATGGGAATAAGTAAATAACTTTTCCTTATCCACTTTCTCAACATCACTCAGAATTTTATATACCTCTATCATGTCCCCCCTTAGTCTTCTCTTTTCCAAGCTGAAGAGTCCTAGCCTCTTTAATCTTTCCTCGTATGGGACCCTCTCTAAACCCCTAATCATTTTAGTTGCCCTTTTCTGAACCTTTTCTAGTGCTAGAATATCTTTTTTGAGGTGAGGAGACCACATCTGTACACAGTATTCGAGATGTGGGCGTACCATGGATTTATATAAGGGCAATAATATATTCTCAGTCTTATTCTCTATCCCCTTTTTAATGATTCGTAACATCCTGTTTGCTTTTTTGACCGCCTCTGCACACTGCGTGGACATCTTCAGAGAACTATCCACGATGACGCCAAGATCTTTTTCCTGACTCGTTGTAGCTAACTTAGCCCCCATCATGTTGTATATATAGTTGGGGTTATTTTTTCCAACGTGCATTACTTTACATTTATCCACATTAAATTTCATTTGCCATTTTGTTGCCCAATCACTTAGTTTTGTGAGATCTTTTTGAAGTTCTTCACAATCTGCTTTGGTCTTAACTATCTTGAGCAGTTTAGTATCATCTGCAAACTTTGCCACCTCACTGTTCACCCCTTTCTCCAGATCATTTATGAATAAATTGAATAGGATTGGTCCGAGGACTGCCCCTTGGGGAACACCACTAGTTACCCCTCTCCATTCTGAGAATTTACCATTAATTCCTACCCTTTGTTCCCTGTCCTTTAACCAGTTCGCAGTCCATGAAAGGACCTTCCCTTTTATACCATGACAGCTTAATTTACATAAGAGCCTTTGGTGAGGGACCTTGTCAAAGGCTTTCTGGAAATCTAAGTACACTATGTCCACCGGATCCCCCTTGTCCACATGTTTGTTGACCCCTTCAAAGAACTCTAATAGATTAGTAAGACACGATTTCCCTTTACAGAAACCATGTTGACTATTGCTCAACAGTTTATGTTTTTCTATGTGTCTGACAATTTTATTCTTTACTATTGTTTCAACTAATTTGCCCGGTACCGATGTTAGACTTACCGGTCTGTAATTGCCGGGATCACCCCTAGAGCCCTTTATAAATATTGGCATTACATTAGCTAACTTCCAGTCATTGGGTACCGAAGCTGATTTAAGGGACAGGTTACAAACCTTAGTTAATAGTTCCGCAACGTCACATTTGAGTTCTTTCAGAACTCTTGGGTGAATGCCATCTGGTCCCGGTGACTTGTTAATGTTGAGTTTATCAATTAATTCCAAAACCTCCTCTAGTGACACTTCAATCTGTGAAAGTTCCTCAGATTTGTCACCTACAAAAGCCAGCTCAGGTTTGGGAATCTCCCTAACATCCTCAGCCGTGAAGACTGAAGCAAAGAATCCATTTAGTTTCTCCGCAATGACTTTATCGTCTTTAAGCGCTCCTTTTGTATTTTGATCGTCAAGGGGCCCCACTGGTTGTTTAGCAGGCTTCCTGCTTCTGATGTACTTAAAAAACATTTTGTTATTACCTTTGGAGTTTTTGGCTAGCCGTTCTTCAAACTCCTCTTTGGCTTTTCTTATTACACTCTTGCACTTAATTTGGCAGTGTTTGTTCTCCTTTCTATTTGCCTCACTAGGATTTGACTTCCACTTTTTAAAGGAAGTCTTTTTATCTCTCACTGCTTCTTTTACATGGTTGTTAAGCCACGGTGGCTCTTTTTTAGTTCTTTTACCGTTTTTCTTAATTTGGGGTATACATTGAAGTTGGGCCTCTATTATGGTGTCTTTAAAAAGGGCCCATGCAACTTGCAGGGATTTCACTTTAGTCACTGTACCTTTTAACTTTTGTCTAACTAACCCCCTCAGTTTTGTATAGTTCCCCATTTTGAAATTAAATGCCACAGTGTTGGGCAGTTGAGGTGTTCTTCCCAACACAGGGATGTTGAATGCTATTGTATTATGGTCACTATTTCCAAGTGGTCCTGCTATAGTTACCTCTTGGACCAGCTCCTGCGCTCCACTCAGGATTAAATCTAGAGTTGCCTCTCCCCTTGTGGGTTCCCGTACCAGCTGCTCCATGAAGCAGTCATTTAAAGTATCGAGAAATTTTATCTCTGCATTTCGTCCTGAAGTGAAATGTTCCCAGTCAATATGGGGATAATTGAAATCCCCCACTATTATTGTGTTCTTAATTTTGATAGTCTCTCTAATTTCCCTTAGCATTTCATCATCACTATTACTGTCCTGGTCAGGTGGTCGATAATAGATCCCTAATGTTATATTTTTACTAGAGCATGAAATTTCTATGCATAGAGACTCTATGGAACATGTGGATTCGCTTAAGATTTTTACTTCATTTGAATCTACACTTTCTTTCACATATAGTGCCACTCCTCCACCTGCACGACCTGTTCTGTCCTTCTGATAGATTTTGTACCCCGGAATGATTGTGTCCCATTGATTGCTCTCAGTCCACCAGGTTTCTGTGATGCCTATTATATCAATATCCTCCTTTATCACAAGGCACTCTAGTTCACCCATCTTATTATTTAGACTTCTGGCATTTGTGTACAAGCACTTTAAAAACTTGTCCCTGTTTATTAGCCTCTCTTTTTTATGTGACTGTTTATCATCTGATCCGGCCCTTACATTATACTTTTCAGTCCTCTGCTCCTGACTATAACCTGGAGATTCTCTATCATCAGACTCTCCCCTAAGAGAAGTCTGTGTCCGATCCACACGCTCCTCTGCAGCAGTCAGCTTTCCCCCCCATCTCCTAGTTTAAAAACTGCTCTACAACCTTTTTGTTTTAGTGCCAGCAGTCTGGTTCCACTTTGGTTTAGGTGGAGCCCATCTCTCCTGTATAGGCTCCTCCCATCCCAGAAGTTTCCCCAGTTCCTAATGAACGTGAACCCCTCCTCTCTACACCATCGTCTCATCCGCGCATTGAGACTCTGAAGCTCTGCCTGCCTACCTGGCCCTGCGCGTGGAACTGGGAGCATTTCTGAGAATGCCACCATCGAGGTCCTGGATTTCAGTCTCTTCTCTAGCAGCCTAAATTTGGCTTCCAGGACATCTCTCCTACACTTCCCTATGTCATTGGTACCTACATGTACCACGACCACCGGCTCCTCCCCAGCACTACACATAAGTCTATCTAGATGCCTCGAAAGATCCGCAACCTTCGCACCAGGCAGGCAAGTCACCATACAGTTCTCCCGGTCATCACAAACCCAGCTATCTACATTTCTAATAATCGAATCTCCCATTACTAACACCTGCCTTTTCCTAGAAACTGGAGTTCCCTCCCCCGGAGAGGCAACCTCAGTGCAAGAGGCAACCCCAGCACCCTCTGGAAGGAGGGTCCCAACTACGGGAAGGTTTCCCTCTGCTCCCATCGACTGCTCTACTTCCCTGGGCCGTTCTTCCTCCTCAACGGCACAGGAGCTGTCTGAGCGGAGGTGGGACAATTTTACAGTGTCCTGGAAAGCCTCATCAACATACCACTCTGCCTCTCTTAGCTCCTCCAGTTCCGCCACCCTGGCCTCCAAAGTCCGTACATGGTCTCTGAGGGCCAGGAGCTCCTTGCACCGACTGCACACATACGCCACCCGCCCACAGGGCAGGTAATCATACATGCAACACTCAGCGCAATAAACTGGATAGCCCCCACCCTGCTGCTGGGCTTCTGCCTGCATTGTCTCCTAGTTAGTGGAAGGGTGGTTTACAGAAAGGAGTTTTGGAATGTGGTTCGGTGTACAGGTTTTAGGGTTTTAGTGGGGGGAGCACAGGGAAGGGGTTACGGCCAGTGAGGGACTCCCACTCCCCTTCTAAACTCCCTTGCGAAACTCCCTGTTAGCAGCCCCTGGTCGCTTGTGCGCGGCTTTATAAAGCCCTGGCCTGAGTGAATGCCCCGCCCACTGATTAAGGCTCAGCCAATTACCAGAGGCTTCGAGCTTTCAAACCTGCCTCCAACTGCCAGCCAGAGCACACGGTCCCTCAAACAAACAACCAAACAAACAGACAGACTGACAAACACAAGCTCAGCACACAGCAAGTAACCCCCAAACACAAACAAACACACACTACAGAGAGTCACTATATATATTATATGCACCTAAACAAAAAACCATCTTTACTATGAAGTAGAACTCTGAAGCTCTTACCAACCCGAGGAGGTTTGTAAGTCCTGCAGTCACTGGAGGGACGGTGTTTCAGGTAGAACTGACAGTTATCAGACCACAGACAGCAGTAATAAAAGCTGATGACATCATAAAGCCAATGGGAAAAACCAGGAACCCTAGGAGGCTTTTTGAAAGGTGGAGAGCCCCAGTCGTGGCCTCGATCAGGTGTACTTCCCCCTATGGAGTCTCGTGTGAGGATCTGGGTACCTGTGGAGTCATAGCAGCACTGCTGTCCTGATGCATACTGGGGGCTGGTTGGAGAAATGCATTGAGAATGAAGATTCACCATTTCAACTTTGAAGGAGAAATATTTATGAGTCTGGACCGCATGTGCTTTTTTTGTTTATTGACATTACAAGGTTTTAGTTATCAGACATTCTGTAGTGTGTATAGTGATGAGATGGGCCCAGTTAGATTTTTCCATCCCTGAAAGTTTGTAAGATTAGGATAAAGTATGGAGTCACTAATTTGGGATGAGACAAGAAAGGATTTTTACATCCAAGAGCTTATCTGTGCTAGGAAGCTGCAATGGATCAATAAAAATTGATTTTTAATTGAACTAGTTAAAGGGCCACAACCCATAAGTTATTGAACTAAGCTAAACTGATAAAAGCAAAATGTAAATTGATTTAATTAGGGTCTACTTTAGGGGTTCACACTAGTTTAACTATATTGATTTTAAAATAAATGTAGTTAAACTTGTGCCATTTTCTGGTATAAAAAGGTCTATCTCAGCAGCATAGACAACAAATGGATTTGGGGGAGGGGGAGGGGGCGGGGGGAGACAGAAAGAGGCTATTGCATGCTACAGAGTTCCGGTCCAAACAACCTGCATCGTGCCCCTATGGTTGTGCTATCACCTAAAACTGAACAAATCAAAATACTGCATACAACTGGAATATAAATAAGGTTTGAAGGACAGAGCCTGCAACTAAGGAAACACTGGGGCTCAAATCTGCAACAGGATTTATACACCTACAGCTCAGATTTAGGTGCTATTGTGATCCACAGAACCCCTGCTCAGCTGCTGCCTAAACTCATTTGGTGGCTAAATTTCTGCCGTAAAAGTCCCCTAGGTGGCTAGATTTCTTCCTCTGGGTATGCACACTTCTGCCTCAGGCAGGTGTTCCAGACGTCTATCTCACACTGAAGACCCAGGACAATCTTAAAACCAGGTAGAGATAAGCAGGAGAGTGCCATTTTGCTTGTGGGACCTGATCTGGTAAACTTATTCTGAGCATACCTAATCCCACACAAAACAGCGAGCAGGGGCTGGGAGTGGCCTCCCTTATAACCTTTAGCCCACTAGTTACGAGGACGCACCCAGGATGTGGGAGACCTCTGTTCAATTTCCCTGCTCTGCGTGAGAAAGAATGAGAACAGGTGTCTCCTATCTGTCAGGTGATTGCCCTAACCACTGGAGTATGGAGTATGTAGTCCCTCTCAATCTCATTGAAGCTATTCCACTTAACTAATTAAATATTAATTGGGCCAGAAATAGTGAGAACAACTCCACAGTTCACTGCTTAGGGCATTCACTTGAGAGGCAAAAGATCCCTGTTTAAGGAAAGAATGTACCCTCTAGTGTACCTCTACACAGCAAGTGGCAGTGAGTCTCAGAGTCTGGGTCAACAGACTCAGGCTCATGCTACGCACTAAAAATAGACATGCAGAGTCCAGAGAATTTTCACAATGAATTATAACAAATTAAAGGCAAGTCAAATTTGGGGATCTAAATAGTCTGATAATGCTCCTTTGAATACTTAATAAAAAAGCAAGTATTTACCTGGCCTGAATGGCCCTTACGCAGTGCACAGCTCCAGGATGGTAAGTGCACACACTCCCTTTTTCAATATCACACCCATAATCAGTCTGAAAGAGACAAATGTTCATATTTCCTGGAATTCCTGTTTTCTCCTTTGCTTTCTTTCGTCTGTGTCTTTTTGGGATGTGCTGGCTATAACTTGATAGTTAAGGCTAACTTTTCATTAGAACAAGCCATTAACATGATTTTTACGTGACCAATTTCTCCTAAAGGTTCAAACAGCTAGGATAAATAGCGTTTAAATGACAAGCAGACAAAAATGTGAAAGAGTATCTTACAAGTTTGCTACCCCACCCCCTCTCCAAAAGATGACACTTTACTAAGTCACAATTTCATATATTGATGTCTGCATACACTCAAGCACAGTACAATTTAAAATATTGGTTTTGAAATAAAGTAATTTGCAAGAGCCAGAAGGAGCAGTTATTCTCCTTGTGCAGGAATTATAGTTCTTCGAGCTGTCTCTCCCTATGGGTGCTCCACTTCAGGTGTGCATGCTCCTTTGATCAGAGATTTTCAGTAGCAGTGCCCATTTGGCCCACAGTTGTACTCCAGACAACCTCATACCCGTACTGAGGCTATATCGAGCTACACAGGCAAAGCACCCTCAGTTCCTTCTCTACCACAAAATTCCATGAAAGGAAATTCCAAAGCAGAGGAGAAGGGCGGGTAGTGGAGCACCATGGGGGGACACATCTCAAAGAACCAAACCATACTTTGGAGAAAATGTGTGTTGAAGTCGGGTTGCAGCTCTGCAAATTTCAAAAACTGGAAATCCTTGAATAATGCCAGAGAGGTAGACTGAGATCTTGCAGACTGGGCTAACACTCTAGAAGGAGGCTGGATGTTGGCAGATTCAGAATGAGATATTATACCCAAAGATCTACTACGACACTACGCCCCATATTCTTCATAGAAATATTGTTATAATATATGATTTTGGTATAACTAAGATGTGGTTTATGCAAGATAGGTCATCTGAGATATCATTGGAAAGACTATGAATTACTGAATATGATTATCTTATTTATATGTACCTAAAGTTAGGATTATTGACTATGTGACAACTACAAGAGGGTGTGCACCTGGGGAACACCCACCAGGCAAAATGCAATCAGTCTAGCTGGTTAGTCAATGGGCCATTAGGTAGAACAATAGGACTTGGAAGATGCTAATCTCCTACCTTCCTGGGAAGTCTTCCTGAGGCCTTATGGCTGCTTTGACACTGCAGGGTCATGTGATCATGTCACCTGGTACTGGATTCCATCTTGGACTACAGGTATTTTTCCACTAGTAGGGGTGGGGATCAAACTGGGAAACCAAGTATTCCTGTCATATATATTTAAGGCTGGGGAGCTAAGTTCCCTGTAAGCTGCGCAGCTGCATGGCAGCCTTCTCAATACCAGGCGCGGCCCCAGACCCGGCCCTGGACCCGGATGCGGCCTGGCCCCAGATACGGCCCCGGATGCAGCCTGGCCCGGCCCCAGGGTAGCTGAGAAGGAACTGAGGGAGATTTACCCATGCTGTTCTGTATAGCCTCGGTACGGGGATGTCCGAAGCGCACGCATGGGCTGAATGGGCACTGATACCAAAAATTTCTGATCAAAAGTGCATGGGGCACATGCATACCCGAACTGGAGCACCCATAGGGACAAAATTTGAGGAAGTTAAATTTTTATAGTTGTATGTGCTTAAGGATGCTCTGACCAAAAAAAATGGTTGTGCCCTTTTTTGGTTGTTTTAGGATTTACAGAGAAGATCTGAAACCTTTTATTAGCTAGGTGTGTATGCGTGGCATGTTTTTCATTAGAAATTCAGATCTAGTATACTCTTGAAGACTAAGGCAACTAAAGAATTAGTAAAATTATGGTATCACAAGAGAACAAAAGGTTTAGCAAGTGAGAGGGGAAGGTTTTTTTAAATCAAATTGTTATTGTTTTTTTCCACTGGATTCAACATCACCTTTTCAATTAGGTGTGAAAGTTCACAATAGAGTTTGAGACCTCAGGAGGTCCTCCAGCTCAATCAGGTGAGCAAAGATTTGACATTCACCAAACTGAAACAATACTGACAACCCTCAAGAGACCAAAAACCATGACTTGGACCCCAGAATCATGAGATTTATTTTTTACAAGATAGTGTTTTTTAGTATGTCTTTTGAGTTTTGAACTCCCCCATCTATCCCCAGTGTGAAACAAATAAAGTTGCTCATTCTACCAAATTTATTGGGCAAGATGATTTTGCCCCCATGCTGCAAGAGCTCTCACTCCAAAATCTGCCTGTCCCCGCCCAGGCTAGCTGCTCAAGGCAGGAGGAGCAGCAGCAGTAGGGGCGCCATCCTATCTCCGTTACTTACAGGAGGGGTGGGGGAGGAGAGAGCAGAGTTGTGATCAGCTGCTGGGCTCTTTGCCCCCTCCTGTGAGAACAGTGAGTGGAAGGGAGAGATTCTGGCAGCACTGAACTGCATGAGAGGATCTCCAGCACCCTTTGAAATACCATCAATCAAGACAAAAATCCCAATACTGAAACAATATTTTTAAACAAAATCTTTCAGGCCTTCTTTAGCCCTTATAAAACAAAAAAAGGGCATAAAATAAATCTTTACAGGCCATCTTTGTTTTTATTATAGGAGGGGCTGGTTGGAGCCTCTTATGGTTGGTTGCCCATCACTGCCTATTATAATACCTTGTTTTCAGTTGCTTATAACTTTGAGAAACTGTTTGGGCTGAAAATTCCCATGCTATGTGTCTGGCATATGCGGATATTTTTAAAATTTCAGCCATTTTGGTTCAGCCATTTCTGATAATGTGGCTGGGGGAAATATGGTGTTTTGCCCACATTAAAAGTGCTTGAGACCTTTTCTTTTAAATTCTCTAGTGCCCACACATGCCTTGGAGCAAAAACTAGAAATCTGTCAGGGAGAGGCTTTGGTGTCAGAGATGTACCTTTTGCTATCCCCTGAAAAGCTGCCCAAATGTGGCCAAGTTATAAGCCTTTGCAATAAAACAGTTCACACTACTCAGTAGAGACTTCTATGTTAACAGCTAAAATATCCAGATTCCATTTTACAGTCTCCAGCCTCTTGGCTCTCAGTGCTCTATCCCCTCATATATTCGGTATGTGACCGAACTACATGTGTGACAGCTCTACAGGTGACTGAGCATGCTCCAGTATAGGGCTACAGGGGTTCAGAAAGACTCACTCTGTAATTGCTGCTGCCAGCTGCTCTGGACTAAGGTGGGGCCAGGCACTGAAACTGAGAGCAAGGACCTTACGCTCTCAGTGCTCCCCGCCCCCCCCCCCCCCCGTTGGCACCCAGGCAGCATGGAGGAGGAAGCCATCTCATTTAAATGCGGAACAAAATTCATACCAGTGGGAGGGAAAGGAGTAGATTGGGACAAGGAGTCTAATGAGACTAGATCTGAGGATGGAACACTGGGACTTGTTAATCTAGGAGACAGTGACCAAGGTCTAGAAAGAGAGGGGAGCCTGAGACTAGTGGGACAAGGAGACAGGGACTAGGAACCAGTCAGGGGGAAGAGGGGAGGAGAGATATCTAAAAAGGAGTTGATGTGAGGGTAGAAATGGGACTGGGGGAGACTGATTGGATAAGAAGCCTGGGAAAGGAGACTAGGAGCCTGTGCAGAAAGGTAGAGCAGGGGAGAGAGAGACAAGAGCCTGGAAGGGGGAACTGGGAATGGCTAGGCAAAGAGACTAGGGAGGCAGAATTTGGGCAGGTAAATTTATTATGTCACTTCAAAAAAAAATTTCTATACAGGTTCCTAAACCTCTAGGTCGATCTAATAAACTATAATAGCCCATCTGGCTCCACAGTACAGATAATACTAACTTACATGGAACCTGCCAGTGTCAGCTCTGGCTTGTGCCAAGGTGCAGGGGCAATCCATAATTTCTTCCAGGAAGTCAGGAAGTTTCTCCTCCCTCCTGTCCCATTCCAAGCACTTGGCTGTTGCCCAGGCAGCTGAGTGTTTCCTGAAGTCTTCTTCAAGGTGCCAGGCCAGTGCATGCACTGGGCTCCAGATTGATGGAACATTGCTAAAAAAGAAAAAAGAAAAAACTTAGACCAACAGAGGAAGTATTATTTTGTTTTATTTACTGAATGCCAAATTACCTAACTATACCATCAAAACTATAATTATGAAAACTTTACAACCTAAAGGTTTTCGTTTGATAATAGTAGCTTCACTATTTCCTGTAGTGTAAGAGCTACTGTTACCTATAGATTTCCCACCTCAAACCTATAGTGACATCATGCAATAACCATTCGATTAGGATTAAGGCATTTTAGAATTTGTGGTCCCCGAAACAGATCTGGTTGACCACCCCCTATTGAACACTCAGCAGATTACTGTGAGGGAATCCAAATACTTAATTAACCCCAAGTGCCCATAGAATGCTGGGTCTGGGAAGAATTTAAGTACTGTCCCTGGCTTTGGGCTTCTAGGCATGGTCTCCAGGTACAAACCTGACATCTAAAAATCCTCTTGGCAGTGGGAGCACTGCTGTCCAATAGTCTAGGCTCTGAAACTAGTGCCATCTCCCACAATCCTCCCCAGCAGCTCTTGCAGATCTCCCAGAATCCCATCAAAGGCATGAGCCTTCTGGTATGCAGTTTAACTCTTCAGCAATAGGCAACAGTGAAAGCAAAGAGACACATAGACAGACTTTGCACAAGATTCTAAAATACCATTACTCTTTACTTAAGACACAAAGCATGGGGATCTCAACAACATAAACATCTATATCCATTTTCCCTGTCTCAATTTCCTCATCATTCTGGAATGATGCAGAGGGGGAAGTTTAGGTTGGACATTAGGAAAAACTTTTTCACTAGTATCATAGAATCATAGAATCTCAGGGTTGGAAGGGACCTCAGGAGGTCATCTAGTCCAACCCCCTGCTCAAAGCAGGACCAAACCCAACTAAATCATCCCAGCCAGGGCTTTGTCAAGCCTGACCTTAAAAACCTCTAAGGAAGGAGATTCCACTACCTCCCTAGGTAACCCATTCCAGTTCTTCACCACCCTACTAGTGAAAAAGTTTTTCCTAATATCCAACCTAAACCTCCCCCTCTGCAACTTGAGACCATTACTCCTTGTTCTGTCATCTTCTACCACTGAGAACAGTCTAGATCCATCCTCTTTGGAACCCCCTTTCAGGTAGTTGAAAGCAGCTATCAAATCCCCCCTCATTCTTCTCTTCTGCAGGCTAAACAATCCCAGTTCCCTCAGCCTCTCCTCATAAGTCATGTGCTCCAGCCCCCTAATCATTTTTGTGGCCCTCCGCTGGACTCCCTCCAATTTATCCACATCCTTCTTGTAGTGTGGGGCCCAAAACTGGACACAGTACTCCAAATGAGGCCTCACCAGTGCTGAGTAGAGGGGGATGATCACATCCCTTGATCTGCTGGAAATGCCCCTACTTATACAACCCAAAATGCCATTAGCCTTCTTGGCAACAAGGGCACACTGTTGACTCATATTCAGCTTTTCGTCCACCGTAACCCCTAGGTCCTTTTCTGCAGAACTGCTACCCAGCCATTCGGTCCCTAGTCTGTAGCAGTGCATGGGATTCTTCCGTCCTAAGTGCAGGACTCTGCACTTGTCCTTGTTGAACCTCATCATATTTCTTTTGGCCCAATCCTCTAATTTGTCTAGGTCCCTCTGTATCCTATCCCTACCCTCCAGCGTATCGGATAGGGTGGTGAAGCACTGGAATGGGTTACCTAGAGAGGTGGTGGAATCTCCTTCCTTAGAGGTTTTTAAGGTCAGGCTTGACAAAGCCCTGGCTGGGATGATTTAGCTGGGGATTGGTCCTGCTTTGAGCAGGGGGTTGGACTAGATGACCTCCTGAGGTCCCTTTCCAACCCTGATATTCTATGATTCTATGATTGTTGGGTATGGGTAGGAAAAGTATAGAACAGGTTTTTGGTGGGGTTGGGGATGCGGATTGATACGGAGTTTCCCCCATGCAGACCCTGGCTGACCCCTAGCCTCTCCCATTTAGTCAGGCACATGTGTCTCTCCACCCACAACTTCGACACCACTCCCCCTATCCCCATGTGGCTCTGCACCCCCTCCCCCATCCCCATGTGTCTCTGTGCCCCCACTGAGCCACCCCGTCCCTGTGTGGCCCTGCACCCTGCCTCCTGGCCCCATCTGTCTCTGTGCCCCCACTCAGCCAACCCCAATCCCTGTGTGGCCCTGCACTCCATTCCCATGTGTCTCTGTGCCCCCACTCAGCCACACCCCTGCAGCTCTGCACCCCCACCCCTGTCAACATGTGGCCCCGCGCCTACATTATCATTCAGCCCCTGCCCCAGTCTGTCCTCCCTCACTAGCCCTTATAAGCCAGTCTGACCCCCCAGCACCCCCATGCTGTCTGTCTCCCCAGAAGCCCTGTCTCCTGACCTGGCCCGACAGGCACTGTGAAGAAGGCAGGTTCTTTCTCTTCACTAGCTGGCTGTGTTCTACCGCCACAGCAGCAGCCATTTTTCTGTGCAAAAAATTAAAAATATGCATGGCTCATTAATTATGCAAGCACGCAGTGGCACAGAATTCCCCCAGGAATAGACTTTCATTCAGAACATAGAATCTCTGGATTCTTCTCCCTCTCATAGCTCTTAGCCCCTCGCTTTTGTAATCTCCAAACTCCTTTGGCAGGTCACTCCCTGATCAGCCGCATCACATGATCAGACCCCTGCCAGGTAACTATTGCCAGACAACCTCTCTCCCGATATTCTATTCTCTTTATTAGGACCAGTCTGTGGTCTACAGTGCTTCACTTTGAATAGAGAACCATCTAGATTTTGTCTATCTAGAGAAGAATCACTGGCACAGCAAGGTAGGGCAATGTGACCAGAGCAAACCAGACAGGTAAACAGAGTTAATAGCTGCTTTTGTTGCCAGAGCAAGGCAAAGCAACTGAAGCATATAGGTTAATCAGTTCCTCAATCTGCAGCTGAACTAGAGGGTTGTATTAGTGAGTCTACCACTATGCAAAGGGGCCAGGGAGAGCCCAGTGCATGAATCCCAATGTCTCTGTGCTTTAAGGACTCCTCCAACACTTGTTCCTCAGTTCCTCCAAGCAGGGCCATGGCTTAGTACACAGTGAAGCCCAGGCAGCAGTGCCACGGAGAGCTTTTCAAGCACTTATGCCCAAACCAGTTGACGTCAAGTCATCTACCAGTGAGAACGCCTGATCTGTTATTTGGTATTCAAGCATAAGACGAGAGGGTAGGAATAAATAGTCAGTTTTCAGAATGGAGAGAGGTAAATAGCGGTGCCCCCCAGGGTTCTGTCCTGGGATCAGTGCTGTTCAACATATTCATAAATGATCTGGAAAAAGGGGTAAGCATTGAGGTGGCACAATTTGCAGACGATACAAAATTACTCTAGATAGTTAAGTGCAAAACAGACTGCAAGAAGTTACAAAAGGATCTCACAAAACTGAGTGACTGGGCTACAAAATGGCAAATTAAATTCAATGCTGATAAATGTAAAGTAATGCATATTGGAAAACATGGTCTTATTGATGTATAACATGCAGGCCATGTTGGAAAACTTATGCTCTTATGAGAGAGCCAAGACAGTCAGTGCAACGTTCAGACATATTGCCCCCTTTTATCAATCACTTCCTGAAAGCAGAGTTCTTGACATTGCCTTATAAATAAGCATACCATCATGCAATAGCGTCCCCAGTGGGAAATGATCGTAACATGTTTTGTGTCCCTCATACTGCTAACTCATTATAAGCAAAAGCAGTGTTGCATGCACATTAGCCATAAAGGATGGGTGATAATCAGTTACCCCTGATGTCACAATGGCCTCAATTAAGTTACCCAAGCTTGTCTGTAGCCTATATAATCATAACAATTAGATACAACTGATTTAGTTTAATTACAACCTAATTTCTTCATATATAGCCTATGCACAAGATTCCAATTAATTTTAACCTATATGAAAAGTCTGAAGTGTTGGTATTATTCCATTGGTAATATCATTTGTGACCAAAAAAAGACTTTACACAGATAAGAAGTTTCTTCAGGATTAAATTTGTAATTAATTTTCACTCAAACCAAGTAACTTACTTACTTGTAAATTCTCTGAAAATACACTCTGTGCCCAAAGAGTAAGTAACGTAATTTGGAGAAGGATATGCTGGATTTTTTTTTATACAAAACAAAAAACACTGAATCCCTATTCTAAGTGCGAAAGAAAAGTCAGTCTTATGTATGCAGCCAGGACTGATGTTTCCATTATAAACAAATGCTTCCATGTTATCTACCAGTTACTTGCCTCTGCCCGTCAGAATAGTTGCTTGGACTGATTCTCAAAGCCCCAATGTCCCAGGTATTGTAATCTGCTTTAGCAGGTACAGGAATGAAAGTAAATGTTCCACTATTGGGTTCTTCCTTTCCCAGGGTGTAAAGATATTTCCATTCAGCCATCCAATTCTCTGAGTAACTCTCACCTATTGAAGGAAGGAAGAAACCCCTTTTGCAAGGTGATAAAGAGCTCTTGATCACACAATGGCAATTACACTCTTTCACGTGTGTTTAAATGCAGAATAACAGTTATCAATAATATTATAAATTATTTATATTATGGTAGCTTTTGCAGGCTCCAATCAAGATCAGGACCACATTGTGCTAGGCACTGTATAAACTCTGAATAAGATAATGCCTCTCCTTACACAATACATACAGATTCCTGATTTACCTGTTTCTTGGTATCCCCAGACTTCTATATTGATACATCTAGCTGGAAATGTCTGGTGCATCCATGTGACAGTCAAATTTCCTCCAGTGTTGGGTGTGCCATAGTACTGCCACTTTGTGGCATTCACTAGTGTGCTTTTTTCTGCAGCTGACACTTTGCTGTGATGTACTGCATTATGGAACAGAAGATGATCATGTGTTAAGTACTCATTTGCTTTCTATAACACTGGAAAAGTGGTTTTATTATAATTAAGGGGTTGGCAATATTTCTAGCATGAATCTTTATAAATAGAGTAACTATATAAAAAGAGCCACTTACACCTTGGTCAGCATGCCAGGGCTTGCTAAGTTTGTCTCAGATGCATGCCCTACACATTACCAGACCAACACAAATAAGACCATTGTGCTACATAAGTAGCAACTCTCCCATGAAAGCCAAAAGGGAACAACCTTTAGCTAAGCTATGCTTTTAGCCCATAATATCTGATATCAGCAACATGAAATTGTGGAACAGCCTCAGCAATTTATGAGAGTAGGGAAAGCCTCTTTTCTCAAAATATAAAGTACAAGGATTGGTGAAAGCAACTTTTCCGAGACCAGCTAATATCACGGCCCACACGGAAAGAACAGAAGTGTCCAGAGGAGAAGGGTTATCCAACGTGAGGATATGATCTGATGACTATGGGAAAGGACATGTAAACAACAAATAGACTGATAACCTGATAACCAAGTTGCAGAGTGAGGAAATGTGAGCCCACCGTCCCTGGAAATCTCAAGGGGGATGAGGCCACTCTCATACAGCAAAGGGGAGATGCAGTGGGCTCTTCCATCTTCAGCAACATAACCACTGGTTTCAATTTCCTGCTTGAACCTGTTAATATTGAGAATATAGTCTAGTGTGGCTATTGAAGGAAGATACTCTGTGCCTTATTTGGGTTTCATTAAGCAAACAGATAGCCAGTAGTCCATTGTAAGTCCTCCGTCTTTCCCATTTAGCAGTTTTAGCCTCATACTTTACAGTGATGGCCACGAACAACTTGTCACTTGATGACAAGTGACTAACAAACAATAGGGGGCATGGGGAGGAGGAGGATGAGAGTGACAGTAAGATCACATGGTTACAATGGTTATGAATGGCACAACTTGACATTTCTTAATTATATAAACTTTATTTTTGATCATTTAAACAAATTCCTTGGCTAATTCTATACCCGTTAGAGCTCCCTTAACATTATTCCAAGCCTCCCTTATACACAGAGTGATGCTGGGCTCACCATTTAATATTTATTATTCTACTCAAAATGATTAGTTCACCTCCCCTCACCCCCAAAGTATAAACGATGCATTTAGCTCCCACAGATGATGGGTATAAGGTTAACTACACTGGTGCAACCGCCACTGTAGAATGGCAAAGCTGCTGTTTGTTCTGGTGGAGGTTACCTCTGCCTAGAACTGGGTCACATTCCACTGGTACAAATAATGGCTTTGCCTGTCTACATTAGAATTCATACCAGTATAGCTATACTGTACTGGCCGCCATAGGGCAAATTCCCAGTCTAAACACCACCTAATTCAATTTATGCAGACATTTACAAAATTTTGTGCATTCATACAAAATAAAATCTCCTGGGTTTTTTTCTGAAAACATTGGTGGGTGTGCTATTCTGTCCTCCCAACAAACACACATTTCCCGCAGTGTAGCAGTTCCAGAATTGCTGACATCATCATGATTCCCGAGGCTGTAAATGAGCCACTCTTAGCACTGCTGGGAAAGGAAGGGTTACACCTGGGCCTATATTTCCCAAAGTCCCAAGGGTGGAAGCAGGGGCGGCTCTAGACATTTCACCGCCCCAAGCAGGGCGGCATGCTGCTGGGGGCACTCTGCCGGTCGCCAGGAGGGCAGCAGGCAGCTCCGGGGGTCCGCTGGTCCCGCGGCTTTGGTGGACCACCGGAGCCGTGGGAGCAGCGGACCCTCCGCAGGCACACCTGCGGGAGGTCCACCGGAGCCGCCTGCCGCCCTCCCGGCGACCGGCAGAGCGCTCCCCGCGGCATGACGCCCCAAGCACACACTTGGCGTGCTGGGGCCTGGAGCCACCCCTGGGTGGAAGGGGCTCAGTTAGCACCGGCCATCTCCTGCTACTATCCAGCTATCGATGATTTACAATCTATACTAGAGCCACCATCAATGCACAATGAGGTGGAGTTGGGCTAGTAGCATCCTCTTTCTCTGGATAATTAGTATATCACCTATGTCATCTGCATAATCTTCACTGGCCCTAAGAAAGAGGATCCTACCTCCTATCTCACATGCCACAGCAAGATGTACTAACTGGACTCTTGGTCATGTCCCATTGCTTCTATTCTTGCACTGGAAAATTCCTATTTATTTATACATGAAAACAGATGTACTTAGAATGCTTCCAGATACAAAATACAAATCTCCAACAGAACTCCCATTCACAAAACTGGCTGTTTCTATATATACACACAAGGAATAAATAAAAGGCCCATGATTTTATAATAAAGTAATCCCACAAAATTCAGTTTACTTATGAGAACACACAATTCTGGAGTATTCCTGAACTTTTAGAGAACAGACCAGTTCTTGGATGGACATGCCTATGCACTGACAAGAGATCAGGAAGATACAGGCAGTTTTCGAGAACAGGAATAAATTTGCACTCTTGTCTACAGAAGTCCTGTTCTACTCCACTTACCCACTGCTGGAAACACTTACTAACCTCAGATATGTGCAGCCCCATGCAGCAGCACAACTAAAATCACACAGCTCACCTGCAGCTCACAACAGAGGAGGCATTAAAAGTCACATTTAAAATTTCAAAGTCCTTGCCTCCCATAAGGGACCCTGAGGACGGAGAGATCTGCAGACAGAATTCACTGTAATCAGAACAGCAAATCCCCAGGGACTTGCAGGCCCTCTGGCATGAGCAGTTAACCAGTTCCTCCCCGCATCGATGTGAACAAGAATCTTGGGCTCCTATTAAAAAAAACAAAACAAAAAACAAACTGGAATGACTTTGCACAGCTTCAGACCCTCTATAAGAAACAATAAAGCCTGGAAAAACAATAAGTAGGTTCCTTACCTAAAGGAACACTAGCAGATAATTTAGATTTAGGACTTGACACTCTAGTGAAGAAGTCTGTTTTATCCTGAGCACAAAGTAGACTTAAACCTAGTATAATTGACCACTAGTAGATTCCTCTTGCCTGGAAGAATCCCCTGGTGGCATAGAATTTCTACACCAAATCTCATCCTGTCTCCCACCTAGCATAAGGGGAGTGGCTGGGGAAAACTGG
The DNA here is from genome assembly GCF_020497125.1 of Mauremys mutica. Lineage (NCBI taxonomy): Eukaryota > Metazoa > Chordata > Testudines > Geoemydidae > Mauremys > Mauremys mutica. The sequence goes on along the minus strand of NW_025423340.1, from coordinate 11,084 downwards.
GTGTGGCTGGCATCCTTACAGCTCTGTGATTACCAATTTCCAGAACAGTCCCTTGGGGGCTGTAGGCAGCTAGCATAGCTCTAGGTAATCTGCTCTGATCCATGGCAGGTCAAAACCAGTCCCAGATTCTAAAAGTGGCTTAAAATCACCTCCTTTTCCAATCTGTCCTTTAAAATTTAGTTTGGTTTAAAAAAAAGTTTTCAAAGTATTGGGCAGGAGCAGGACTCACTTTTAATCCCCCAGTGATGGGGGCAAGGTGGGGGGGGGGATGAAGACCACCTGCTTCCAGTTCATCCTGCTTCCTTCAGAAAATAATCTCTATAGTTCAACTCTTTTTTGCAGGGTGGGTAGGGAAGAAAAATCTGCTGGCCCAGCAGACAAGACAGGGACAAAGGTGTCACCAGTTGAGCAGTATAGGCAACCTTCTCTCCATAAAACTCTTTTCCTGATAGAGGTGGTCCTTCCTGCTGTTTCCCCATTTCCTTCTGGTGATTAATTCAGCCTGTGGTGAACCTTTTGTATCTACCACCTATCTTTCACACTGTTAATCATGAAGTAGTGTTGATAAGGCTGGGGATTCTAGCAGAGATAGGTGGAGTTATTCTAATGTGGCTCCAGTTTTTCCTTTGGAGAGGTTCCTATTTATTCAGCCTCATGTCTTATCCCATCACTCACACTTCCTCTGTTTTGACAATGGCAGTTTCTACCACCTGTTGTCTGTTTATATGGGTGAGAAAAGTATGAAAGTCTGCCTGTTCTTCTTGCCTACCTACAAAACACAAATCCATGAAGATTATCTCAGGGTAAAGGTTAGGAACAGCTGAGCGTCTACTAATCTGGCTCCTAAAATCCAAAGATTATGCACCTGTGGGACTCACAAGCTAAGCATTCCCCCACCTATCTTGTCTTTAAGCCTGATCCAGTAGACAAGTTCAGGACATGTCCAAACCCCAACAAAACATCTGAAGGAGATAGTGCTCCCTTATAATCTTTAGCCTGGTGGTTAGAACACTCACCCAGGATGTGAGACACTACTGGTCAAATATTCCTTCGGCCTGAACTGTAGCAGATGATCTCCCCGCTCCCAGGAGTGTGCCCTCATCCCTGGGGTAGTTTGAGGTGGGCCATTGTCAATCACTCCTGTTGAAGTTGTTCCACTGTGTATAAATATATAACTATTCATAGGAGCAGGGGGACTGAAACCTGGGTCTCCCACCTCCCAGGCAAGTGCCCTAATCACTGGGCTTTAGACATTCTCACACTCTTTCTGGTCCAGTGAATATTTAATTATTTATAGAGAGATTCATACAGACTCAACCCAGAATGTGCAGTGGTTAGGGCATGCTGCAGGTAGGTAGGAGACCCAAGTTCAAATCTGGGTTCCACATCAAGCAGATGGGGGATTTAAAATCTGAGTCTCCCACATGCTGGGTGAACACTAGTATAAAGGTTATAAGGGGGCACTAACAACTCCTCCATTTTTTGTTGAAAAAGGAACTGTAGCCTATTTAATAGATTAATCAATATACCAATCTCTTTGAGCACAGTGGTCAATAACGGGTTCAGTTTCTTGAGGACTGTAGCATCAGGAATATTATCATCAGTACCGCTAAAATTAGAGACCCTAGGGCACATGAAAAACAACTGCAATTTATCTCAAGTCCCCTTATTAGCACATCCACTAAGCAGATAAACAATCCCACAAACACTGCAGTATAAACAGCAGATAAAGTGAAAGAGTACCAAGTGTTTAGCTCTATGACTAGCATCACTCACATCTCACATTTCCTACTGGGGGACCATGGACTGTCAGTAATTATCTTCCTCATCATCATCTTTATTGTCATCATCATCAGTGGTTGTCATCCTAGCATCTGCCAGGCAACACCTTATATCCTGAGTTATACTTACACCTATGAAGCCTCATACATATGCATATGGGTTCCAACCCCTTTTTCCTTATCCATACTTCCACACTCCACTAATTTAGGGGTTTCCCACTTTTCATTGGTTATTCCCTTAGTTCCCCTTACTCTCGTTAACATATATGTCAATGAGCTAACATAGCAACTTGAGGTTATTACTATGGGGCATCTTACAGTACTAACTGGCACACAGCAGCAAATTTTCCAGTCTATTGCTGCATAGTTTCCAGAACATCATCACTTACTATAATTTTACACTTTACCGGTACAGGTACCTTTTGGTCAACTAGTTGCACTAACCTGTTTCATGCCTAAGGCTTTGTGTGCCTAAACTGAATATTTTACAGGCCTGGGGCCTGTAGGTCCTATGTTATAACACTAATTATTATATTTCACCTCTATATCCTAAATATACTTAATACATTTTATTCTTGGCTACAGAAAAATCTAGTTGAGGCACCTAAATCCAGGAGAAGGTTCACACGGTGAATCCCAAGTGATTCACAGTGGAAATAAATCTCTTCTTCAAGGCTGGAGTTAGGCACTTAACTCAGCATTTCTATCAGGTAACTTAGACAGTTCAATACTCAGTATGCAGATTTTTGTGAATCTCATTCTTGGGTGCCCAACACTCCCCTGCATTATATAAGTAGCCAAGTGTCTAACTCAAGATTGCAAATTCCACTTGGTAGAAGGGTGCTTAAAAGTTAGGTCCTGCAATGCTGAGTGCTATAGTGCCTATGTCTCCCTTGTGAATCCCACCCTAAAAGAGTATGACAGCCATAAGTCACTTCCTGTTCTGGAATGCAGACCCTATAACATGTTTGATGACATGTCTATGGATAGCAGCTTTAAATTAATTTTCAGAATAGTGAAACCAAACACTAACTCCAGATGGAAAGCTAAAGTAATTGTATGCTGTTACTAGCAAGTTAAACAATATCAGGGAATTGCCTCACAGTAAAAACCATTTCCACTAGCTTATCATTCATCTGGGTTTGCAGAAATACAAATACCGTCTTCTATAAAAATTTATAAAACTCCCCTATTTACAAAAAGTAAAGGTGTCCAAAAATACTCACCTTCCCTCTGATGAGCAATACTGCAGAAAAGAATGAGGAATGAGGAATAGATGCCAATGAGTTTCATGCTTTGCTCTAGACGCTCAGGCATTATTGATTTCGGGGTTGTTTTTTCTCCTGAAAGGCAGAACGTCTTTTCAGAAACACTTCTTCAGAAATAAATGATTTCCTCAGAGTTCAAAGGTTCCTTGCAAACAACTGAGATGAGACAGACTGCTGGTGATGTTCCCTTCTAGAGGCCACACCTACATATAACCAAGGTCCAAGCAGAAAAGTATGAAAATGCAAACACAGCAGATGCCCTTATTGCAGTACAGTAACTCCTCGCTTAATGTTGTAGTTAAGGACAGGCAGGGGAGGAAAGGTGGAGGAGTTGCACTGTCTGTAAGAGAGCAGTATGATTGCTCAGAGCTACAGTATGAAACTGGAGAAAAGCCTGTTGTGAGTCTTTGGGTTAAGTTTAGACGCGAGGGCAACAAGGGTGATGTTGTAGTGGGCATCTGCTATATAGACCACAAGAGCAGGAGGAAAAGGTAGACAAGGCTTTCTTTGGACAATTAACTGAAGTTTCCAGAACACAGGCCCTGATTCTAATGGGGGACTTCAATCACCCTGACATCTGCTGGGAGAGCAATACAGCAGTGCACAGAATATCCAGGAAGATTTGGAGAGTGTTGGGGACAACTTCCTGGTGCAACTACTGGAGGAACAAACTAGGGGCCGTTCTTCTCTTGACCTGCTGCTTACAAACAGGGAAGAATAGGTAGGGGAAGTAGAAGTGGGTGGCAACCTGGGTGACCATGAGATCCTGGCAAAAGGAAGAAAGGAGAGCAGCAGAATACGGACCCTGGACTTCAGAAAAGCAGACTTTGATTCCCTCAGGGACCTGATGGGCAGGAACCCCTGGGAGGCTAACATGAGGGGGAAAGGAGTCCAGGAGAGCTGGCTGTATTTTAAAGAAGCCTTATTGAGGGTGCAGAAACAAACCATCCCGACACACAGAAATAATAGCAAATATGGCAGGCGACAGGTTTGGCTTAACAGAGAAATCTTCAGTGAGCTTAAACACAAAAAAGAAGCTTACAAGTAGTGGAAACTTGGACAGATGACTAGGGAGGAATATAAAAATATTGCTTGAGCATGCAGGGGTGTAATCAGGAAGGCAAAAGCACAATTGGAGTTGCAGCTAGCAAGAGATGTAAAGGGCAACAAGAAGGGTTTCTACAGGTATGTTAGCAACAAGAAAAAGGTCAGGGAAAGTGTGGGACCCTCAATGAATGATGGAGGCAACCTAGTGACAGATCATGTGGAAAAAGCTGAAGTACTCAATGCTTTTTTTGTCTCAGTCTTCACAGACAAGTTCAGCTCCCACACTGCAGTCCTGGGCAACACAGTATAGGGAGGAGGCAAGCAACTCTCAGTGGTGAAAGAACGGGTTAACGACTATTTAGAAAAGCTGGACATGCACAAGTCCATGGGTCCAGATCTAATGTATCCAAAGGTGCTGAGGGAATTGGCGACATGATTGCAGAGCCATTGGCCATTATCTTTGAAAACTCGTGGTGACTGAAAAAAGGCAAAGATAGTGCCCATCTTTAAAAAAGGGAAGAAGGAAAAACCGGGGAACTACAGACCTGTCAGTCTCACCTCAGTCCCCCTGGAAAAATCATAGAGCAGGTCCTCAAGGAAACCACTTTGAAGCACTTGGAGGAGAGGAAGGTGATCAGGAACAGTCAACATGGATTCACCAAGGGCAAGTCATGCCTGACCAACCTGATTGCCTTCTGTGAAGAGATAACTGGCTCAATGGATATGGGGAAAGCGGTGGACACGATATATCTTGACTTTAGCAAAGCTTTTGATACGGTCTCCCACAGTATTCTTGCCAGCAAGTTAAAAAAGTATGGATTGGATGAAGAACTATTATGTGGATAGAAAGCTGGCTAGATTGTTGGGCTCAATGGGTAATGATCAATGGTTCGATGTCTAGAAGGCAGCTGGTATCAAGCGGAGTGCCCCAGGGGTCGGTCCTGGGGCCAGTTTTGTTCAACGTTTTTATTAATGATCTGAACAATGGGATAGATTGCACCTTCAGGAAGTTCGGGGATGACACTAAGCTGCGGGGAGAGGTAGATACTCTGAAGGATAGGGATAGGGTCCAGAGTGACCTAGACAAATTGGAGGATTGGGCCAAAAGAAATCTGATAAGGTTTAACAAGGACAAGTGCAGAGTCCTGCACTTAGAACAGAAGAATCCCATGCACCGTTACAGGCTGGGGATCCACTGGCTAAGCAGCAGTTCTGCAGAAAAGGACCTGGGGATTACAGTGAATGAGAAGCTGCATATGAGTCAGCAGTGTTCCCTTGTTGCCAAGAAGGCTAACGGCATATTGGGCTACATTAGTAGGAGCACGTCCAGCAGATCGAGAGAAGTGATTATTCCCCTCTATTTGGCACTACAGAAAGGATGTAGACAAATTGGAGAGAGTTCAGTGGAGGGCAACGAAAATGATCAGGGAGCTCGGACACGTCTTACAAGGAGAGGCTGAGGGAACTGGGCTTGTTTAGTCTGCAGAAGAGAAGACTGAGGGGGGATTTGATAGCAGCCTTCAAGTACCTGAAGGGGGTTCTAAAGAGGATGGAGCTCAGCTGTTCTCAGTGGTGGCAGATAACAGAACAAGGAGCAATATTCTCAAGTTGCAGTGGGGGAGGTCTAGGCTGGATATTAGGAAACACTATTTCACTAGGAAGGTGGTGAAGCACTGGAATGGGTTACCTAGGGAGGTGGTGGAATCTCTATCCTTAGAGGCTTTTAAGGCCCAGCTTGACAAAGCCCTGGCTGGGATGATTTAGTTGGTGTTGGTCCTGCTTTGAGCAGAGGGTTGGACTAGATACCTCCTGAGGTCTCTTCCAACCTTAATCTTCTATGATTCTACGTTCTTGAAAAATGATACTTTAAGCAAAACGATGTTAAGCGAATCCAGTTTCCCCATAAGAATTAATGTAAATAGGGGGGTTAGGTTGCAGGAAAAAAAATTTCACCAGACAAAAGAGTTTTTGGTTTTTTTTTAAACACA